>NC_046232.1:21213332-21513332 GCF_009819885.2 Catharus ustulatus
TCTTTGTTTGGTGGAGGACACGCTGGAAACTGCTGGTTCAAAAAGATTAGGCACAGTAATTAAAGCATAATTGCTATTAATAGTTGTCTTCCTAATCAGACTTATCTCTCTATTGCTCCTTACCTCAGAGGATTTTTCCTTCTTTGTGCTTTTCTGGGAATGTGTTTGTTGTGGAGGAAACAAAGCAAAGCATGGCCATAAAGCTGTGGGTAGAGTGTGGATTCAGTGAGCAGCCCGTGCTGGTGGGTCCCTGTGGGGTGGATCCATCCCTGGCTGTGGATGTGATTCCTCACCTGCCTCCCTGTGCAGGCAGGCAGCAGCTCCTGGCACGGCTGCATTCCCTGTTTGGGGAATGTTTCAGCCCAGTTCTGGGCAGGGCAGTGGGGTGGGTGGCTCTGTGCTGGCCCTGGGGCTGGCAGGAGCTGCTGAGATCAGAGCCAGAGCAGGGGCTGACAGCTTTCCTTTCTTCCAGCAGCAGGTCCTGGGGAGCAGAGCTGGGATCTGCACATTGCAGCCCTGGCACAGCCCCTGTGGGCACTGCAGAGCCCAGCCCAGCCCAGCCTGTGCTGGCACAGGGCAGCTCTGCCACTGCTTTCTCTGCTTCACTTGCTGCAAACACAACACATTTTCCTGGTTTGATCTTTGCTGCTCACTCTCTCTGTCCCACTCCTCTGTGCTTCCTCTCTTTCTGCCATTCCCAATTCTCCTTGCTTCTTCCTTTCCCTTTTTTCTTTCCCAGAGTTAAAATTGCCCCTGACTGCAGCGTGCAGCTCCGGGAGAAATCCCCAAACAATCTGCCAGCCCTTTGAAGAGGGGTTGTGTTCTTCTGTGTCAGCTTAATGACTGTGTCCCCCTGAGGATGCCAGGGCCTGCAGGGAGGGAGAGCAGAGGCAGCTCTGAGCCTTGAATTCTGTGCCCAGGGCACTGCAGGGTCCCCTGCGACACTGCTGTCACCTGCCCTCCTGTCACCCTGCCTGTGCCTCCAGCATCTTACTGTCCTGTATTTGTGACAGGCTGGTTCTCCCAGAGCTGTCCCTCAGGTGCTGAGCTCCCCACCTGTGATCTGGAGAAGTGCTGAGCAGAAATGAGAGCTTTGTTTGGTCCCTGAGCTGGGTCAGGGCTGGCTGTGCCTGCTGGGAACTGCACCACACAGAGGGAAAATCAAATTACAGAGTGCCTGGGGAGAGCCCTGCTGCCTGCCCTCCCTGCTGCCTTCTCCCCTGGACTGAGATTCTGCTTTTCCCACACCCCAGCTCCTGCCTCTCCTGCCTGGGCACCTCCAGTGTCCCCAGACTGAACTGCCCAGAGCCTGAGCTTTGTGACAATCCATATTTGTGGTGGCTGAACACCTTTCCTGTGCAAACACTGGGATTTCCTGGAAACACTATTAACCTGGTGTTAATGGGCCTGATCCTGTGAGCTCACTCCATCCCACTGACTTCCTTGGCCAGTGAATTTATACATTTATATCCTTATCAAATATTCATATCAAATATAGTAAATATAAAATAACATGCAGAATTACACAAAATGAATATATCCATTTTTATTGAATTATTACATAAATATTCATTTGACTTTTGCAGTCTGCTGGCACATCTGCCTTTCTGATGAGGACCTGCTTTAGCAATGGGGGGGATATGCAGGACTTGGGCCAGGCTTTTCTTATTCCCATCCCAATCAGGCTGGGGCAGAGCCTGCCCTGCCCCCTGGAAGCTGGGCTGTTTTTGAGGACAGTGTTTTGGGGTGGCTGTGGACGCTGTGTGCATCAGCCCAGCGTGTTTCTGGGGCAGACAGGGTCACATCAGCGCCGTGCTTCCTGCAGAAATAGCTCCCAGATGTAACCATTGTGTCACAGCACATTTAGGAAATTCGGCAGAGTTGCAGGGTGTGTGGGGTTTGTGTGTGTGAGGGTAAATCTGAGCTCCAGCCTCCTCTCTGAGCTGCACAGCAGGGCTGTGCCAGCCTCCTGGGCTGTGTGTCCTTGCCTGCTTGGGAGCACAGCAAACCCTGGCTGGTGATGAGGCAATGCCAGGGCTGGAAATCCAGGCTGGAGCTTTCCTCTGCTGGCCAAGGTGGACATGGGAGCAGAGTCAAGGCACCTCCAATCTCCAGTGAAAAATGAGAACAGAATTACTCCCCTTCTTCCATCCATTTCACATTTTTTTCATGTCTTGAGCAAGAGTGGTAAATGCTTTCATTCCTCAGCTGACGGGCACCAACCATTGCCTGTTCCTGTTCCTGTTCCTGTTCCTGTGCCTGTTTCTGTAATAATGGCTTGATGCATCTGTTAACATGAGGAAAAATATCCCTAACCTGTGCAGAGAGCTTTCTGTGCAGTTCAGAATGCAACCCAGAATGCCAGAGAGGTGGCAAAAGTTTGCCATCAATGTCAGATTGAGAACCACAATACTTAGCAAGATCCTTCCCTTTCCGAGGACAAATAGAAAGTTGTTTGGGTTGAGTTCCTGTTGTAGGACAATCCCTTCTCATGTGTCCTGGTTTACTACAAGCAAAACAACAAGCCTTTTTATCAGAGCCCAACTGTACAGTCACAACAGATTTTACAGAAATTTTTGTTTGTGTCTCAAGGGGTTTTTCAGGCTTTTCCATTTTTTGTCCCAATTTTTCTCCCAAAGTTTATCCCAAATTGTCTCCCAGTGGGGACAGTGTGCTGGGTGAGCTGGCAGGGCAGGGACAGAGCAGGACAGCTCTGTGCCTTCTGAAGGGCTGGATGTCTGAAGGGCATCAGGAAAAGGTCAGTGAATATGGAATATGATGTGCTTCTGAAGTGCATGAAAACAGCACAGTTTGTTAAACTGTGGGGAGCAGAACCTGCACAGTCAGGGGGGAATTGCCTTTATAATCCCCTTTGTGTGGGCAGTTTTGTGTGGAGGAATTTAAAACAGTTTGAGGTAGTTTTGATAGGGGTTTTGTCCTGTTATGAAATATTCATTCTGCAGTTAGGAGAACTGGCTCAGGACTCACAGCCTGCTCCTGTGGCTGACATGTGTCCCGTGCCCTGCCCAAATCCCTGCTTTTCCCAGCACACCCCCAGTGGTGGAGCAAACACAAGCCAGCCTTGGGAGGAACAGATTGCCTCCAACAACTTGTCTTCAACAGATTGTCCTCAGCCTCCTGCAGGAGTGGATTTGCTTCAACTCCAGATTGGAAACTCTGCCCCTGAGCTGTGAAAGCAGCGCAGGGAACAGCTCCAGAGCTCTGGGACAGCACAGGGCTCAGCCCAGACAGACACAGAGCTCTGCTCTGTGAGAGAGCAGGGAAGGGCAGGGACAGCCCTGATCCCACCTGGGCTCTGTGTTGGGATGGAGCAGCCCCAGACACAGCTCAGGTACCAGGGAAAGGGGTGGAAATATTCCTGAGTGGTTTGGAGAACAAGCACCTCAAAATATTTGTGTTTTCACATGCAACATCCAGGGAAACAGACTTGTACCAGTGTGGGGTGAGCTCCAGGCTGCAGTGCTCCAGCCCCCAGTCTGGTGGGCTCTGGAGATGGAATCCTGACCCCACAGCTCTCAGGGTCTGAGCTTTAACTGTGCTGGGGCTCTTCAAGGAAAGAATTGACATTTCAGTCGAATTTTCTTTTCCTGGGAGATGCCACTCTGGTCACCAGAGCATCAGGTGTGGTTTTTTCCAGTGTTCAGGTTTCCAAAGGGTGAGTGGTGAACCTTTGGGTGCTGCAGGTCACTCCTCCAGCTGGCAGCACAACCTCCCCTTTGAAACTGCTCCTGATCACCAGAACTTTGGATATTCCTAAAGGATGCCATTAATCATTTTCTATTTCTGTTCACTCTGTCAGAATCATTTGGTGAGGCCTTTTTGTGCCTCTCCCCTCCCCAGGCTGATTTCCAGGCACTCACAGCCCCTGCCCTGGAATCTCCTCCGTGCTGGGGGAGCGAGCAGAGTGAACAACCCACAGCTCCACCAGCCTGGGGGTTTGCAGAGTGAAGGAGAGAGGCTGGTGAAGCTGTTTTAAATGGCCCAGGGGAGCAGGGCTGGCAGCTCTGGCGAAAGGGGAGCCCAACATCCACTGTCACCTCGATCTGACACACACACAGACATCCCTCTGAGCTGAACATCTTCCCACCCCAGCCCCCAGGACACCCAATTACCATGCAGCCGGTGCATTCCACTGTGCCATTACAAATAATTTAGCTGCACCGATATGGCAGTTTAATTTGCCTTGTTTATCTCAATCATTCTGCGTGAGGGAGACGAATGGCTCGGCAGGATTTCAGGGGATGCTCCATCTCCTGGAATGAGCTCTCAGGTAAAGGCTGAATCCCTGCACAAAAATCCATCTTGCAGGCAATAGAACAGCCAGAGCAGGCACCAGAACTTCGCCTGTGGCTCTGCCCGAGCCAGGGCTCTGCTGTGAGCAGCATCTCACCTGGGAGCCCAGGGGAGGGGAAAGGCAGCACAGATCCCCCTCAGCCACGGCCACGGCGTCCTGCTGAGCACGTACTTTGCTGCTTCTTTCTTTTTTTAGTTTGGAAATGTCAGCACTTTCCGTTCCCATGGGAACCCTGCCTTTTCCCTTGGCACGTTTGTGCTGGAGCTGCCGGCGCTGGCGGGGCTCTGCTGGCTCTGTGCTGGCTCTGGGGGCTGTGCTGGCTCTGGGGGCTGTGCTGGGTCTGGGGGCTGTGCCAGCCCTTGGTGGCCCCTGGCCAGCACACAGGGACGGTCCCCAGCCCTTTCTGGGGGTCCTGCCCCTGCACATCCCCAGCCCAGCAGCTCTGGGCTCCCCCCAGCCAGGGCAGAGCTGGGACAGGGGGGCACAAGCTGCTGGTGACAACACTTATGGAATTGATTGTAATCTCTTATCGCAGTTATTCTGATTATTCTGATTCTCTGTGGCCATGTGAGGTCAGGCTCTGCTCCCAGGGAACAAGAGGAAATGGCCTCAGGGGGCTCAGGTTGGGCATCAGGAGGAATTTCCCCATGGAAAGGGTGGTCAGGCATTGACAGGGGTCTGGAGTCTCCATCCCTGGAGTGTCCAAGGAACTCCTGGATGTGGCACTCAGGGTTCTGGGCTGGGGACAAGGTGGGCATTGGGCACAGCTGGGGCTGGATGGGCTGGGAGGGTTTTTCCAGCCTCAGTGAGTTTGGGATTTGCCATTCCCAGTGCCCAGCAGGAGGGAGCCTGGCACAGGCGCTGTGTGATGGTGAGACTGGTGTGGTGATGGTGTGAAAACCTGCCTTTGGCACTGTCAGAAATCCCCAGGTTGGAGGGGCCCATCTGCTCCTGGGGTCATTTGGGATGTGATAAAACAGCAGCAGCAGGTTGGGCAGTCAGTGCCCCCGAGGGGACACTCTGGGATATTTGGGGTTAACAGAGCCCCCAAACACACCGAGGTCAGTGGGATATTTGGGGTTAACAGAGACCCCAAACACACCGAGGTCACTGGGATATTTGGGGTTAAGGGTCCCCAAACACACTGAGGTCACTGGGATATTTGGGGTTAACAGAGTCCCCAAACACACCGAGGTCACTGGGATATTTGGGGTTAACACAGACCCCAAACACACTGAGGTCACTGGGTTTAGGGGTGCCACGAGTCACCTTCACTGCTCATTTTCAAACGCTGCTGCCTAAAAAAGCAGCTCTGAGCAGTGGGACGTGTGAAACAATGCGAGCTGCTGACAGGTACCATGGCAATGGCTGTGCCAGGAGCGGCTCTGCCATCCCCTCAGCTCCTTCCCACTCCAGCTCTGAGTGCTCCCACTCCTCAGGGATGCTGAGGGATGCTGGCAGCTCTTCCCTGCACGGCTGTGCCCTGTTTGTGCTGGGCAGGGCAGTGTGGGCACAGCTCCGTGCCTGGCGGGCAGCTCAGGCTGTGACAGCTCAGGAGTGACCCTGGGGTCGGGGTCCCACCCAGGGGGTTCTGAGGCTGCACTCCCACCCTGCTGTTCCCAGCTGCCTTCGTGTCCCAGCCAGCCCCAGCCCTGTCCCCAGCCCCATCCTGCCAGGGCTGTGCCATCCCTGGTGCCTCTGCCAGGGCTGTGCCATCCCTGGTCCCTCTGGCAGGGCTGTGCCATCCCTGCTCCCTCTCCATCCCCCTCTGGCAGGGCTGTGCCATCCCTGGTCCCTCTGGCAGGGTTGTGACATCCCTGGTCCCTCTCCATCCCCCTCTGGCAGGGCTGTGCCATCCCTGCTCCCTCTCCATCCCCCTCTGGCAGGGCTGTGCCATCCCTGGTCCCTCTCCATCCCCCTCTGGCAGGGCTGTGCCATCCCTGCTCCCTCTCCATCCCCCTCTGGCAGGGCTGTGCCATCCCTGCTCCCTCTCCATCCCCCTCTGGCAGGCTCTGCCATCCCTGCTCCCTCTCCATCCCCACCCCAGTGCCGTGCTGCAGCAGGGGCTGCTCCCCTCCCAGTGCCACGTTCCAAGCTCTGGGAAGGATTTCAGAGCAGCAAGGTTAATTGCTATTTGCTTTCCAAGCCTTTATCTCGTTTTTAGCTCCTCTCCCTTTCATCTCCCCTCTCTGCTTGTTGAAGAACCACTTCTGGAGATCTGTTTCCAGGCTCCAGAGCAGCTGCAGGTTCAGGCCCAGGGAGAATTAGCAGAGGATCATCTCCAGGCTGTGGTGGGCAGGGTCCTGTGCTCCTGGGACATTTGATAAAACAGGATTTAGGGGTGTGGGGGTCACCAGTCCCAGCTCCCAAGGGTGGCCTGGCCTGTGAGCCCCGAGTGCTTCCTCTCTCAGCTCCTCTGCTGGCACCATCTCTGCCTTTCTGTGTGAAATAAAAGCACCTTTAACCATCAGGTGCTTTCCTTGCCATAAAGATATTTACACACTTCAATAAAGGCAGCTCTCAGCATTCTGGGGAAGTTAAGCAGATGGAGCTCGTGGGGTGTTTTTGCAGCCTCTCAGGGATTTTACTCATTCTCTCTGCACATCTCTGTTAAGCACTCAAACACCAAACCTGAATGCAGATCTCCAGGGTAAGTCTAAACACTGGGTAATTGAATTTTCCATGGGCAAATTCACTGCTCTGCTCTTCTGGCTGGTGGCTTTGTTTGCCCTGGATGCTCCCATGCGTTGTTTTCCCCTCCGTGCTCTCCTGGGGCTTCCTGGGAGCCATCTCCAGCACCCTCCTCATGGCCCAGAGCCTGGGCAGGGCCAGGGTCCTGCACTCTCATCCCCAGCGTTATTCCCAGCTTCATTAAAGCCTCTGTGCTTGGCTGAGTGCAGTGCTTGGGAGCACTGTGTGCCTCAGCTGCTCTTACTCGTTAGTGACTCTCCTGCCAGGCTCTTAATCATCCATATGTTTTATCAGCAGTGATCTTGCATTTGCTAACAATCTGCAGATTAGAAAAAAATGCTCCCCAGTCCCTGGTGAGCCCCTGCACAGGCTGGGTGTGTGATAGAGCTGTGCTGATGTGCTGAGCTGATGGAGCTGAGCTGATGGAGCTGATGGAGCTGATGGAGCTGTACTGATGGAGCTGTGCTGATGGAGCTGTGCTGATGGAGCTGATGGAGCTGTGCTGATGGAGCTGTGCTGATGGAGCTGATGGAGCTGAGCTGATGGAGCTGTACTGATGGAGTTGATGGAGCTGAGCTGATGGAGCTGTGCTGATGGAGCTGATGGAGCTGATGGAGCTGATGGAGCTGAGCTGATGGAGCTGTACTGATGGAGTTGATGGAGCTGAGCTGATGGAGCTGTGCTGATGGAGCTGATGGAGCTGAGCTGATGGAGCTGTGCTGATGGAGTTGATGGAGCTGAGCTGATGGAGCTGTGCTGATGGAGTTGATGGAGCTGAGCTGATGGAGCTGTGCTGATGGAGTTGATGGAGCTGAGCTGATGGAGCTGTACTGATGGAGTTGATGGAGCTGAGCTGATGGAGCTGATGGAGCTGATGGAGCTGATGGAGCTGATGGAGCTGTGCTGATGGAGCTGATGGAGCTGTGCTGATGGAGCTGTGCTGATGGAGCTGTGCTGATGGAGCTGATGGAGCTGATGGAGCTGATGGAGCTGTGCTGATGGTGATGTGCTGATGGAGCTGATGGAGCTGTGCTGATGGAGCTGTGCTGATGGAGCTGTGCTGATGGAGCTGATGGAGCTGTGCTGATGGAGCTGTGCTGATGGAGCTGATGGAGCTGTGCTGATGGAGCTGTGCTGATGGAGCTGTGCTGATGGAGCTGTGCTGATGGAGCTGATGGAGCTGATGGAGCTGTGCTGATGGAGCTGTGCTGATGGAGCTGATGGAGCTGTGCTGATGGAGCTGATGGTGCTGATGGAGCTGAGCTGATGGTGATGTGCTGATGGAGCTGATGGAGCTGTGCTGATGGAGCTGATGGAGCTGTGCTGATGGAGCTGTGCTGATGGAGCTGTGCTGATGGAGCTGTGCTGATGTGCTGTGCTGATGGAGCTGTGCTGATGGAGCTGTGCTGATGGAGCTGTGCTGATGTGCTGTGCTGATGGAGCTGTGCTGATGGAGCTGTGCTGATGTGCTGTGCTGATGGAGCTGATGGAGCTGATGGAGCTGTGCTGATGGAGCTGTACTGATGGAGCTGTACTGATGGTGCTGTGCTGATGGAGCTGTACTGATGGAGCTGATGGAGCTGATGGAGCTGTGCTGATGGAGCTGATGGAGCTGTGCTGATGGAGCTGTGCTGATGGAGCTGTGCTGATGGAGCTGTACTGATGGAGCTGATGGAGCTGATGGAGCTGTGCTGATGGAGCTGATGGAGCTGTGCTGATGGAGCTGTGCTGATGGAGCTGTGCTGATGATGCTGATGGTGCTGATGGAGCTGTACTGATGGAGCTGATGGAGCTGTGCTGATGGAGCTGATGGAGCTGTGCTGATGGAGCTGTGCTGATGGAGCTGATGGAGCTGTGCTGATGGAGCTGATGGAGCTGTGCTGATGGAGCTGTGCTGATGGAGCTGATGGAGCTGATGGAGCTGTGCTGATGGAGCTGTGCTGATGGAGCTGATGGAGCTGAGCTGATGGAGCTGATGGAGCTGTGCTGATGGAGCTGTGCTGATGGAGCTGATGGAGCTGTGCTGATGATGCTGATGGAGCTGATGGAGCTGAGCTGATGGAGCTGATGGAGCTGTGCTGATGGAGCTGTACTGATGGAGCTGAGCTGATGTGGACATGGCACAGCCCTGCCAGCTGCCAGAGCCATCCCACCCCAGCCTTGGGCTGCTCTCGTCCTGCCAGCCCGTGCTGGGGCTCATCTGCACCACAGACTGCCCGAGGGCAGGGTGGATGGGATTTTGGGCTGAGGTTCCTCCCTGGCAGGGTGGGCAGGGCTGGCACAGGTGCCCAGAGCAGCTGTGGCTGTTCCATCCCTGGCAGTGCCCCAGGCCAGGCTGGACTCTGGGGCTGGGAGCAGCCTGGGACAGCGGGAGGTGTCCCTGCCACGGGCTTTAAATCCCTTCCAGCACAGACTATTCTGGGTTTCCACGATTCTATGAATTTCACTGACCTGTGATCTTATCAAAGAGTGGAAGCACATTTATTTGACAGAATCTACTGTCTACAAAACTGTGTTAGCAACAACTATATTTTTGTCCCTTAACTCTGTCTGAGTTTTCCCATTACTTTTCCTGTCTGGAAATCTGCCAGTCTGCTTGATTTTCACTACAGCATCAGCACTTTCTTTCTGGTTTTCCCCCTCATTCAGAGGTATATTCAAAATCAACAGCTCTGGGTCAGCTCCCTCTCTTTAGATTCTGGTGCCCCTGATTGTGGCTATTTCACATCCATGGCTTTTTTCATCTCATCAGTTCTCTTCTCTGTTTTCCCCCAGTGTCTTTGTTCCTAATTCAGCTCATTAGAAGCAAGAAATGTATAAAAACCTGACCTATGGTAATGAAGCTGCCCTTCAGTACCTGTGTTTGGTGCTGGATTTAAAGGGGCTGCTTTCCCTCCAGTTCCTACAGATGCCAGTGCTTTCCAAATGTGCTTCCTCAGGGTGTTTTCAGCTGCAGGAGCTCTCCCAGTCCTTTTGCACATCCCCACTTTTTAATTTCTTGCCTGAGCTCGGCTCCCAGACAGCTCTGAGGAATCCACGGGGATGGGAGGATTTCATATTGACTCTAAATAAAGGGCAGTGCTTCAGAGAGGAGAAAACACAGCCAGACAAAGCAGAAGCCAAATTCCCAGGGTCTCCTCCCGGGAAGGCAAGGTTTCATTTGTTACCCCACTGCTGCAGCACCACAGCTCCCACTGCTGCTCCTCTCCCACCAGGAGAACCCTCTGCAAACCATCCTTGTCCTGACAGTTCCTGTGGGAGCACAGAGGGACATTCCTGGGTGACAAGGGGACATCCTCTCCAGGGTCCTGTCCATAGAGACAGGCTGAGGTGCCTGGGGCAGACTGGGAGCTGTGGGCCAGAGCCTGGCGAGGCTCAGAGGGAGGAGATTCCATGGTCCCTGTGTTCCCAAAAGGGCACAGGGGAAGGGAATGTCCCAGGAAGGAGATTCCATGGTCCCTGTGTTCCCAAAAGGGCACAGGGGAAGGGAATGTCCCAGGAAGGAGATTCCATGGTCCATGTGTTCCCAAAAGGGCAGAGGGGCAGGAGATGTCCCAGGAAGGAGATTCCATGGTCCCTGTGTTCCCAAAAGGGCAGAGGGGCAGGAGATGTCCCAGGAAGGAGATTCCATGGTCCCTGTGTTCCCAAAAGGGCACAGGGGCAGGAGATGTCCCAGGAAGGAGATTCCATGGTCCATGTGTTCCCAAAAGGGCACAGGGGCAGGGAATGTCCCAGGAAGGAGATTCCATGGTCCATGTGTTCCCAAAAGGGCAGAGGGACAGGAGATGTCCCAGGAAGGAGATTCCATGGTCCCTGTGTTCCCAAAAGGGCACAGGGGCAGGAGATGTCCCAGGTGAGTGTCCCTGCCCTGCCAGGGGTCCCTGCACATCCTCACCCACCCCTCAGCTGCTTCCACCCAGAATGTGCAGTGAGCCCACCCCTCCTGCTGCCAGGGATTCTCCCTCCCTGCTGCAGCCTGTGACTGCAAACGCCCAAATTCTTCTCTCTGCTCTTCTCTCGTGGCTACAACTGCCCAAAAGCTGGATGCAGAATGGAGATAATGGAGCAGTAAATATCCAGCCCAGGCAGTTGTAGCTGTAGCAGCACCCTGGGAGTCCATTTGCTTCAGACAACAGGGTGAAAACAATAAAAATTTTGAAGAAAATAATTTTGAAGACATTTAAGAGAAAAATAAAAGCAAGTTAAGGGAAGCAATGCCCATTGCCTGGAACCCAGGGCTGCTCACCCCCATGGGCCCCTCCATCCACCAGGGCAGAGTCCAGAGCAGAGATCCAGGAGCAGTTTTGATTAAACCCAAATGAAACCCAAGGCTTGTCCAAGCTGGTGCTGTCCCAGGGAGCAGGGCTGGGCTGAGCTGAGAGCGGGCTCAGGAGCCTTGGGGCACAGACCTGCCTTCCCCAGGGGCTCCAGGAGGGCTCCCAGGGCTCACACCTTGCTGTCCCCTCCCAGAGCTGGGAACAAGCTGGAATTAACCACGAGGATGAGCCTTGGTGCTGCTGTGGGGATTCTGCTGCACCCCCTGTGCCCACCCTGCTGCTGCTGCTGTCACTGTGGCCACCAAACCCTGCAGGGAAATGTCACCTGGATCCTGCACTGCCACTCCCTTTGGGTGTTTGGGTGCTGGCTGTGGCTGGCAGGGCTGCCCTGGTGCCCAGGGAGGGCAGGACAGGAGCCCCACACACACCAGGGCATTCACAGATGGGGCTTCAGCAGCACTGGGGACCCAGATCCTGCAGGGTGAGGTGCCCAAGCCCTTCAAGCACCAATGTAAATGGAGTCTTTACTCACAGTTAGGTTGCTGCACTCACATCAGGGACAGCATCAGCAAATCCAAGCCCTCATGCCTCTAAATCAGGAGGCAGGGCTGCAAAGGCTGGGATGGAGACTGGAAAGCCCAGGGCTGCTTCTCCTGCTGCCTTGTCTGTGACCCCTGCTGGGCACCCTCTGGGCCATCTGCCTCTCACATTTTCCAGCCTTCTTCCACAATCAGCACAGAGAATTTTTATTTTTTTTTACAGACTCTGTGATTACTTTCCATGAAGAGCAGGAAATGGGACTTTGAGGAGAATATCCCCAAATATCAGGAGAATCATGAAGGAAACACGAGTGCTGGCTGTAGTGTCTCCTGTGGCTCCTGGCAGAGCCTCCCTGGGTGCTGGGGGACACAGGACCCCAGAAATGGGATTTATGACCCCCCAGTTCGCAGCAGAGTCCCCAGAGGCAGCGACACACAGAGATACCCTCCTCTCTGCCTGTTACAACATTTACAGAAACAGTCTGTAAATAGAATTATGGGAGTGTTTTAAATGGATTTCTGAGCTGGATTCAGAACTATTCCCTCGTTGCATTCCCTAAATATAAACCAGAGCTTCTCTTGCTGGCACAGAACTGCTGAGAGCATCTTCCAGAGTTACCTCTGCCAGCACCCAAGGAGGCTGGAAGCTGGGTTTGCACCTTTTGGGGACTGCTGGGCACAGCAGGAGGGACTCGGGGACAGGGGGACACCCTGTGCCCACCCAGGGGACACTGCCACGAGCACAGAGCCACAGCTGGGCAGGGCTCTGGGAATTCCTGACCTGAGCAGTCACACATCAGGCCTGAGGGTCTCTGCTGCATTTCAGAGTGAGAACAGACAATTCTGAGTTTAATCTTGGAGTTATGGGTGCAATGATGGAATCTGAGAGTCCTGGGGTGGTTTGGGTTGGGAGGGACCTTAAATCCCATCCCATGCCATGGCAGGGACAGCTCCCCTGTCCCAGGGAGCTCCAAACCCATCCAGCCTGGCCCTGGGCACTGCCAGGGATCTGTGCCAGCAGTGCCAGCTGCTCTGGGCACCCTGTGCCAGCCCTGCCCACCCTCAGGGAACAATTCCTGCCCAAGATCCCACCTGGGGCCAGTCCCTGTGTGCTGTCCCTGCATGCCCTGAGCTCTGCCCCTCTCCCTGCTGTCCCCCTCCCCATCCCCAGAGCTCTGTGACCCTGCAGGGGCAGTGCAGGGCTGGCTGTGAGCAGCTCCTCTGGAATTGCTCCCTGCAATATCTGCTCCAGCCAGGAGCTTGTGCTGGAGCTGAAGGAGCCTCTAATGAGCCTGTCCCTGGATGTCAGCACTAATTAATGTGCATCACCCTGCAGGTTCCCACCTCCTCTTAATAGGCTGAAATTTTATCCTCTGCTTATAATTGCAAATTATGGTTAAAATTTTACATGCCTGGCAGTCGGGAAGCTGCAGCTTATTCCCCTGTGGGCACACGTGGGGATGTGGCTGAGATGGTTCCAGCCCCTCCTGTCACTCCTGGCCCTTCTTCCATCCTCACCATCCTCTTCTCTTCTCTTCTCTTCTCTTCTCTTCTCTTCTCTTCTCTTCTCTTCTCTTCTCTTCTCTTCTCTTCTCTTCTCTTCTCTTCTCTTCTCTTCTCTTCTCTTCTCTTCTCTTCTCTTCTCTTCTCTTCTCTTCTCTTCTCTTCTCTTCTCTTCTCTTCTCTTCTCTTCTCTTCTCTTCTCTTCTCTTCTCTTCTCTTCTCTTCTCTTCTCTTCTCTTCTCTTCTCTTCTCTTCTCTTCTCTTCTCTTTATCCCCTCCTTTCCTCACCTTTGTTTTCCTCCTTTTCTGTGTGTGCACCTTACTGACCCCATTTGGCTGGAGGGGACTCAGCTGCTGGTCCAGAGGTTCCCGTGGCCACCAGTGCCCACTGAGGGTCAGGGATGCTCAAACCCTCCCTGCAGGGCTCCCACACTCCCCAGACAAGGACTGAGCTCCCAGAGCTGCCCCTCTGGAAAGGACTGAGCTCTGGAACCAGCCTGGGTGGGTCCCGAGACCGTTGCCATAATTATTGTGTTATAATTATTCATTATTGTAGGGAATTACTGCACAAAGAGGTGACAGACATGAATTCAGCTGCAGGGCAGGTGGGTGGGGAGGAGCTCAGTGGCTGGTTGCAATAGCCAGGTGAGCCTGTCTCCAGAAGAGGTTCACTCTTTTTTTCCCCAAACCTTTTTAGGGAAAAAAAAAAAAAAAAAAAAAAAAAAAAAGGTCATTAAGGATAGGAGAGAATTTGGGCTTTGTTCCTGTGGATTCTGAGTGCACAGGAAGCTGAGAGCAGACGTGAGGTGGTGACTGATGGCTCAGGCAGGCTGGAGAGCTGCCCAGGATGAGCCCAGCTGCTCTGAAGGCTGCTGACAACGCTGACAGCGCTCTCGGCCACTTGAATTCCGGGCAAGCCCTGAGAGCTGGGCCCCGCTCTGACATCTCAGGGACCTCAGTGTCAGAGCCCAGCCAGGCTGGCTCGGTCAGAGCTCAGACTGAGGACAGGGTTTGTATAATCCCAGGTGCAGGTGCTGCTGGCAGGCAGAGCAGAGCTGCCAGCCCCGCTCCCGGCTGCAGGAAATGCCAAATGTGCCCAGGCTGGGCACACAGGGAGTGCCCCAGGGCAGGGGCTGGGCTTTGGGCATCCCAGCACAGGAGCTGTCACTGCCTGCAGCCCTTCCACACCTCAGAGGTGAGCAGCATCCTTTCCCCTGCTGCTGGCCAGGCCCAGGCAGGCTCTCAGCACCCACCTGCTGCTCTCCCCCTCAAACTGCCCAGCTCTGCTCCCAGAGCTCCAGCTACCTGTGGGGGACGTGCTGAAATGGATGATGAATGCATGGAGTATGTACAGAACAGTACAAATCAATAATGAACGATATTTTGTACTGAAAGCACAGAATCACAGAACCCTAAAATGGTTTGGGTCAGAAGGGACCTTAAATCTCATCCCAGCCCAGCCCCTGCCATGGGCAGGGACAGCTCCCACTGTCCCAGGCTGCTCCAAGCCCTGTCCAGGAGCTGGAACATTTCAAGGGATCCAGCAGCCACAACTTCTCTGGGCAGCCTGTGCAGCTGTCCTAGTGAAACCCAACCTGCTGGAAAACAAACACAGCTAAGAATTCACTTTACATTTGGAAAGCTGCATTTTTTAGCTCAAACCTTCAAGTAGCAGAGAATCCAAATCGGGAGAATTTGTAGGATTTACAGTATAAATTATTAAAAGGGAAAGAAAAAGACGTTACTCATGAAAAGCGCATTCTTTGTCGATCAAAGCTGCAAACAGAGAACACTTTTATAAAGGCATTGCCAGCCTTTGATACGCTCTGTGGAAGCCTTGTCAGGTATTTTGAGAGAGGAACGTGGAGCTGTCGGGCTCCAGTGCTGCTCCCTGTTTCGAGGACAACTCAGAGGCAGCACAGGGGGGTGAACTCAGCCAGGGGTTCCTGTGCTGCCTCAGGGGGAAATAAAAAATCAAAAACTAGAATCTCAATAAAACCATTCCCAGGGTGCAGGAACGGAGCTGCAGCGGGGCTGTGGCCCAGGTAGAGGCTGTGGCTGTGGCTGTGCCTCCCATGGAGCTGCTCAGCCGGCCCAGCCCCTGCCAGCGCCCAGGCTCCCTCCTGCAGCTGCTGCACCAGGGCAGCTCGGAGGCAGAGGAACAATTTATGCAGAGTGGGATCCATGACAAAGTAGCAGGCACTTTGGTGAATACAAGCATCTTTGTACAAGTGCCCAGATGGTTGAGGAGCGGGGCCGTGGCTGTGAAAAGCGCCCTTGTTGTTCCGTGCTCACATCACGGCCTGACAACGTGCCCTGCTCCCCACAGAGCCCACTCAGGCCAGTCCCTGCCTCTGCTGACACGATTTCTGCAGGGCAATGTCCTTCCCAGGCTGCTGCCACTGCTGCAGCACTGCTGCCTGCAACGTGCTGCTCCCACTCTGCCCTTTCGTTAATGGGCATTTGGATTTATGGCTGTTGGGCACTGAGATGAACAAACCTCGAACTCTGTGGTCACTGCATGGGCAGAGGGTCACAGAGAAATGTCCACCATGGGCAGGAGGGTCACAGAGGGGTGTCCACCATGGGCACAAGGGTCACAGAGGAGTGTCCACCATGGGCAGGAGGGTCACAGAGGGGTGTCCACCATGGGCAGGAGGGTCACAGAGGGGTGTCCACCATGGGCAGGAGGGTCACAGAGGGGTGTCCAGTATGGGCAGGAGGGTCACAGAGGGGTGTCCAGTATGGGCACAAGGGTCACAGAGAAATGTCCACCATGGGCAGGAGGGTCACAGAGGAGTGTCCACCATGGGCAGGAGGGTCACAGAGGGGTGTCCAGTATGGGCAGGAGGGTCACAGAGGGATGTCCAGTATGGGCAGGAGGGTCACAGAGGAGTGTCCACCATGGGCAGGAGGGTCACAGAGGAGTGTCCAGTATGGGCAGAGGGTCACAGAGGGGTGTCCATCATGGGCAGGAGGGTCACAGAGGGGTGTCCACCATGGGCAGGAGGGTCACAGAGGGGTGTCCAGTATGGGCAGGAGGGTCACAGAGGGATGTCCAGTATGGGCAGGAGGGTCACAGAGGAGTGTCCACCATGGGCAGGAGGGTCACAGAGGAGTGTCCAGTATGGGCAGGAGGGTCACAGAGGGGTGTCCAGTATGGGCAGAGGGTCACAGAGGGGTGTCCAGTATGGGCAGGAGGGTCACAGAGGGATGTCCAGTATGGGCACAGCTGTCACAGAGGAGTGTCCATCATGGGCAGGAGGGTCACAGAGCCAGGAAGGTGCAGTGGGAGCAGGGCCTGTGGTGCAGGGGGATGGACTGGGCACACTGGGTCCTCATTGTGGCCTGTTTGGTTTGGGTATTTGGGGGTGTGGGGAGCACTGCTGAACCACAGGGTGGGGCCTTGGGGTGGCTGTGGGCAGTGTGACACCCAGGCAGGGGAATGCAGGCACTGCACCAGGAATTTCACTGCCCCAGAGCTGCTCCCACCAGCACTGCTGGCTCTTGGAGTCCATTTTGTCCAAAAGCCAGAGATTTAAAGGTTTCCTTCCATGACAAATGAGCACCAAGGGACAAGCTCACGTCCTGGGGACCACTTTGGCTGGCTCTGCTGGAAGGGCCACGGCAGCTGCCAACGCTGCGTGGGGATCCCAGCCCAGAAATGGAATTGGGGCCTGAGGAGAGCTGGGCACAGCTCGGTGCTTGGGCAGGGGCCGTGGGCCAGCTGGGTCCTTGGGGACACAGAGTCCCTGGGGCAGGGGTCCGGGTCGCGGGTACCCCCTGCCACACGTCAGGACCCCCTGCCCTGACATCACCGGCAGTGCCCGAGCTGCCCAAACCGGGGCCGCCCCTTGCCCAAACCGCTGCGGGGGTCCCTCGGTGCGGGGAGGGGGCGGGTGCGGACACCGGCGGGGAACCCCGGCCCCGGCTCCCGGCGCTCCCGGCTCCTCTCCGGCGGAGGCGGCGGGGCCGCGCCGCCCGTGCCGCATTGGTTTGCGGCGGAGCCCGTCACCGTCACCGCGCCGAGATTGGCCCCCGCAGCCGGAGCGGGGCGACCCCCGGGCCCGGCCCCCTCCCCGCCCGCCGAGCGCCGCGGCCCCGGCAGGGCTCGGGCACCGCGCTCCGCTCCGCTCCGCTCCGCACCGAGCCGCCCGCAGCGGGGGCAGGGCCGGGCCGAGCCGGGCGGGGGGCGCGGCCACAGCCCCGCCCCGCACCGCCCCGCACCGCCCCGCACCGCCCCGCACCGCCCCGCAGCGCGATGTGAGCCGCGGCTCCACCGGCAGCGCCCGCCGCCCCGCGCCCCGGGAAGATGCTGAGCAGGTGGATGAGTGGCAGCAGCAGGAACCTGGACCGCGAGTACAACTGCACCGTGAGGCTGCTGGACGACAGCGAGTACACCTGCACCATCCAGGTGAGCCCCGGCACCCGCACCGCGGCCGCGCTGCCCCCGCAGCCGCCGCGCTGCCGCCCGGCCCCGCAGACAAAAGGAGCGGAGGGAGCGGCCCCGGTGCTGCCCCGCGCCGCCAACAAAGGCGGCCCCCCCGCTGCCGCTGCCGCCTTCCCCCGGCTCTCGGGCGGCGATCGAGACCCCCGCGGCTGAGCCTGCGACCCCCGCAGCCGCGGAGGGGTGCGGGGATGGCGCGGAGAGCCGCCCGCCTGTCTCCGGCGCGGTGATGCCCGCAGCGCCCGGAGCTGGAGCGGGGCACGGGGAGCCCGGCACGGCAGCCCCGGGGCCGGGGGAGCCGCGGCCGAGCCCCGCGGAGCCGCTCGGTGCGAGCCCCGGGCGCGGGGGCTGCGCGCAGCGCGGCGAGGACGTGGGTGCGAAGGGGAGCACGGGGGATGCAGCGGGGCAGGGATGCACAGGGATGCAGCGGGGCAGGGATGCAGCGGGGCAGGGATGCACAGGGATGCAGCGGGGCAGGGATGCAGCGGGGCAGGGATGCACAGGGATGCAGCGGGGCAGGGATGCAGCGGGGCAGGGATGCACAGGGATGCAGCGGGGCAGGGATGCAGCGGGGCAGGGATGCGCGGGGGTGCCGCTGGCACGGACAGACCCTCCCGGCCCCGCCGCAGCCGGGTGCCCGCTCTGCCTCCCCCGTGAGCGCCCGGCTCGCCGTGATGAGCGCTCGGGTTTTGTAATCGTCCGGAGCGGCGGGGACGGGCGCGCATCCGCCGCCCCCGTGCCGGGACGGACCGGAACCGGGACCGGGACCCACGGCCGAGGCCGCAGTCCCCGAGCTGCCAGGGCTGCGAGGGGCATCGCTCAGCGCGATGTCGTGGGATGTGTCGTATTGCTGAAAACTGGGGAAACGCACTCCCGGGCTCAGCTGGAGCGAGTCCGGGACCGGGACCGTGTGACCGGGGGCTGAGAGGAGCATCCCCGGCTCCGGCTGCTCCTGCGCTTCATCCCTGCCGTCAGCATCATCCTCGCAAGGGAGCTCACGAAAACCTGTGCGGAGCCGCACGCGCGGGGATTGCTGCTGGAGGCGGCTGGCCCCAGCCCAGCCCGTGGGCGATGGAAAATTCGGGGCAGAGTTTTGAGTAAAGGTGACTCAACGCGTCAGCAGCAGCAGCAGCAGCAGCTCCCACCGCCCAGGCTCGGGTCCCCAGCTCTCCCGTGGTGCCAAGGACGGGTGAACATCCCCTCGTTTACAGGCACAAACCTGCCTTTGGTGCTGATGCCAAAGGACGGTTACCAAGGGTGCTGCGGGCTATGGGAGGCACCGTCATTTTGGCTTAACGGGTCTAAAACCCATAAATAGGGTGATTTGTGCAGATGCCGCCGAGGAACGGTGGCAACGCCGCCGGTCCCCGCTCACCTCCCCCACCGGGGTTGTAAAGTGTGACCCAGTAAACAGCTCCAACAGCAGCCCAGTTCATCTCGCATAAGCCAAACTAAATCGTCTCTCGGAGGTTGTTTTTAATACTAATTAAATGGGAAACTGTAGTTCGGGAGAGAAAGTGTGGGCAGAGCGGTTCAGAAAAATCTGGATTTTCTGCCCTTAAGACAATTTGACGAGGTGTCGTCATTCTGCATGTCAGTTTTTTTAAAGAGAAAATACTACTTGGTCCCATATTCGGGCTGCTATTTGATGTGCAGCATAGTAAACAGGGATTCCTGGCACTTAGCATGCGCGACCTGAGGGATGAAGAATTTGCTCCTGCCACCCTGACGAGCAAGGTTACCCCACTGAAATGTTTGCTCTCGCTGCCTTTCGTGCTGCCTTATGAGCCAAGTATTTATAGTCCATGCGAAATTCAGAGAACATAGCGGGAATGTGTAATGTCTCACAAGTGAGGGAAGCACGGCGCAGGCTGCGAGCGCTGAATGAGTTTTGAAGGTCATTCCCTCACGAGCGCAGAGATTTCACATCTTGCCGAGATCCACGGTGTCTGCTGGCCCAGGCTGGCTCTGCCCCTGCTGGGTGGGATTTATCTGAGCTGGTTCTGCTCAAACCCCGAGGACCTGGCCGGAGCAGGGCTGGCCGGCCGGGAGCACGTCTGGAAGTTTGTGCCTGAGGTTTTGCTGCCGTGCCCGGGTGTCCTCCCTGGCAGCAGGGATGGGGATGGGCTCGCTGCCCTCCCTGGAGCCTGGCCTGTCTGACAGGCCCTGGCTTCACTGCTGGGGAGCAGGAAGCAGCGCTGGATTTTTAAACCTGATTTTTAAGAAGGTTTATTTACATTTCAGATAATGGCACTGGTTAAATCTGTCATAAAATTAACCTCTGCCTGTGCTCGATGAAGGTGTGTGAGTAGGGGTTCGGTGCTGCCAGATAATACCCGAGCACTCTGCTTCTAAATAAAGCCTTTTTTATTTGATTTCCCAAGGTTTGCATTGTTCATACTCCCATGTTGAACGAGCAGTTCATTGTCTGAGCTGAGATGAATCCTTCCTGCTTTTCCCCCGAATTTTCACCCCTGAACAGCCCATCCAAGCAGGCAGAGGAGCCTGGAGGATCCATGGCTGGGCTGCCCAGATGTGCTGGGGGGACAGAAGTGGTCGGGGCAGCAGGGTTGGCACCTCCATGAGCCTTCTGTTGTGGGGTTTGTTGTGAATTCCAGCATTTGCTGGTTTGGGAAGATGCTGGCCCAGCTGGGTGTGCTGGTCCTGGGCTCAGTCTGGCTGCCAGCGAACAGAGCTGGGCCCTCAGCCCTGCCAGGACCTGGGCACTGCAGCAGCTGCTGAGCGTGGAGATGTTGGGTGCTGGCCTGGGGAAAGCTGATCACAAAAATGATGTTGGACAGCACCGCGGGCCCGGGAGGCAGTGAGGGTGTGTGTGAGTCCATCAGGGGTGAGAAAACAGCAGTGCCACCCCTGCCCCACTGCCCCACCCCTGCCAGCTGCCACCTGCGGGCCTGGGGACCCTGCTCGGGGCTGTCACTGTCCCCAGAGGTGTCCCCAGGGAGCGGGGCTCACACAGGGACAGCCACTCCTCAAGGTGCTCAGCGCATCTCTGAGTGAGGGGCTGCTCCAGCCGTGTGTTTAATTCGAGTTTCTCCCCTCGTGCTCCGTGTGAGGGGCTGTTCCAACCGTGTGTTTAATTTGAATTTCTCCCTTCCTGCTCCGTGTGAGGGGCTGCCTCAGCCGTGTGTTTAATTCGAGATTCTCCCCTCGTGCTCCATGTGAGGGGCTGCTCCAGCCGTGTATTTAATTCGAGTTTCTCCCCTCGTGCTCTGAGTGAGGGGCTGCTCCAGCCGTGTATTTAATTTGGGTTTCTCGGGCTGCTCCAGCCGTGTGTTTAATTCGAGTTTCTCCCCTCCTGCTCCGCGTTTCCAGCAGGGGCTGGCGCGGGCTCCTCGCGGCGCCGTCGGGATGGAAGGAGCTCTCAAACACCCAGCAAAGCTGCGGTTTGCTGTCAGTGAGTTGCTTGTCTGAGGAAATGTTTTAGATTCCTCACTGTGGTGTCGGTGGTGGCATAAAAGGCTCGAAATAATTAATGATTTGCCGTTGCTCGGTGCATCAAGCGTTTTCCTGAAAAGACAGTGGTGTTTTGTTTCAAACCCCAGTAGAACGACAGGAACGTGGAGATGTGAGAAAATAAATATGTGGTTTCTCAGCTGCAGAAATAAGAACTTTCTTGCCTGAGATTGGGAGGAAATGAAAGCGAGCTCCTGGGACAAACCCCCGCTTCCCACTTGGAGCCCGAAGTTCTTCGGGAGCGCTGGCAGGATCGTTCACACCAGGCAGCAGCACCGAGGGGCACTGGGGGTTTGTGGCAGTGAAGGTTATTTGTTCATTATCTCTTATCTCCGCAGTTTCCAATTGCTTTTCCCGAAGTAGGTTAGGAGCCGCAGGGACGGCTCCGCTCGGAGCTCCGGGCGCGGGGACACCTTTGGGGGGACAGGGGGGGACAGGGCCACTCCCGAGAGCTCCACGAACCAGGGGCTCTGTGCCCCTGCTGCTGCTGTCTGTCTGTCTGTCTGTCTGTCTGTCCCTCCCTTCCCTCTGCAGCCGGAGTGCGGGGACAGGCACCGGGGCCAAACCTGGGCGTGGATGGGATGGGGAGCCAGGGTGAGGGAGGGTCCCGGGGTGAGAGTCCTGGGCTGGGGGGGGTCCCGAACTGGGGGTCAGCACCCCGAGCTCCCCGAGCATCCCCCGGCCCCCCAGAGCCCCCGAGCTCCCCGGGCTGGGGGTCCCGAGCTGGGGGTCAGCACCCCGAGCTCCCCGGGCTGGGGGTCCCGAGCTGGGGGTCAGCACCCCGAGCTCCCCGGGCTGGGGGTCCCGAGCTGGGGGTCAGCACCCCGAGCTTCCCGAGCATTGCCCGGTCCCACAGAGCCCCCGAGCAGCCCCGGGCTGGGAGTCCCAAACTGGGGGTCAGCACCCTGAGCTCCCCGAGCATTGCCCGGTCCCACAGAGCCCCCCGAGCTCCCCGGGCTGGGGGTCCTGAGCTGGGGGTCAGCACCCCGAGCTCCCCAAGCATCGCCCAGTCCTGCAGAGCCCCCCAAAGTTCCCCGAGCATCACCCGGCCCTGCAGAGCCCCCGAGCTCCCCGGGCTGGAGGTCCTGAGCTAAGGGTCAGCACCCCGACCTCCCTGAGCATTGCCCAGTCCTGCAGAGCCCCTGAGCTCCCTGGGCTGGGGGTCCCAAACTGAGCTCAGCACCCCGAGCTCCTCGAGCATCGCCCGGCCCCGCAGAGCCCCCGAGCATCACCCAGTCCTGCAGAGCCCCCCGAGCTCCCCGGGCTGGGGGTCCCGATCTAAGGGTCAGCACCCCAAGCTCCCCGAGCATCTCCCGGCCCCGCAGAGCCCCCCGAGCTCCCCGGGCTGGGGGTCCTGAGCTGAGGGTCAGCACCCCGAGCTCCCCGAGCTCCCCGAGCATCGCCCGGCCCCGCAGAGCCCCTGAACTCCTCGGGCTGGGGGTCCCGAGCTGGGGATCAGCACCCCGAGCTCCCCGAGCATCCCCTGGTCCTGCAGAGCCCCCGAGCAGTCCGGGCTGGGGGTCCTGAGCTGGGGGTCAGCACCCCGAGCTCCCTGAGCATCACCCAATCCTGCAGAGCCCCTGAGCTCCCCGGGCTGGGGGTCCCGAACTGAGCTCAGCACCCCGAGCTCCCCGAGCATCACCTGGCCCTGCAGAGCCCCCGAGCAGTCCGGGCTGGGGGTCCCTAACTGGGGATCAGCATCCCGAGCTCCCCGAGCATCCCCTGGTCCTGCAGAGCCCCCCGAGCTCCCCGAGCATCTCCCAGCCCCCCAGAGCCCCCCGAGCTCCCCGGGCTGGGCTGGGCTGCAGCGGGCACAGGGAGCTCCCCGGGTCCCAGCGAGGCTGAAAGCATCACCACAGCTTTGCTGTTGGCCGTTCCAAGTCATGTTTTTATTCATAGCCCTGGAAGCGTGTTTGCAGCAGAAAGCCGTGGCTGTGGCTCAGCTGTGTCTGGGAGCTGTGCTGGCAGGGCAGCTCCTTCGCCCCTGGCTCCGGCATTTGCATACATTTGGTTTTGTAGGCTCGGGAGGAAACTGCCTGAAATGCACAATGAGTTTGAAGGGAAGACAGCAGTCAAAGCAGAGCATTTCATCTCCTTTTCCTCTTCAATTGATGTCCAAAAGGTAGAGAAGGCAGCCGAGGAAAACATCTGCTAAATGTCCACTGCAAATGGGGGACAATATTCGCTCACATTTCAGTGGGAGCGAGACCCCAAGTTGTTTTGCAAACCCGTGGAAAAGATTTCTGTTGCTGTTCTTTCTCCAGCAGCCGAAATGTCTGTTTTCTGTTCCTTTTCATACCTGTTTTACAACGTTACCTGCTGTGAACCCGCCGGCTATTCCCCCTCAGGAGCCGATTTCCTGACAGAACGACTTTGCTTATCACTTTCCAACTTTGCTTATCACTTTCCTGTGGAAGATGCTGAAGGCAAATATAGACACAGGCGGGCTGGGTGTCGGTGTCCTGCAGCACAGGAGGTGCCAGAGGAGAGGGGTGCACAGCACAGCACCAGGAGAAGGAATCTGCTCCTCCTGCCATGCCACAATTAGCTAATGTGCGGCAGGAGGCTTTTTTGGAGGCGTCTGGGGAATTCTGAGAGTGCCGTGAGCAGCACACTTATTTTTAATTTTTGACTCAGTCTCCGGGAGCCCGGGGGGATCGTGGACACGGGGGTGACGTCGGTGGCCATGTGCTGGCAGTGCCAGCACTCACAGGGGCCTTGGTGTGCCCCACAAACTCTGACAGCTCCTGGTCCCTCTCTGCCCTGGCACATCACTGACACCTCACAGCTGCTCCTCCTGGGCTGTGTGGGGAGCAGGAGGGACATCCCATCTCAGAGATGCCATCAGTGCTGCTGGGCAGGGCCTGCTGGAGGTGCCCCCAGTCCTTGGGAACTCCTCCCCAGCTCCTGCAGGGCTGGAGTCCTCTCCAGGGTGTGGGCACCACACAGTCCTGGGGTGCTGTGGGTTGGGAGGGATTTAAATCCCATCCAGTGCCACCCCTGCCATGGCAGGGACACCTCCCACTGTCCCAGGGTGTCCCAGCCCCAGTGTCCAGCCTGGCCTGGGACACTGCCAGGGATCCAGGGGCTGCTCTGGGCACCTGTGCCAGGGTTTTGCCCCTTGGCTCAGGCTCCTCGATGGACCCTTGGTGTTCCAGGCTGGCTTGTGCTTGTTTCTGTCTGGTGTCACTGAGAGGGCTGGGAAAAAGCCAAGGAAGGGTTTGCTGTGAGGGAGGGGCTGGGTTTATTTTCCATCAGTTTTGTGGAGAGCAGACAATCCCTCGTTAGCCTGGGGTCAGGCTGGGGACTGAGGCAGAGCCCTGGATGCTGTCACTGCCATCAGCCACTTGTTTGTGGGCAGAAAACCCAATTATTGTTTGGTTACAGCAAGCTCTGGAGTTGCTTCTGCAAATAAGAAGGTTTCAGGTCAAATCCTCTTCTTTGAGATGTTTCCAGGGTAAATTATTCCAGCAGGAGGGGAGCAGTTTCCCATTGACAATCTGGAATTGCTGTGAGGCTGATGTGTCCACAGGGGGGGTGTGCAGGGCTGTGGCTCTGCACAGGCTCTGATGGACACTGGGGGGGACTGGAAGGGATCATTGAATCACAGAATCCTTAAATGGTTGGGTTGGAAGGGACCTGGAAGTTCATCTTGTTCCAAAGCCCTGCCATGGAGTGGGACACCTCCCACCAGCCCAGGCTGCTCCAAGGGTGGGGCTAAATCCTCCTCTGACAGGATTAGTGGTTATTTACTACTGGTTGTTCCTGCCAAAATACATCCTATCCTGATTTGTGGATTCTCCCCTTGTGTACCATCAGTGTTACATCCTCTCTGGCGCTGGTTACTCTCTAAAATCCGATTAATGAGGCACCTTTGTCACCACAGGAGATTTTCCTTGTGCTCCAGCTGTGCCAGCTGCTGCTCAGAAAGGCAGAGCCACGGTGAGCACAGGGAGGAGCCCACACCTGGAGCTGTCACTGGGGCACAGCAGCAGCTGCAGCAGTGCAGGCTCCATGCCCAGGGCAGCAGCAGCTCCCTGGATGCTGCAGCAAGGCCCTGCAGCAGCCCTGGGGCTGCCAGAGCCTTTGTGCTCAGTGAGGAAGAGGAGCGTGAAGGGCAGTGGGTGGGAGCTGAGGCTGGGGCTCAGCCACACGGAATCTTCGTGTCCTTGTGCTGGGGATGGCAGAGGGAATGTCCCCAGGGCCACGTGGCACCGTGCCCGTGTGGAGCACACCCAGGAAATAAAAATTAAACACTAGGAATGAAATGGAACCGTATGAAACGTGTCCCCCAGCAGCGTGTGTGCCCCGTGGTTTGTGCCAGGATGCCAGGGGTGCTGGGGCAGGGCTGGCAGGAGCTGTGCCAGCTCTTCTGCCCAGATCCTGGAGATCTGCTCCTTCCTCTGCAGGAAGGAAATCATTGGGAAATGTGTTTCCTTCCAGAGCACGGGGCTGGGTGGGATTTGGGCAGGAATTGTTCCTGGCAGGGTGGGCAGGCTGGATGGGATTTGGGCAGGAATTGTTCCTGGCAGGGTGGGCAGGGCTGGTACAGGGGTGCCCAGAGCAGCCCCTGGATCCCTGGCAGTGCCCCAGGCCAGGCTGGACACTGGGTTTGGATGAACCTGGGACAGGGAGAGGTGTCCCCATGGCAGGGGTGGCCCTGGGTGACCATTCAGGATCCCTTCCAACCCAACCATTCTATTCAAATAATTCTGTTCACAAACAATGCCTGGCCCTGTGAATCCGATGTTCCCCAGGAGGGGCTGGGGCAGGTGTGGGTTCAGGTGCTGCTGGAGGAAAACTTTTTTTTTTCTCCTAAGCAAAACCAGAATTTCTGTAACTGTGGAGGAATGATCTGACAGGATCCTGGGACCAGCTGGGCACTTTGTCCCTCCTGCATTGCCCTTTTAAAGCTGCAGGCCCCGCTCTGCCCTTAATTACACTTGGGCATTAATTACCCCCCAAGCACATCACCTCCACCAGCGCCGTGTCCGTGTCAGCAGCAGTGACCTGGCAGCTGAGATTTCACGAGGAACTTGGCTCGTTGTGCACACACAGAACACAAGATGCCACGGAGCCTCCTCCAGCTTGTTATCTGGGAGGGACTCGGGGGTACGAGGCAGGAAAATCAGATTGTGCTCGGCAGAGTCAGCGGCTGTCGCGGCCGATCCCCGTCAGGATGGGTTTATGTAAGCCCTGGTGGGGCAGGGCTGAGCCTCACACACAGCCCCAGCCCTGGCTGTCCTGAGCCTCACACACAGCCTGAGCCCTGGCTGTCCTGAGCCTCACACACAGCCTGAGCCCTGGCTGTCCTGAGCCTCAAACACAGCCTGAGCCCTGGCTGTGCTGAGCCTCACACACAGCCTGAGCCCTGGCTGTCCTGAGCCTCACACACAGCCTGAGCCTCACACACAGCCTGAGCCCTGGCTGTCCTGAGCCTCACACACAGCCTGAGCCCTGGCTGTGCTGAGCCTCACACACAGCCTGAGCCCTGGCTGTCCTGAGCCTCACACACAGCCTGAGCCCTGGCTGTCCTGAGCCTCACACACAGCCCCAGCCCTGGCTGTCCTGAGCCTCAAACACAGCCTGAGCCCTGCCTGTCCATCCCTGTGTGACCCCAGGGCTCCTCATGGAAACCAGTTTGAGCCTCAAACACAGCCTGAGCCCTGGCTGTGCCTCCCTGTGTGATCCCAGTGCTCCTCATGGAAACCAGGCTGTCCTGAGCCTCGAACACAGCCCCAGCCCTGGCTGTCCTGAGCCTCAAACACAGCCCCAGCCCTGGCTGTCCATCCCTGCCTGATCCCAGTGCTCCTCATGGAAACCAATCTCAGCCTCAAACACAGCCCCAGCCCTGGCTGTGCATCCCTGTGTGATCCCACTGCTCCTCATGGAATCCAGGCTGGCTGCTGCTCCCAAGGTGGCTGGTGCTTGTTCCTGGCCAGGAAAGTTGGTGTGAATGGAAAGGGCTCCTCAGCAGACTGAAACCCTTCCTGGTTCCTGGTGCTGTATTTGTGTTGGGAAGATGGAAAGGGTGGGAAATTCCTCCTGGAGCGGTGTGGGCGTTGCGAGGCTCAGAGCCACGAGCTGGCTCTACGCTGATGATTTTAATTTTGCCATAATAATTTCACCATCCTTGCTTTGGCAGGTTGAGCTGGGAGCCTCCCTTTGCCCCCAGCCAAGCCAGGGCTGAGCTCCACTTTCCTGCCCTGGCAGTGCCAGCTCTCTGCACTGGGCAGCTCACTGGAAACTCAGGGTTCACACCAGTTTTAATCTTTCCTGTCTGGCAGTAAAGAGCACAGCCCTGGGCTCCTGACAGGGACAAACCCTTGGGCTGGGTCAGCAGGAGGATCCAGGTCCCACCATTCAATCAAAGTGGTTTTTCTCCATGATCATTAGCAGCAGCTTGCACAGCCAGCAAGGCCTCAGCTCGTGGATGTGTGATGTCAGGCTCTGATCAATGCTGCAGCCCAAAATAGAATATTTTGGCTGCACAACGTCTGTTGCCAAAGACTTCAGTTGTTGTGGCATTTCTGTCACATCCATGAGGAGCTCGTGTTTTTCAGAGGGTTTCCAGTGGCTGCTCTGTGCTGGCTCTTGCCCTGCAACACAGGCTGGCATCCCAAAGGATGGCTTTAATAAAAAAATGACAAAAATTGAGTCAGCCATCCTGGAGCTGGAAAGAGGCTTTAATATATGGATCAGGTAGCAATTGCAGCTATCCCTTAGACATGGAATGGAAAGGGCAGTGGATTGGGGCTGGGGGAAAAAGCTGGAATCCAATAGACTTGTGTTGGAAAAGTAATGAATTTGCTGAGCAGGTACTTTTCATGAATCGATCTAGTTCTCATTAGCCTTGCACTGCATGGTTTGCTGACTAATATTTCTGGCTTGCAAGTAAAAATGGTTTTCCAAAGGAAACGTGGAATGAGAACAGAGTGTTTTTGGGGCCTGAAAACCCGGAGCTCCTGGGGCCATTGGAAAAGAAGAGATGTGAGGGCAGCAGAGACACAGGAGCAGAGGAGAGGGCTGGGGTTGGGGTGGAGCAGGAGCAGGGCAGTGGGGCAGTGATGGGCACTGGGAGCTGTGGTGGGCACTGGGAGCTGTGGTGGGAACTGGGAACTGTGGTGGGAACTGGGAGTTGTGGTGGGCACTGGGAACTGTGATGGGCACTGGGAACTGTGGTGGGAACTGGGAGCTGTGGTGATGGGCACTGGGAGCTGTGGTGGGAACTGGGAACTGTGGTGGGAACTGGGAGTTGTGGTGGGCACTGGGAACTATGGTGGGAACTGGGAACTGTGGTGGGAACTGGGAGCTGTGGTGGTGGGCACTGGGAGCTGTGATGGGCACTGGGAGCTGTGGTGATGGGCACTGGGAGCATTCCTGCTGTGCCACCTGCAGCAGCACAGCCCTGGGCACAGCCTGGGGTGGCAGTGGCTCGGTGGCTGTGGCTCAGTGGCCCTGGTTCGGTGACAGTGGCTCAATGGCTGTGGCTCAGTGGCCATGGCTCAGTGACCGTGGCTCAGTGGCCCTGGCTCAATGGCTGTGGCTCAGTGGCAGTGCCTCACTGGCCATGGCTAGCTGGCTGTGGCTCAGTGGCCGTGACTCAGTGGCCCTGGCTCAGTGGCTGTGGCTCAGTGGCCGTGACTCAGTGGCCCTGGCTCAGTGGCTGTGGCTCAGTGACAGTGGCTCACTGGCTGTGGCTCACTGACCGTGGCTTGGTGGTCCTGGCTCAGTGGCTGTGGCTCAGTGACAGTGGCTCAGTGGCCATGGTTCTGTGGCAGTGGCTAGCTGGCCGTGGCTCGGTGACCATGGCTCAATGGCTGTGGCTCAGTGGCCATGGCTCAGTGGCCGTGGCTCAGTGGCCATGACTGAGTGACCAGGCTCGCTGGCGGTGACTCACTGGCCATGGCTAGCTGGCTGTGGCTCGGTGGCCGTGACTCAGTAGCCGTGGCTCAGTGGCAGTGGCTGAGTGACCATGGCTTGGTGGCCATGGGTCAGTGGCAGTGGCTCAGTGATCATGGCTCGCTGGCCGTGGCTCGCTGGCCATGCCTCAGTGACCAGGCTCGCTGGCCATGCCTCACTGGCCATGGCTCGCTGACCATGTCTCGCTGGCCGTGACTCACTGGCCATGGCTAGCTGGCTGTGGCTCGGTGCCGTGGCTCAGTGGCCGTGGCTCAGTGGCCATGACTGAGTGACCAGGCTCGCTGGCTGTGACTCACTGGCCATGGCTCAGTCACAGTGGCTCAGTGGCTGTGGGTCAGTGGCAATGCCTCACTGGCCATGGCTCGGTGGCTGTGGCTCACTGGCCATGGCTCAGTCACAGTGGCTCAGTGACCATGGCTCAGTAGCCGTGGCTCAGTGGCAGTGGCTCAGTGGCCATACCTCACTGGCCGTGGCTCAGTGACCATGGCTCGCTGGCTGTGGCTCACTGGCCGTGGCTCACTGGCCATGCTCCCCTGGGACTCTCAGGAGCGGGGATCAGCCAGGCTGGGATTTGCAGCCCGTGCAGCCCCCGTGAGAGGTGGACAAAGCAAAGCCCCGCTCAGAAAGGCTCCAGGCCTGGCTTTGTGCAGGGCTGGGGGCACAGCCCCGAGCTGGAGGAGGGGCTGTCCCCGCACACAAATGACACGGAGCCGAAGCCCTGCTCTGCTTTGTTGCCCGGATTGTGCAAAGGGGAGCAGTGCAGGGGCTGGGATTGCCATGGGAACAGAGCAGCAGGGCTGGTGGCAGCCAGGGGACAGTGCCCCTGTCCCCCTGCCAGCCCTGGGGCACTCTCCTGGTGCTGCTCCTGTGCCACTCCCGTCCCCGTGTCCAGGCTGAGGAGTTACAGCCCTGCCCGGCCCTTCCAAGTGAGCAGCCGGGCATGAAAGGAGCCTGGCACGGGCTGGGTGAGTGCTCATGGCTCCTTTCAGGTGTGCTCGGGAAAAACATCCCTGGCAAACTACAGGGGCCGGGGGAGATCCTGCTGTAAGTGCTGCAATTATCCTGCTCTTTGTCTGGGCAGCAGGGAGGCTCCAGGGTGGTGTCCTGGCCGAGGGGGGGCTGAGGGGCACTGGAGCTCGCACAGCCTTAGAACAGATTCACTCAGCCCCTTCAAATATTTATGGCCTTGCAATCCATACACGTTTGGAGTGTGCTCGGCATCCTCCTGCTCTGCTCTTAATGTGGAGAGGCTCTGGAGAGCACCTGCCCTGCTGGCTGCAGCTGCTGGGGTGGTGGGGGGCAGGTTTGGGGCTGGGATTTGGGTTGAGGGCTGGGATTTGGGGCTGGGGCTGGGATTTGGGGCTGGGGCTGGGATTTGGGTTTAGGGCTGGGATTTGGGTTTGGGGCTGGGATTTGGTTTTGGGGCTGGGATTTGGGGCTGGGATTTGGGTTTAGGGCTGGGATTTGGTTTTGGGGCTGGGATTTGGGGCTGGGATTTGGGTTTAGGGCTGGGATTTGGATTTGGGGCCGGGATTTGGGGTTAGGGCTGGGATTTGGGGCTGGGATTTGGGTTTAGGGCCAGGATTTGGGTTTGGGGCTGGGATTTGGGTTTGGGGCTGGGATTTGGGTTTAGGGCTGGGATTTGGATTTAGGGCCAGGATTTGGGTTTGGGGCTGGGATTTGGGTTTGGGGCTGGGATTTGGGTTTGGGGCTGGGGCTGGGATTTGGGGCTGGGATTTGGGTTTTGGGGCTGGGATTTGGGTTTGGGGCTGGGATTTGGGTTTGGGGCTGGGATTTGGGTCTAGGGCTGGGATTTGGGGCTGGGATTTGGGTTTGGGGCTGGGATTTGGGGCTGGGATTTGGGTTTAGGGCTGGGATTTGGGTTTAGGGCTGGGATTTGGGTTGGGGTCTGGGATTTGGGTTTAGGGCCGGCATTTGGGTTTAGGGCTGGGATTTGGGGCTGGGATTTGGGTTTGGGGCTGGGATTTGGGTTTGGGGCTGGGATTTGGGGCTGGGATTTGGGTTTTGGGGCTGGGATTTGGGTTTGGGGCTGGGATTTGGGTTTGGGGCTGGCATTTGGGTTTAGAGCTGGGATTTGGGTTTGGGGCTGAGATTTGGGGCTGGGATTTGGGTCTAGGGCTGGGGTTTGGGTTTAGGGCTGGGATTTGGGTTTAGGGCTGGGATTTGGATTTAGGGCTGGGATTTGGGTTTAGGGCTGGGATTTTGGTTTGGGGCTGGGATTTGGGTTTGGGGCTGGGATTTGGGGCTGGGATTTAGGTTTGGGGCTGGGATTTGGTTTAGGGCTGGGATTTGAGTTTAGGCTGGGATTTGGGTTTAGGGTTGGCATTTGGGTTTAGGGCTGGGATTTGGGTTTAGGGCCAGGATTTGGGTTTAGGGCTGGGATTTGGGTTTGGGGCTGGGATTTGGGTTTAGGGCCAGGATTTGGGTTTAGGGCTGGGATTTGGGTTTGGGGCTGGGATTTGGGGCTGGGATTTGGGTTTAGGGCTGGGATTTGGGTTTGGGGCTGGGATTTGGGGCTGGGATTTGGGTTTGGGGCTGGGATTTGGGGCTGGGATTTGGGTTTGGGGCTGGGATTTGGGTTTGGGGCCGGGATTTGGGGAGGATCCATGGGGTCTGCTCCCATACAGCCCCTTGGTGCCAGGAGGGGCTTTGCACAGAGCTCCAGGGGCTGGTGGCTCGTTGGGATGCAGGATGGCTCTGAGAGCCGCCTGGGCAAGCAGGGCTGGGCCATGGGGGTCACCCTGTGCCTGCCCACACAGCTGGAATCGTGGCAGCTGGAATCGTGGCAGCTGGAATCGTGGCAGCTGGAATCGTGGGCTCAGCATGCAGCAGGGGCAGTGCTGGAGCTGGGGCCAGCTCGGCAGGGCTGTCCCACCTGCTCAGGAGGGACAGGAACAAGGTTTTTAGCAAAAACAAAGTCAGCTGTAAGCAGCCAGTTGCCTTCCTGCCGGAGGGACAATTCCTGCCAATCTGCCACGTTTTACTCTCCCGGGATAAAAATAGAGCACGATTTCCAGGCAGCAGCCGCACATCCTGTGGTCCTGATGAGCTCTTAGGGTAATTACCTTTGGTGGGAGAGAGCTGGAGAGGGCGGGCACGGCTGACTGAGGGTTGTAAGAAATGGTCTGTGCTCCCCAGAAAGGTTTGTAAGAAATGGTCTGTGCTCCCCAGAAAGGTTTGTAAGAAATGGGTCTGTGCTCCCCAGAAAGGTTTGTAAGGAATGGTCTGTGCCCCCCAGAAAGGTTTGTAAGAAATGATCTGTGCTCCCAGAAAGGACAGCATCCCTCCAGCAGGGGCTGGGGGACACACAAGAGAGGGGTTTGGGACCAGGGCTGGAAGGACAGGACACAGGGCACGGCTCCCACTGCCAGAAGGGATTTGGGGAAGGAATTGTTGCCCTGAGGGTGGGGAGCCCCTCTGCCCTGTGCCAGGGCCTCTCTGTGCTCACAGGGAAGAGTTTGTTGTAAAAGAATGTTTTAATCTGTGTAATTTCTTCAAAGCCTCGTTTTAAAGTGCTGATCCGTAGCTGGGGCTTGTCTCGACAGGAATTATGGTCTGGGCTGAGGAAATGCCACCTGCCCCATCCCCTGTCCCTGCCTCACCCTGGGGGCTGCCAGGCCAGGCTGGACCCCCCTTCCCACTGCACCTTTGCCCTCCCTGGGTCAGTAAATCATCTCTGGAGCCCTGTGTTACCTCCCAGCCCTGTAAATCAATTTGCCCCGTTGCAGGCTGTCCATGCAATAGGTGAATTATATCTCCTGCCGTTCCATCTCCGTAACGAACTCGATACCATCTTAAGAACATCAGCCCGGGAGCGCCTTTGTGTGGCTCGATTTGCCTTTATGTGGCTCGATTTGCCTTTGTGTGGCTCGATTTGCCTTTGTGCAGCACGGGGCTGATCTCCCTGCAGCGCTGTCCCTGTAATCCCGAGCTGTCCCTTATCGCTGTCCCCAATTAGCGCAGCTCCGTGTCCCTGCGGCTCCTCCCGTGTGACAGCGGGGCTGGGGCTCTGGCAGTGGCCAGCGCTGCTGTCCCTGCTGGGTGTGCGCCCAAAAACCCCAAATCCTGCCCCTCCCGTGGGCACCTGCGGAGGGGATGGCACCTGGGCTGGTGGCACTGCCAGAATTTGCACCAGAATTGTCACCGGTGCTGGTGGCACTGCCAGAATTTACACCAGAAATGTCACCTGTGCTGGTGGCACTGTCAGAATTTACACCAGAAATGTCACCTGTGCTGGTGGCACTGCAAAGAATTGGCACTAGAGATGTCACCTGTGCTGGTGGCACTGCAAAGAATTGGCACCAGAGATGTCACCTGTGCTGGTGGCACTGCAAAGAATTTATATCAGAAATGTCACCTGTGCTGGTGGCACTGCAAAGAATTGGCACCAGAATTGTCACCTGTGCTGGTGGCACTGCCAGAATTTACACCTGGGGAGGGGATGGCACCTGGGCTGGTGGCACTGCCAGAATTGGCACCAGAAATGTCACCTGTGCTGGTGGCACTGCAAAGAATTTACACCAGAATTGTCACCTGTGCTGGTGGCACTGCAAAGAATTTACACCAGAAATGTCACCTGTGTGCTGGCACTGCAAAGAATTTACACCAGAATTGTCACCTGTGCTGGTGGCACTGCCCAGAATTGGCACCAGAAATGTCACCTGTGCTGGTGGCACTGCAAAGAATTGGCACCAGAATTGTCACCTGTGCTGGTGGCACTGCAAAGAATTTATATCAGAAATGTCACCTGTGCTGGTGGCACTGCCAGAATTTACTGGGCACTGGGATGGACAGACAGACAGACACCCTGAGGGGCAGGGCTGTGCAATGGAGCCCTGGGATGGACAGACAGACAGACAGACACCCTGAGGGGCAGGGCTGTGCAGTGGGGCACTGGGATGGACAGACAGACAGACAGACACCCTGAGGGACAGGGCTGTGCAGTGGAGCCCTGGGATGGACAGACAGACACCCTGAGGGGCAGGGCTGTGCAATGGAGCCCTGGGATGGACAGACAGACAGACAGACAGACAGACACCCTGAGGGGCAGGGCCATGGAATGGAGCCCTGGGATGGACAGACAGACAGACAGACACCCCGAGGGGCAGGGCTGTGTAATGGAGCCCTGGGATGGACAGACAGACAGACAGACACCCCGAGGGGCAGGGCTGTGCAGTGGGGAACTGGGATAGACAGACAGACACCCTGAGGGGCAGGGCTGTGCAGTGGAGCCCCGGGATGGACAGACAGACAGACAGACACCCTGAGGGGCAGGGCTGTGCAGTGGAGCCCTGGGATGGACAGACAGACAGACAGACAGACACCCTGAGGGGCAGGGCCATGGAATGGAGCCCTGGGATGGACAGACAGACACTCTGAGGGGCAGGGCTGTGCAATGGGGCACTGGGATGGACAGACAGACACCCTGAGAGGCAGGGCTGTGCAGTGGATCCAGGGTGTGGTGTGGCAGTGACACCTGCAGCAGGGCCAGCACAGCTCTCAGGGACGCTCAGGGTCCTTGGGGACGTGGTGCTGCCTGTGCCTGTTCCAGACTGTGGGGCACAGCCCAGGACATCGAATGCTTCTCTTTTAGTTGGTGAATGCCGTGTTCCATCACCCTGGTGTGGGGTTTCACTGTAATTAACACTAATGAACGTGTCTGTTGGAGAGGGCACTGGGGAGCTTTTCATCCAGCAGTGCCCACAGCTCTGCACCCCAGTGCCAGCAGCACCTGGAGCTGCTGGAGGAGTCTGGAGGAGCCCCCAGAGCCCTCTGGAGCCGAGCTGGGAGAGCTGGGGGTGACACTGGAGAGGGGCAGCTCCAGGGAGAGCCCAGAGCCCTGCAGAGCCCACAGGGGAGCTCTGGGCTGCTGGAGCCCCAGTCCTGCAGGGCTGCAGGGTGGCAGTGTCCCTGCTGCAGTGCCTGTCCTGACAGAGCAGCCCAGGGCTGAGCTTGCTCCTGCTGTGTCAGCAGTGGTGGCTCCTTGTGCAGAGCTGCACTCCCAGCGGTTTTCTGGGGATCAAAGGCTCTCTTCCAGCACTGCCACAGGATTGGGGTGGCCCAAGGTGTGTGAGCAGATCCACCACCCCTCTCTGGGGTCAGGGATGAGGAACCTCCTCAGCTTCACTCCCTGTCCCACCTGTGTGTGCATGTGGCTGACACTGGTTCTGGTAGGACAAATAATCCGTCAGAGAGAGAACATGTAATCAGAGTGTTTATTTGGGGTTAAAAGAATCAGAGAATCGTGGAATGGTTTGAGCTGGGAGGGTCCTTGAGGCTCACCCTGTTCCACCCCTGCAGGCCAGGGACACCTCCACTGTCCCAGGCTGCTCCAGCCCTGTCCAGCCTGGCCTGGGACTTGCCAGGGATGGAAATGGGCAGCCAGAAACCAGAGCAACAAATCAGAGTGCTCACAAATCAGTGTGCTCACAAATCAGTGTGCTCACAAATCAGTGTGCTCACAGATCAGTGTGCTCACAAATCAGAGTGCTCACAAATCAGTGTGCTCACAAGTCAGAGTGCTCACAAATCAGTGTGCTCACAGATCAGAGTGCTCACAGATCAGAGTGCTCACAAATCAGAGTGCTCACAAATCCGTGTGCTCATAGATCAGTGTGCTCACAGATCAGAGTGCTCACAGATCAGTGTGCTCACAGATCAGTGTGCTCACAGATCAGAGTGCTCACAAATCAGAGTGCTCACAAATCCGTGTGCTCATAGATCAGTGTGCTCACAAATCAGAGTGCTCACAGATCAGTGTGCTCACAAATCAGAGTGCTCACAAATCAGAATGCTCACAGACCAGTGCATCCTGCAGTGATTTCCCCGAGTGTCCCACAGGTTTAATTCCATTTGTCTTCCCCTTTCCTTTAACAGGGATGTGCTAATCCCATGTGAAACCCACTCTGATGTGAGTAAGTGGAACAGACAGGCAGAACCTTTTCTACATTAAACTGGAGGCACGGAGCCTTGTGCATGCATGGAGTGTGATCTGGGACATGATACCCTGGGTTACACACACAGTGATCTGATACCCTGGGTTACACACACACAGTGATCTGATACCCTGGGTTACACACAGTGATCTGATGCACACACAGTGTGATCTCAGACATGATACCCTGGGTTACACACACACAGAGTGATCTGATACACACATACAGTGATCTGGGACATGATACCCTGGGTTATACACACAGAGTGATCTGGGACATGATACCCTGGGTTACACACACACAGTGATCTGATACCCTGGGTTACACACACAGTGATCTCAGACATGATACCCTGGGTTACACACACAGTGATCTGATACACACACAGTGTGATCTGGGACATGATACCCTGGGTTATACACACAGTGATCTGATACACACACACAGTGATCTGATACACACACAGAATGATCTGATACACACATAGAGTGATCTGTTAAACACACAGAGTGATCTGAGACATGATACCCTGGGTTACACACAGTGTGATCTGGGACATGATCCCTGGGTTACACACACACACACACACACAGAGTGATCTGTTACACACAAACAGTGATCTGTTACACACAGTGATCTGATAAACACAGAGTGATCTCAGACATGATACCCTGGGTTACACACAGTGATGTGATACACACACAGAGTGATCTGATACACACAAACAGTGATCTGTTACACACAGTGATCTGATACACACACAGTGATCTGAGACGTGATACCCTGGGTTACACACATACAGTGTCCTGATACACACACACAGTGTGATGTTACACACACAGAGATCTGTTACACACACAGAGTGATCTGTTACAGACACAGTGATCTGAGACATGATACCCTGGATTACACACAAAAAACACACACATACACACAGACACAGTGATCGGAGACACGATACTTCAGGTTACATACACACAGAGTGATCTGTTATACACACACAGTGATTTTAGACATGATTCTCTATTACACACACAGTGATCTGAGACATGATACCTCAGGTTTTACACACACACAGTGTGATCTCAGACACGGTCCCTGGGTGTCACACACACACACACACACACACACACACACACACACGGACACAGTGTGATCTCAGACAACACACACACACACACACACACACACACACACAGACACACACACACACACACACAGTGTGATCTCAGACACGGTCCCTGGGTGTCACACACACACACACACACACAGTGTGATCTCAGACACGGTCCCTGGGTGTCACACACACACACAGTGTGATCTCAGACACGGTCCCTGGGTGTCACACACACACACACACACAGTGATCTCAGACACAGTCCCTGGGTGTCACACACACACACACACACAGAGTGTGATCTCAGACACAGTCCCTGGGTGTCACACACACACACATACACACAGTGTGATCTCAGACACGGTCCCTGGGTGTCACACTGGGCTGGGGAGGCTGCAGGTCCCAGTGGTGCCTGTTCCTGCAGGCTCAGTGGGATAGTCAAGGTTTAAGAACTCTGGGCAAAGCCTTTTCAGGAGCTCCTGTCAGGCCAAATAAATATTAGAGCAGCAAAGAGAGGAAGGAGAAAGCAGAGTGAGCGGGAAGAGCAGGAGGGATGAGGAGATTGCTGCACTTTGTGGGCCCTTGGGACAGTGCCTGAGAGCCGTGATCACATCCCAGGGGCTCACAAACGCTGCTGCCATCCCATCCCATCCCCAGCCCAGCCCAGGAGATGCTGCAGTGACCACGGTCCAGCGGGCTGGGGTGGTCCTGCCCCCCTTGGGCTGCTCTGGGAGGGTCCCCCCGGAATAACCTGTGCTCCTCAGCCCTATTGAAGTGCTGGGCACAGTCCTGTGCTCCTGGCAGGGACAGCAGGGTCCCCTGGCTCCAGGTCTCACTGCCCCAGACATATTTGAGCCCTCACCTGGCTCCAGGGAAGGTTCCCTGCCTGCTCCCTTCAGAGGGACAGCGTGAAATGAGGGGTTAACACAGCAGCCAGCTCCTCCATCACCTGCAGCAGCTTGAATCATTAAGCCTGAAATAATTTTAATTGGATCCAGGATTCACAAGAGGGTTTTTTGTGCCATGGAGGAGCTGGACCAATTTCTCATTTACCACTGGATCCTGAGGTGTTGGGTCTATCTCAGCACCACACTGGCTTTAAAGGCAGAGAGGTAATTATTTTCTTTGCCTTGGAGTGGATTAACCTCCCTTGGCAAGCCCTAAGTTGTAGATTGAAGTCCTTGACAGGAATTCCCCAGTTTGTTGCAGTGACAAGCTCCTGACACCACGAGCCAAAGGTGGAACTGGGCAGGATGAGCCCCAGCTCTGTGGGGTGCTTTGGGGGTAGGAATTCAGTTCATCGTTCCCTGTGTCCAATTTAAAATGAGGCATTTGTCTGTGCCAATGGATGGGGGCTCTGTGGCCCTGGCCCACACAGGCTGTCCAGGGAATGTGTCCTGACAGCACATGGGCTCCTTCAAACCAGCCAGGAATTAATGGAACCAAAGTGATTCAGTGCAGCCACTGCACTGAGAGGCGAGGTAAAACATAAACACTGAAAATTCCATTCAAACAGAGCCCTGGTGGCATTTACAGCCAGTGTGTGCAGCTCCCAGGCCCTGGGTGAGGAGAGCCAGGATGGGGCTGCACAGCCAGGGGGGTTTGAGTGGGACAGGGAATCCCTCAGACACAGCCTGGAGGGCTGGGCATGGTTTGCTTCCAGCTCAGGAGTAACCAGGGGGTGCTTTAAAGTGTAGACAGAAAAGTCCCAGAGGGCACCAGAGATTGAGCTGTGTTTGAGGAGGATTCAGGTGCACAAACAGCACTTGGCATTTGCTCCTTGTTGGGATTGGATGTGGTTATGGAATCCTGGAATTGCAGAATCCGTGAATGGTTTGGGTTGGGAGGGGCCTTAAATCCCATCCAGATCCACCCCTGCCATGGCAGGGACATCCCCCACTGCCCCAGTCTGACCCAAACCCAGTGTCCAGCCTGGCCTGGGACACTCCAGGGATCACAGCTGTGCCAGGGCCTCACACCCTGCCAGGGCAGGATTCGTGTCCTGACACAGGGAGAGGGCTGGGCAATGTCCTGGAAGGTTAAGAGCCAGGGTGCTGTGGAGCATGGGAGGTTTTGGAGCTGTGCAGGGTGGGAGCAAGGAGTGGGGCAAGGCAGGGGGGTTGTGGGGAGCAGGGGGAGCTCAGGAAGGGCAGCAAGGGTGGGCTGGCAGGGTGAGGGGCTGGAGCTGCTGGCAGAGGAGCCAGGGGTGCTGTCCCTGTGAGCCCAAGGCCAGGGCTCAGGCATTGTGCAGCTGCAGAGCTGCTGCTGCTGTTGTTCTCCTCTCTGGCAGTGCCATGGGGTCAGCTGTGATTTCAGTGTTTAACGAGATGCTCCAGTGTGTAATGGCACTGCTCTGGTGTGTGCCATCAGATGCAGAGGTTGTTCTGCTCCAGGAGGGTTCCCTGGAGGGGACACAGCTCCCAGTCCTGGGCAGAGCTCTCCTGTGGCAGCCAAGGCTGCTCAGAGTATCCCACATCTCTGGCATGGAGCTCCTTGGAGCCAGGATCATCCTTGCTGCTGCAGGAGAGGGACCCTGGCACTGCTGCAGCACTGGGGATCCTGGCACTGCTGCAGGAGTGGGACCCTGGCACTGCTGCAGGAGTGGGACCCTGGCACTGCTGCAGCACTGGGACCCTGGCACTGCTGCAGGAGAGGGGATCCTGGCACTGCTGCAGCACTGGGGCCCTGGCACTGCTGCAGGAGTGGGACCCTGGCACTGCTGCAGGAGAGGGATCCTGGCACTGCTGCAGGAGAGGGATCCTGGCACTGCTGCAGGATTGAGGGGATCCTGGCACTGCTGCAGCACTGGGGATCCTGGCACTGCTGCAGCACTGGGGATCCTGGCACTGCTGCAGGATTGAGGATCCTGGCACTGCTGCAGGACTGGGGATCCTGGCACTGCTGCAGGAGAGGGGATCCTGGCACTGCTGCAGGAGAGGGGATCCTGGCACTGCTGCAGCACTGGGATCCTGGCACTGCTGCAGCACTGGGATCCTGGCACTGCTGCAGGAGTGGGGATCCTGGCACTGCTGCAGCACTGGGATCCTGGCACTGCTGCAGGAGAGGGATCCTGGCACTGCTGCAGCACTGGGATCCTGGCACTGCTGCAGGACTGGGACCCTGGCACTGCTGCAGGAGAGGGGATCCTGGCACTGCTGCAGGACTGGGATCCTGGCACTGCTGCAGGACTGGGGATCCTGGCACTGCTGCAGGAGTGGGGATCCTGGCACTGCTGCAGGACTGGGATCCTGGCACTGCTGCAGGAGTGGGGATCCTGGCACTGCTGCAGCACTGGGGATCCTGGCACTGCTGCAGCACTGGGGATCCTGGCACTGCTGCAGGAGTGGGGATCCTGGCACTGCTGCAGCACTGGGGATCCTGGCACTGCTGCAGGAGTGGGATCCTGGCACTGCTGCAGGACTGGGGATCCTGGCACTGCTGCAGGAGTGGGATCCTGGCACTGCTGCAGCACTGGGGATCCTGGCACTGCTGCAGGAGTGGGATCCTGGCACTGCTACAGGATTGAGGGGATCCTGGCACTGCTGCAGGACTCAGGATCCTGGCACTGCTGCAGGAGTGGGATCCTGGCACTGCTGCAGGAGTGGGATCCTGGCACTGCTACAGGAGTGGGGATCCTGGCACTGCTGCAGCACTGGGATCCTGGCACTGCTGCAGGAGTGGGATCCTGGCACTGCTACAGGATTGAGGGGATCCTGGCACTGCTGCAGGACTCAGGATCCTGGCACTGCTGCAGCACTGGGATCCTGGCACTGCTGCAGGAGAGGGATCCTGGCACTGCTGCAGGAGTGGGGATCCTGGCACTGCTGCAGGAGTGGGATCCTGGCACTGCTGCAGCACTGGGATCCTGGCACTGCTGCAGGACTGGGGATCCTGGCACTGCTGCAGGAGAGGGATCCTGGCACTGCTGCAGGAGAGGGATCCTGGCACTGCTGCAGGAGTGGGATCCTGGCACTGCTGCAGGATTGAGGATCCTGGCACTGCTGCAGGAGTGGGATCCTGGCACTGCTGCAGCACTGGGGATCCTGGCACTGCTGCAGGACTGGGGATCCTGGCACTGCTGCAGCACTGGGATCCTGGCACTGCTGCAGGAGTGGGATCCTGGCACTGCTGCAGGACTGGGACCCTGGCACTGCTGGCCCCTTCCCTGCCAGTCTGTCCCGTCCAACCCGACCCCTTGGCACTGGCCCCGCTGTGGCACGGCTGGGGCCGGGGTTTGTTGTGGGAGCTGCCACAGCTGGGCTGGCAGCTGATCCCAAAAACAGCACAAAAAACAGGGACTGCAGCCCAGAGAGCTGCAGATGGCCTGGAGAGGGGAATGCCAGGGACAGGAGCTGCAGAGAGATCATGGTTCAATAGCACAGCTCGTCCTGCCCGGGCACAGCAGCACCCAGGGATGGGGGCACCTCTGGAATGGGCACAGCAGCACCCCTGGGATGGGGACACCCCCGGGATGGGGGCACAGCAGGAACAGGGGATGCTGCAGAACTCAGGGAGGAGAAGCAAAAGGGGCTTTGCATTCTGGGGCAGTGAAGGGAAATGATGTGGGGAAGGGAAACTTGGGGTCTGAGTTTGCTTCTGGAATGGGGAGGGGGAGAAGGAAAGGGCTGGGAGTGGGGAGGTGTGTGCAGAAGGAGGAACCATTCCCTGGGTTTGCAGGCTGATCCCCTCCCAGTGCCAGCCTCCAGGCCAGGCTGTGAACCCAAATCACACCAGGAAGCCTCTTCAGTTGCTTTATTTCTCTAGGATTAGTAATCACAATCTTTATGATGAAATACTAACACTCACCAAAAAAAAAAAATAAAATTCCCAAGGCTGGGCTCGTCCACTGGCGATTCCATCAGTGCCAGCGCTCCCGGCTGTCGTCTCCAGGAGAAATCCTTACACAACCCTCATCCTCATTCTCATGCTGCAAACGGTTCCTGATGGAACCTGCACATCAAAGCAGACCCAGAAACAGCCCAGCTTCTGTTCAGGATCCAGGCTGTCCGGGGAGGATCAGGATTTGGGCTTTGCAAACCATTCCAGAGGCAGGTTGGGCTCGACCCTGAGCATGGGGAGCAGCTCCTGTGTTTGGGAGGGAAATGTGAAAATCCTTTCCTGACCCAGCAGGTGCAGGTCAGAGCCATCAGATCCCCACAGTGAGATCTGGGGCTAAGACACAACAATTGCAGGGTTTTCAAAGCAGCTTTTAATTTTGGGGGATCCATGAAAGAAAGCCCATCCCACAGATGCTGCCAGGCTGTAATCCTCCCCACAGCCCCTCAGCTGCTGGGCTCACCTTTGTTCCCTGGTTCTCCCTGAGCAGACAGTTCAGCCAGCAGCAGGCAGAGATGCAGCACAAGCACAAAATACCTGCTCTCCTCTCCTCCAAAATTCAGCATTCTTGACGAAACAGGAGCTCAATCAAGGTCAGCCTTGACTGGTTTTAGCAAAACTGTTCCCTTCAGGTTTGGATGAGGCTGAGGCTTTTGGAATTATGCAGCAGATCCAACAGAAGTATTAAAGATTTGATGTGTGCTCCCTGGCAGAGGGTGGGCTTACATGGGATGTTGGCAAGAAATTTTTCCTTGTGAGGGTGGTGAGGGCCTGGCACAGTGCCCAGAGCAGCTGGGGCTGCCCCTGGATCCCTGGCAGGATGTGGGAGCTGTCCCTGGCATGGCAGGGCTGGATCGAGAGGGGCTTTGAGGCTCCTTCCACCCCAAACCTCTCCAGGATGCTGTGACTCTAAACCTCATCATTTGCTGTGCTCCTGGATGGAGCTGGTGCAGAGGAGGGGGCTGAGGGGCAGCAGAGGCTGGCAGGGTGCTGGCAGGGACAGCTCGGTGCCCAGCTCAGTGCCCCAGCTCTGGGTGCCCCAGCTCTGGGTGCCCCAGCTCTGTGCCCAGCTCTCAGTGCCCCAGCTCTGGGTGCTCCAGCTCTCAGTGCCCCAGCTCTCAGTGCCCCAGCTCTCAGTGCCCCAGCTCTCAGTGCCCCAGCTCTGGGTGCCCAGCTCTCAGTGCCCCAGCTCTCAGTGCCCCAGCTCTCAGTGCCCCAGCTCTCAGTGCCCAGCTCTCAGTGCCCCAGCTCAGTGCCCCAGCTCTCAGTGCCCCAGCTCAGTGCCCCAGCTCTGGGTGCCCCAGCTCTCAGTGCCCCAGCTCAGTGCCCCAGCTCTGGGTGCCCCAGCTCTGGGTGCCCCAGCTCTCAGTGCCCCAGCTCTCAGTGCCCCAGCTCTGGGTGCCCCAGCTCTCAGTGCCCCAGCTCAGTGCCCCAGCTCTGGGTGCCCCAGCTCTGGGTGCCCCAGCTCTCAGTGCCCCAGCTCTGGGTGCCCCAGCTCTCAGTGCCCCAGCTCTGGGTGCCCCAGCTCTCAGTGCCCAGCTCTGGGTGCCCCAGCTCTGGGTGCCCCAGCTCTCAGTGCCCCAGCTCTCAGTGCCCCAGCTCAGTGCCCCAGCTCTCAGTGCCCCAGCTCTCAGTGCCCCATCTCTGGGTGCCCCATCTCTCAGTGCCCAGCTCTCAGTGCCCCAGCTCTCAGTGCCCCATCTCTGGGTGCCCCATCTCTCAGTGCCCCAGCTCTCAGTGCCCCAGCTCTCAGTGCCCCAGCTCTCAGTGCCCCATCTCTCGGTGCCCCAGCTCTGGGTGCCGGTGCTGACCACACACAATGTGCACCCCACAAAGGGGCTCTTCATCCCAGAGCCCGCCTGGCTGCTCCTTCCAGCTCCTTCCAGCCCAGGACAAGGGCAGGAAAAGCTTCCTGTGCCTGGAATTCCCCGTGGCTGCTCTCCAGGCTGGGGCTGGGGGGGTTCAGAGCTTTTCATCTGGTGACATCTCTGGGGTGCCCCCATCGTGCCATCGATCATCGTGTAGTGACAGCAATCACCTTTTCATCATTAACCCAATCATCCTGCTGAGCCCTCACTGGTCACCCTGGTGTCCCCCAGCTGCTGCTCCTGCTTGGCCACTCCGCTCCAGAGCTTGGCTACTGCAGCCCGTGACAGTCTCCATCTTTACAGCTTATTTCATGTTTTGAAAGATTTATTTGAATAAATTGCCAGATGAAATACTGCTTTCAGCTGGCTGACCTGCTGGGCTGCTGTAGCCTTCCAGCAGTGCCATCAGGGAAAATTCCAGCCTCAGAAGTTCTCCCGGTGTAAACGAATTGCCTCGGAGGTGTTTTGATGCAGAGCTGCATTAAGCAGGAGCGGGGTTTAGTGGCAGTGGTTGTTGGTTAAAGAAGAAAAGGAAACTTCAGTGCGTGTTTGAAGGGCTGGGATGTTGCCACGGCTGGTGGGGCTGCTCGGGGAGTGGGGAGCTGGGGATGCTGAGCAGGGATAACTCATGGCAGAGGCTGCATGGAAAGCAGGGCTGCTGCTTGTCCCTGTGCCTGGAGAGTGGCACTGGGATGGGGAGTGCTGGCATGGGGAGTGCTGGCATGGGGAGTGCTGGCATGGGGAGTGCTGGGACAGGAGGACACAGCCTGAATCTGTGCTGGGCAGGTTCAGCTTGAGCACCAGGAGGAATTTCTTCCTGGAGAGGGCAGCTCTGCCCCGGCAGGGGGGTAAATCCAGGATTTGGGAGCAGCTGGGCTGCACAGAGGGACAGTGGCTGCAGGGCTGGGCTTGGCAGCCCCTGCCTGCTCTGGGTTTGGTTGTTGATCCCTAATCCTCAGGGCTGCAGCAGCCACTGGGATTTACAGTGCAGAGTGACCAGGGCTGGATGGGAGGCAGTGAAATGGGGTGAGAGCACCCCCAGCTCAGCAGAAGCACAGTCCTGAGCTGGCTGGGGGTGTTCTCACCCCAATTCCCTCTCCTCCCATCCCAACCCCGCTCTGGGAGGTGCCCTGAGCCGCAGGGAAAGCTCCAGCCCCATCCAGGAGCTGCTCCCTCCTCTGAACGTGGCTGGGCACGGTCAGTGTGCTCAGTGACATCTGTGCCCCTGCTCAAAGACTGCAGAGAGCGTGCCCTGGCCATCCAGCCAACAAAATTCCTCCTGGAGACTGCACAGGATGTAATGAACGCCTCCAATGGCAGCGTGAGTCTCTGTGCTCAGATGTTCAGAGATCCCAGAGCGCTGCTGGATCCTTGCCTCGCCTCTGTGGGGCTGTCCTGGCCCCCAGGACATGCTCATGTTGAGCTCCCTGGTTCATGGCAGGGTTCAGCTGCTGTAATAGCACTGGGGTGCTGAAGGGACAAGGAGTTGGATTCACCAGAGCCAGACCTCACCGGGGCCAGCCAAGGTTTCCTTCTAGCAGGAAATGATTGAACAGCACAGTAATAACATCAATGTATTTAACAGAATCATTTTTGTGGGAAAAGACCTCCAAGATCATCGAGTCCAACCATCTGCAAGCACGAAAATTCCAGGCTTTGCTCACGTGGATGTGGCATTATCCTTGAGGGGCACTGGGTGCACACACAGCCGTGCTCTGTCGTTCTTCATCATCATCATCATCACCATCCCATCCATGCTCAGCCAAACCCCAGAACGTGCAGCTGCAGGGCAGTGGGCAGTGCCAGGACAGGGCACAGGGGATGGGTGATGTGTCCCAGCTGTGGCAGGGTGAGGAGGGTCCCCACAGGGGCCCTGGAACAAGTGGCACAAACTGGGGCAGAACGTGTGGCTTGTCAGTGCCCTGGTATTAATAGTTAATCAGCCTGCTCTGGATTTCAAAGCGTGTGGGCATGGCAGGGAATTGCCAGCGAAGCAAAGCACTTAACTCGGAGTCGCGTTTCTGGCGCGGAGCCTCCGAGGAAACACTCTCCAGGAAAACCTGGAGAGCTCATCACAGACAATACAGGCCCGGGATAAATAGGATGCAACTGTTATTAACACCGTCCCTGGGAGCTGGGCTGGGAAATGCTCGGGTTTGGACAATGCAGTGAGCCCTGGTCCCCAGGCAGGATGCTCTCCCGTTGCCATGGTGACAGCATCCTCAGCACATCGGCGCCCTGGGATCCCAACCCAGCCTGGGGCATTGGCGTGAGAAACCAGCAGCGCTGCCCTCCCCAGCTGCATCCCCATCCTTCCCACAGAGCACCCCATTAATGCCCATGGCTTTCCTACCCCCTTCCCCAGTACTGGCACTGCCCTGCTGGGCACGGAGAGCTGGCTCGGGGGGAAATCGCTGCAATTGCATCGCTTGGCTTTGTGTAAAATCTGTGGAGATCCGTGGGGGAGAGGGCTGGGTGCTGAGGGCACCTCCTCACCTCCTCACCTCCTCACCATCCCACCTTTTCACCTGTGGCCATGGAATGGTTTGGGTTGAGGGGACAGGGACACCTTCCCTGTGCCAGGGTGCTCCAGTCCCAGTGCCCAGCCCGGCCTGGGACACTGCAGGGATGGGGCAGAGGGGACAGGGACACCTTCCCTGTGCCAGGGTGCTCCAATCCCAGTGCCCAGCCCGGCCTGGGACACTGCAGGGATGGGGTGAGGGGACAGGGACACCTTCCCCTGTGCCAGGGTGCTCCAATCCCAGTGCCCAGCCCGGCCTGGGACACTGCAGGGATGGGGTGAGGGAAGCTCATGCAGGGTCCCAGACGGTGCAGATGGGGACACTGGGGCCAGGGCACAGTGCAGGGGTTTGAGCTGTGCCAGGCCCCTCCTGGTGCTGTCTGGGGAGGCAGCAGGGCAGTGCCCGAGCCCCTGCTGGAGCAGAGCTCCTCCTGTCCATGGCACCCGAGCTGGGGGATCCAGCACCCCAGGGCAGCTTGTACTGAGACTTAATCGCTCTTATTTTTACAAACTGCATCTTGTTCCCAGTCCAAGAGCGTCTGCTGCAGCCCCTGGGGGCTGGGGCTGTGCTGCCTCTCTCCACTTGATTGCAGAGCCCTTTAGCAGCTGGTATTTTCTGTCTGTGGAGGTGTTCAGGGGTGATGGCATTGTCACCTCTGCTCCCTGAGCTCCCTGCAGGCAGCTGCTCCCAGAGCGTTCCAGGCTGAGCCCCCAGCCCCAGGAGGGGGGTCCAGGTTGTCCTGTGCCCTGGGCTGCTCCCCAGCCTGCAGGGATGGGGGATCCTGCCCCTCCCAGGTGAGCAGAGCTGCAAACACAGCAGGATGTGATGGAGAGGCCCCAGAGCTGTGTGCAAACACAGCAGGATGTGATGGAGAGGAACAGAGCTGCTCCAGGGCTGGCTGTCCCTGCACACCCCACCTGGGCTGGGGGTTCCTTCTGGGGGGTTTCCAATCTCCAATTTTGACACCATCTGTCCGTGGCCCTGCTGCCATCAATGCAGGAATTCCTGTCTGATCCTCTGTGCCTGGGGGAGCTGCCCCAGCCTGCCTTGAGCCCTGCAATCAATGCACCTTGGTACCTGAGTGACAGAGCTCAGTGTCAAGCAAAATCTTGTGGCAATATTTTTTCTGTGCTGGAGAACAGGGAGGAGCTCACAGAACCAGGATTTACTTTCAAACCGTGAAGAAAAAAATAATGGATGGGGTAAATTGTTCCCTGTGAGGGTGAGGGGCACAGGGACCCCTGGCAGTGTCCCAGGCCAGGCTGGATGGGTTTGGAGCAGTCTGGGACAGTGGGAGGTGTCCCTGCCATGGCAGGGTGACACTGGGTGGGATTTAATTCCCTTCCCACCCAACCCAAACCCAAACCATCCTGTGATTCTGTGATTCCAAAAGCAGCAGCCCTGGAGTCAAACCCCTCCTGCTCCCCAGGCCTCTCCTGCACCACGAGCTGCTCTCCCCACATTCTGCATTTGGAATTTTGGGATGGGTGCAGCAGAAATGTCTCCAGGAGGTGCTGCAAGGGTTGAGTTAATCCTTGCAGGCACCACTGGAGTCTGAAGTGGCACCATTTCCTCTCAGACTTGTCTCTGTTTCACTCTTGCAGCAGCTGAATAATTCTCTCTGACAGCTTTTTGCTTTTTATAGCAGTAATTAGTCAAAAAGCATCGGCGTGACGAGCGCTGCTGGTCGGGGCTCCGGGCTCGGGGAGGGCACTGCTGCAGAGCTGGGCTGCTGGCAGGGCCAGGGGTGAGCAGGGTGCTGGGCTCTGATGCTAAAATGGGCAAAGCCTTGCCCTGTTCTCCTCCATAAATTTGCACTTGTGTTCTGAGGCACCTGGAGGGATCTGGGCCAGCTCCAGCCTGGAGTGGCTGCCACACAAAACAACCAAAAGTGAAAAACAGGCCACTGGAAACTGGGATTTTACAGGTTCAGCTGAGGTGGAAGGAGGCAGAGGGATCTGGGGAGAAACCCGGTGCTAAATGTGGTTTTAATCCCAGTTAGTCCCCAAAACACCAGCAGGTCTGGGCACGGGGTGAGGCTGGTGTGATGTTGAGTGTTACTTTAACAGAACGTGCTAAAGTGTGGGAAGAATTTACTCAGGGAGGAGATGGAGGTTCTGTCTCTCTTTGTCTAATCCAAGTTCCCCCAAAGCCACGGGGCTGGTTTATCACATGATCATTAATGCCTGTCATCTTGTGGGGCTTCTGGGCTCGTTTTATTCAAAAGATAAAATTAGAAGTCGGAGTTATCTGGTGACTCCAAAATAGCAGAGTCTGGGTGGAGCTGGAGCTGCGTGTGGCTCTTTGCAGAAAGCCAGGATGGATTAATCAGCTGCCTGCAGTCAGTTTGTGCAGCCTGGAGCTGGGCAAGGGGCAGCCATGGCAATAATTCCTGCAATCATCCCACAGAAAACGTGCCTTGGCTTGGATTCCCACTGCAAAGCTTCCCCCTCCTGAGCCCAGGTGGGGTTTTTAATCTGGGGAAGGTTTGCTGTGTTTGAGGAGATGGATTCACATTCTCCCCATTCCCAGAGACAAAATCCCAAGCCCAGGATGGGCTGGGTTGGGAAGGAGCTGAAATCCCCCCATGGGCAGGGACACCTTCCTGTCCCAGGGCGCTCCAGGGCTGGGGCAGCACAGCTTGGATGCTGAATTTGGACTCATTTCACTCCCAGTTCCAGCTGCTCCCTGCTCCCTGCCACCTGCACAGCCCTGCTTTGGCTCCTTGTGGCTCCTTGCTGAAAGTCTTGGGCACTGGATGTGTTTTCCCAAGGATCCCTGTTGAACCACCCAGCAGCTGCAGCGTCCTAATTGCGTTGCAGCCAGCTTTTAATCCTGTTAGTGCGTGTCATGTTGCTCTTGTATCATTCTAATTTTTAATCAAAATGTCATGCAATACCAGGTTAAGTGTCTGCCAGAGTCTAAATCTATTAAATTGGCACTGTTGCCTTTATTAACTGGTTTTTAAACTCATCAAAAGCTCAAACAGATTTGACAGGGTTCATTTGTCACCAGTTTTGGTGGCTGCTCTCTGCTGTCATTGGATTGGGGTCAGGGCACGGGGTGTGCCCATGGAGACTCCCATCCTTATTTATTGCCAGTCCTGTTTTCCATAATTTTGGAGCCTTCTCCTGTTCAGGTGTGAAATGAGATGAGTTCCTGCATGACCCTGAAGTGCCCAAAGCCCCTGTCCCAAAGAAATTCCCATTTAAATGCCTAAACCTGGACTTTGCCAGGAGTTTTGTCTTCCTGAATGCAAATATTTGAATCCTGCCATTGGATGCTGGCTGGGAGCTGGATCCTCGCTCCACAGGGCAGGGAAAGGCTAATTAGGCACTGAGTAATGATTTCAGGTTTGGCCACCTTGAAATGCAGAGCTGAGAGCGGGGATGGGAGGCAGAAAAGTGTTTATGGTTATTTGTGGTGTTTATGGATATTTGTGGTGTTTATGGATATTTATTCGTGGTGTTCATGGTTATTTGTGGTGTTTATGGATATTTGTGTGTTTATGGTTATTTGTGGTGTTTATGGATATTTGTGGTGTTTATGGATATTTGTGGTGTTTATGGATATTTATTTGTGGTGTTTATGGATATTTATTTGTGGTGTTTATGGATATTTGTGGTGTTTATGGATATTTGTGGTGTTTATGGATATTTATTTGTGGTGTTTATGGATATTTATTTGTGGTGTTTATGGTTATCTGTGGTGTTTATGGATATTTATTTGTGGTGTTTATGGATATTTATTTGTGGTGTTTATGGATATTTGTGTGTTTATGGATATTTGTGGTGTTTGTGGTTATTTGTGGTGTTCATGGTTATTTGTGGTGTTTATGGATATTTGTGTGTTTATGGTTATTTGTGTGTTTATGGATATTTGTGGTGTTTATGGATATTTGTGGTGTTTATGGATATTTATTTGTGGTGTTTATGGATATTTGTGTGTTTATGGATATTTGTGGTGTTTATGGATATTTGTGGTGTTTATGGTTATCTGTGGTGTTTATGGATATTTATTTGTGGTGTTTATGGATATTTGTGGTGTTTATGGATATTTGTGGTGTTTATGGTTATTTATTTGTGGTGTTTGTGGATATTTGTGGTGTTTGTGGTTATTTGTGGTGTTGGGAGGCGCTGCCAGCGCTGGGTTCTCTGTCAGATGGAGCAGATACGAGCCAGGCTTTGCCTCAGAAATCTGTGGGAAGGAGATTCCCCAACCCAGGGGCCCTCAGCCTACCCCAGGCTAATTTATGATAATTATTTTTAATATTGCTTTTATGTGGCGATGCATTGTTTGAATTCCTCAGCAATGGCAGCAGAGAGGAAGAGTTTCCAGGCTGGCTCTGGGCTCCCTGAGGCAGCATTTATTAAAATCTCCTTTTGTCCATATTTCATGTTTATTGCTGCCATCTTTAATTAAGGGAGGGAAATATTGCCGAGGGCCCTTTGTAACACAAATAATCAGAAATGCACTCGGTGCCACAAGAGGGGGAAGCTCCAGGGGGCTCCTGCTGCTCTGGCAGGGGGCAGCTGGGCAGGGGAAGGGTCTCTGCACCCAGCACTGTGATTAATTGCAATTAAAATGAGGGAGGAGCTGGGCTTAGCTGGAATTGGATTTTTTACAGATTTCCTGTGGGCTGGTTTGGGTGGGCTGGGACCCTAAAGTTCATCTTGTCCTGGGCAGGGACCCCTCCCCACGTCCCAGGGTGCTCTAATCCCTGTCCAGCCTGGCCTGGGACACTGCCAGGGATCCAGGGGCTGCTCTGGGCACCTGTGCCAGCCCTGCCAGGAACAATTCCTGCCCAAATCCCACCCAGCCCTGCCCACCCTGCCAGGAACAATTCCTGCCCAAATCCCATCCATCCTGCCAGGAACAATTCCTGCCCAAATCCCACCCAGCCCTGCCCACCCTGCCAGGAACAATTCCTGCCCAAATCCCACCCAGCCCTGCCCACCCTGCCAGGAACAATTCCTGCCCAAATCCCACCCAGCCCTGCCAGGAACAATTCCTGCCCAAATCCCACCCAGCCCTGCCCACCCTGCAGGGAACAATTCCTGCCCAAATCCCACCCAGCCCTGCCCACCCTGCCAGGGAACAATTCCTGCCCAAATCCCACCCAGCCCCCTGGCCCTGGGAGCCATTCCCTGTGTCCTGTCCCTCCAGCCCTTGTCCCCAGGCCCCCTCCAGCTCTCTGAGGTCTCCCCAGATCCTTTTCCAAACGGAATTTGGGTGTTTTGCCCTGGTCTGGCTGCTCCAGTGGGTGAGAATTCATCATCAGCTGCTGGCACAGGTGCTGGTGTGAGCAGCTCCCAGCCAGGAGAGGTTTAATTCGGGATGGCCTGGGGAGGGCTCAGGGTCTCAGTGGTGAGGAATCCAGGGTGGAGCGTGCTGGGAAGCTCCTGCTTGGCCGTGCCCAGAGCTGAGGGGTTCCTTTGGTGTCCCTTTGGCTCCTGTTTCCCTCCCATCCCTCACCTGTGGGTGTGGAGCTGCCCGGGCAGAGCTGAGTCACTGCTCAGCCACCCCTGTCCCTCCCTGCTGGGACAGCTCAGCCTGGCCTGGACAGGAGCATCTCTCCTCTCTGGAGCATCTCTCCTCTCCTCTCTGGAGCATCTCCCCTCTCTGGAGCATCTCTCCTCTCCTCTCTGGAGCATCTCTCCTCTCTGGAGCATCTCTCCTCTCTGGAGCATCTCTCCTCTCCTCTCTGGAGCATCTCTCCTCTCCTCTCTGGAGCATCTCTCCTCTCTGGAGCATCTCTCCTCTCTGGAGCATCTCTCCTCTCCTCTCTGGAGCATCTCTCCTCTCTGGAGCATCTCTCCTCTCTGGAACATCTCTCCTCTCCTCTCTGGAACATCTCCCCTCTCTGGAACATCTCTCCTCTCCTCTCTGGAGCATCTCTCCTCTCTGGAGCATCTCTCCTCTCCTCTCTGGAGCATCTCTCCTCTCTGGAGCATCTCTCCTCTCTGGAGCATCTCTCCTCTCCTCTCTGGAGCATCTCTCCTCTCCTCTCTGGAGCATCTCTCCTCTCTGGAACATCTCTCCTCTCTGGAGCATCTCTCCTCTCCTCTCTGGAGCATCTCTCCTCTCTGGAGCATCTCTCCTCTCCTCTCTGGAGCATCTCTCCTCTCTGGAGCATCTCTCCTCTCCTCTCTGGGGCTCAGCCCCGCTGCAGGTGCAGCCCCAGCTCTGCTGTCCCTGGCAGGGTGGGTGCAGCAGGGAGCTCACCTGGTTTGGGCTGGAGAGCCCCTGCATGGCAGGGAGAGGAGCCAGGGGCTGCTGGGGCTGGGCCAGCGGGATGGAGAGCAGCTGGGGCTGGGAAAGGACATTCCTGCAGGAGCCTGTGCTGGAGAAGGGGCACAGGGAGGAAAGGGATGGTTCAAATGGAATTCCGTGGGGGCAGCGAGCCCCACGTGCCTGGGGTGGGCTGGGGGGGCTGTGCTGGCACTGATGGGGGCTGTGGTGGCACTGATGGGGCTGTGCTGGCACTGATGGGGGCTGTGCTGGCACTGATGGGGCTGTGCTGGCCCTGGCACTGATTGGGGGGGCTGTGCTGGCACTGATGGGGGCTGTGCTGACCCTGGCACTGATGGGGCTGTGCTGGCACTGATGGGGGCTGTGCTGACCCTGGTGGGGCTGTGCTGGCACTGATGGGGGCTGTGGTGGCACTGATGGGGTCTTTGCTGACCCTGGCACTGATGGGGCTGTGCTGGCCCTGGTGGTGCCCTGGCTGTCCTGGCAGCACTCCTGACTCGCTGAGTAAAGGGACACTTTTCCTCAGGGACTCATCTTCTGTCAGCCCTGAGATAATCTGATGTGATAGTGCAGGCACAATGACTTCATTACTGTAATTATTTTTATTGCCTCTGCAGGCCTCTGTTTTAAAACAAACTCAGGAGCCAGGGCATTCAATTCCATCCCAGAGCTGGGGGAAGGGTTGGACTCTTGGAGGGCTTTTCCAACAAATGTTTGCATGGTTCTACAACCTTCACCTCCTTTATTTCATTGTGCTTGAGGGGCTGTTGAGCTGTGCCCAGTGCAGACTGACCCAGCTTTGCTCCTCTTTCCCCTCTCCACATCCCTGGGTGGGCCCAGGTGTTGCACACAGGTGACACCTGGGGTTTTAAACTCGGGTTTTAGGGATGGGAAATGCTCCCCCAGCAGCTGGGCCCCGCTGTGGCACTGGCAGGGTGGGCAGTGCTGGAGGATGGGTCACTCCAGGCTTGTGACCCAGCCCTGCATTGTCCTGGCAAGGTCAAACCCATCCAGCTCCCACCCTGCTGTCCAGGGCTCACCCACTGCTGGGCTCCCAGCTCATCCCAGAGGGTTTCTGTGGGATCATCCACCTCTCAGAGCTGGCTCTAAGGGGGCTGTGGGGCTGGGGACAGCAGGGCAGAGGGATGTGGGGCTGGGGACAGCAGGGCAGGAGCAGCTGTGGCTGTGCAGTGTCCCCTGGGATGCTCAGCCCTCCCCAGCACAGCAGGGCTGGCTCTAAGGGGGCTGTGGGGCTGGGGACAGCAGGGCAGGAGGAGCTGTGGCTGTGCAGTGTCCCTGGGATGCTCAGCCCTCCCCAGCACAGCCTCCCCCGGTCCCTGCTGTCCCCAGGGGCTGATCCGGCTCTGGGGGAGCTTAGAGGCCATCTGGGCTGGGAGCAGAGACTTTCCCCATTACACGGGTAATCCAGGGCTGGGCTCGTGTAAAACAGGTTTGTTCTGAGCTCACACTGAGCCTGGGGGGGCCGAGGCACAGCCCTGGGGTCACAGGGTGCCACCAGGGTCCCGTGGGATGGGGACTCGCTGTCCTGGGGAGGTGCAGCAGGGCAGGAGCTGCTGCTGTCAGTGCAGATCTGTCCCAAAACCCAGGCTGTGAACAAGCTCAGCTGCTTCTGGGCCCCTGGGAGAGCCCTGGGCCGTGTTTCTGTGGATTATTTTTATCTCTAAATATGAAATTCTCTCTAAGCAGCATTTCGAGCAGTGTCAGTGCCCTGGCTGGGTGGCTGTCTGGGACACTCACACAGACATGGAATTCAGACAGTTCCTTTCCATGTCTCTGATTTTTAGCATTGCCAGGAGTTGATTTTTAATAGAGATAAAGGAATTTGAACTTGCTGGGGTCTGCTTAATGAGCTGGCCAAGCTTGGCAGGGCTGGTGGCATTCTGTCTGTCTGCCTGCAGTTCCCACATTCCTTCCACGAGCAGGAATTCTCCAGCTGCTCTGGGCTGGGGCTGTGCTCTGCACCTCCCTGGAGCCCTCCCAGCACTGCCCTGCCATCCACCGAGGGCTGGAGTGGGGATGGTTTGGGGTTTCAGTCTAAAATAAAAATCCAGTGAGAGCTGAGGGATTTTTCTCCTGTGTGCCCTCGGCTGGCAGCATTTCCCTGTCTGTCCTGTGCCCCCTGCCTCAGCAAGGACGGGTTTGGGTGGCTCTGAGCCCTGGGATGTGCCCAGCTGGACTGGGGGGGGCAGAGAGGGCATCTTTGATTTGGGTCTAACTGGATGGGCCAGGCAGTGTGGGGTCAGGAGCAGCTGCTGCTGGAGCCCTGCTCTGCTCTGCTCTGCTCTGCTCTGCTCTGCTGGGAGGGCTCAGGATCTGAGCTGGGAGGGCTCAGGATGGCACCCCAGAGTCCCTGAGCTGGTGGCTGTGTCCCTGCAGCCCGTGGCTCTGTTTTGGCACTGGAGATTTACCCAGCAGAGCGCTGCCCTTGGTTCCAGGCTGTGCCAGGGATGGCTTTGGCTCAGGTGCTGGGGGTGCCTTCCCTTGGGGACACTCCTGGCTGCTCTCTGTGCCCCTCCAGCAGCTCCTCCCCAGCCCTGTGCTTTGTCAAACACGCTTTGGCAGAGTGCAGCTGAAATCCTTTCTTCTGCCGGGTTTGATGTGCAAAGCAAACACCGAGTGAACATCAAGGCGGCTCTCCCCGGCATCTGGGATTTCTGGGATTCCTTCCCTGCTCCGGAGCTCGGGGCTGGGTGTTGGGGGTGCTGCTCCCAGCAATGGGGGTGCTCAGAGTGCTCAGAGCTCTTCCTCACCGGTGTCCGTGGGGAATGGCTCTGCTGACAGAAATCCGGGCTGGGTTTGGGGCTGCTCCTCCTGTTCATCACCAGGGAGGGGGCAAGAGGCTCTTGTAGCCTCACCTGCCTTTTCCCTGCCTTTTCCCTGCTTTTCCCTGCCTTTTCCCTGCTTTTCCCTGCCTTTTCCCTGCCTTTTCCCTGCTTTTCCCTGCCTTTTCCCTGCTTTTCCCTGCCTTTTCCCTGCTTTTCCCTGCCTTTTCCCTGCCTTTTCCCTGCCTTTTCCCTGCTTTTCCCTGCCTTTTCCCTGCCTTTTCCCTGCCTTTTCCCTGCCTTTTCCCTGCCTTTTCCCTGCCTTTTCCCTGCTTTTCCCTGCCTTTTCCTGCCTTTTCCTGCCTTTCCCTGCCTTTTCCCTGCTTTTCCCTGCTTTTTCCTGCCTTTTCCCTGCCTTTTCCCTGCCTTTCCATGGAGAGGGGATGGAAGGGGAAGCCCTGGGTGACCTGGGCTGGGACCAGCACTGCTCTAGTCCCCAGCTCAGGGCTGGGGGGATCTTGCACAGCCACAGGGCTTGGAGCAGCTTCCTCCCCCCGAGCAGGAGTGTCCTGGAGCCTGGAGCAGGGGACAGAGCCCAGCCCTGCCCGGAGCAGGTGACAGAGCCCAGCAGGGGACAGAGCCCAGCCCTGCCTGGAGCAGGGGACAGAGCCCAGCCCTGCCCGGAGCAGGGGACAGAGCCCAGCCCTGCCCGGAGCAGGGGACAGAGCCCAGCCCTGCCTGGAGCAGGGGACAGAGCCCAACCCTGCCTGGAGCAGGGGACAGTGCCCGACACTGCCCGGAGCAGGGGACAGAGCCCAGCCCTGACTGGAGCAGGGGACAGAGCCCAGCAGGGGACAGAGCCCAGCCCTGCCTGGAGCAGGGGACAGAGCCCAGCAGGGGACAGAGCCCAGCCCTGCCCAGAGCAGGGGACAGAGCCCAGCAGGGGACAGAGCCCAGCAGGGGACAGAGCCCAGCCCTGCCTGGAGCAGGGGACAGAGCCCAGCCCTGCCTGGAGCAGGGGACAGAGCCCAGCCCTGCCGTGTCCCCTGCCAGGACTGTGATGCAGCCAAGGCAGGGATGTGCCAGCATTCAGGACACAGCACAGAAATAAGGTCACTGGTTTTTCTGTTTGAAAAAAAACCAACAAAACAAATAATCCTGCTCCTGGGCAGCTGGATCCTGCTGGACACTCTGGGGAAGGGATGGAATAGCAGTTTTCCTTCTGGCCCTGCAGGACTTTGCCACGGAGGGGATGGCACGTCCCTCCTGCAGGTGCTGCTGCAGATCCTGCCCGAATGCAGAGCTTTTCCAAACCCCTGGGTGCTCCTGGATGGGAGGGACCGGGGGGGCCGAGCTGGGCTGGGCTCAGCTGTGCCCTTGTGCTGCCCAGCACAGCACCCAGAGAGTGCCCTGTGCTCCCGGGGTCACTCTGGAAAGGGCCTGAGTGACACTGGGGTGTGTGTGTGACACTGGGGGGTGTGTGTGTGACACTGGGGTGTGTGACACTGGCCTGTGTGACACTGGAGTGTGTGACACTGGGGTGTGTGTGTGACTCTGGTGTGTGTGACACTGGGGTGTGTGTGTGACACTGGGGTGTGTGTGACACTGTCCTGTGTGACACTGGGGTGTGTGACTCTGGGGTGTGTGACACTGGGGTGTGTGACTCTGGGGTGTGTGACACTGGGGTGTGTGTGTGACACTGGGGTGTGTGTGTGTGACTCTGGGGTGTGTGTGTGACTCTGGGGTGTGTGACACTGGGGTGTGTGACACTGGGGTGTGTGACACTGGGGTGTGTGACTCTGGCCTGTGTGACACTGGGGTGTGTGTGTGTGACACTGGGGTGTGTGACACTGGTGTGTGTGACTCTGGCCTGTGTGACACTGGGGAGTGTGTGTGACACTGGGGTGTGTGACACTGGGGTGTGTGACACTGGGGTGTGTGACACTGGGGTGTGTGTGTGACACTGTCCTGTGTGACTCTGGGGTGTGTGACACTGGTCTGTGTGACACTGTCCTGTGTGACACTGTCCTGTGTGACTCTGGCCTGTGTGACCCTGGCCTGTGGCTGGAGGGACAGGGCCCTTTGGGATCTTTTCTTTAAAAACAGCAGAGCTGAGCAAAGCCCCATCCCTTCACAGCTGGAGTGAGCCAAGGGCTCCCTGCTCCCAGCACTGCTGCCCTGTGCCCGGGGCTGCAAATCCCTTGGGATGCAGGGATGGATGCAGGGATGCAGGGATTCAGGGGTGCAGGATGCAGGGATTGATGCAGGGTGCAGGGATTGATGCAGGGATGGATGCAGGGGTACAGGATGAGGGATGGATGCAGGAATGGATGCAGGGATGGATGCAGGATGCAGGGGTACAGGATGAGGGATGGATGCAGGAATGGATGCAGGGATGCAGAGGTACAGGATGTAGGGTTGCAGGGATGGATGCAGGGGTACAGGATGCAGGGATGGATGCAGGGTTGCAGGGATGGATGCAGGATGCAAGATGAGGGATGGATGCAGATGCAGGGGTACAGGATGCAGGGATGGATGCAGGAATGGATGCAGGATGAGGGATGAGGGATGGATGCAGATGCAGGATGGCACCTTGCAGAGCCCTGTTCCTGCAGCTCACCCATGGATGCAGATGCAGGGATTGATGCAGGAATGGATGCAGGATGCAGGGATGGATGCAGGAATGGATGCAGATGCAGGATGGCACCTTGCAGACCCTGTCCCTGCAGCTCACCCCAGCAGAACCAGCAGCCCACCCCGGGCCGGGGCTGGCGGGGCTGTGCAGTCCCAGCCCGGAGCACTCCAGGGCTCCCTGGGGCCGCAGGTCCTGGCAGGGCGCTGCAGGTCCTGGCAGGGCGCCGCTTTCTCCCCGGCAAGGTCGCGGGTCCTGGGAAGGCAGGAGGGACAGAGGCACGGGAAAGGTCAGCGCTCACTCCACAGCGCTTTTGTCGGCTCCCAGGTGAAAGCAGACATTTGCATTTAAATGAATATGTATTTTGAGACGTTAGAGCCGGCGGCAAAACAAGGGCCTCGCTGAGATGACAAATGCGTCGCTCCTTGCGCCTGTTCCCGAGATCTCCTTTAGAAATAATCCCACGTCAGCCACAGCAGTTTTCCTTCCCTTGCCTTCCCCACAGCCGCGGCCGGCTGTAAATCTCAGTGTGGACTGTCAGTAAGAAAGGGCTGGAGGATGTGCAGGGTCTGTGATGTGCGGGAGAGCGATCCCAGCACGTTCTGCAGCTCCGGGTCAGCTCCTCTTTCAACTCAGCCCTCATTAGGGGAGAAAAATCTGCTCGGAAAGGGAGAGAAATGAGCTGGCTCTGAGTCATCTGGGATGCAAAGTCGGGTTTTTTGGCTTGGGATTTGGAGGGTTTTGAGTCTGAGGGTGAGCTGGGACTGCCACTGCCCCTGGGTATGGCCAGGAGGGGCTGGCACCGGGCTGGTGGCACCGGGGTGGTGGCACCGGGGTGGTGGCACCGGGGTGGTGGCACTGGGGTGGTGGCACCGGGGTGGTGGCACTGGGGTGGTGGCACCGGGGTGGTGGCACCTGTGCTGAATGAAGCTCAGGCTCTCTGACATCCACAGCCTGAGAAGCTGGCAGTGTTCAGAGCAGGAGCTGGGCTGAGATCCCTGCTGGCCCTGCTCACTGCTGCTGGCCTGGGGTGCTCAGATCCCTGTCCCTGCCGGGGGATGCTCAGATCCCTGTCCTTGTCTGGAGCTCTCAGATCAGATCTCTGTCCCTGCCTGGGGATGCTCAGCTCAGATCTCTGTTTGGGATGCTCAGATCCCTGTCTGGGGATGCTCAGATCCCTGTCTGGGGATGCTCAGATCCCTGTCCCTGTCTGGGATGCTCAGATCACATCCCTGTCTGGAATGCTCAGATCCCTGTCTGGGATGCTCAGCTCAGATCCCTGTCTGGGGATGCTCAGCTCAGATCCCTGTCTGGGGATGCTCAGATCCCTGTCTGGGGTGCTCAGATCCCTGTCTGGGGATGCTCAGATCCCTGTCTGGGGTGCTCAGATCCCTGTCTGGGGATGCTCAGCTCAGATCCCTGTCTGGGGTGCTCAGCTCAGATCCCTGTCCCTGCCTGGGGATGCTCAGATCCCTGTCTGGGGATGCTCAGATCAGCTCAGATCCCTGCCTGGGGATGCTCAGATCCCTGTCTGGGATGCTCAGCTCAGATCCCTGTTTGGGATGCTCAGATCCCTGTTTGGGATGCTCAGATCCCTGTCTGGGGTGCTCAGATCCCTGTCTGGGGTGCTCAGATCCCTGTCTGGGATGCTCAGCTCAGATCCCTGTCTGGGATGCTCAGATCCCTGTCTGGGGATGCTCAGCTCAGATCCCTGTCTGGGATGCTCAGATCCCTGTCTGGGGATGCTCAGATCCCTGTCTGGGGATGCTCAGATCCCTGTCTGGGGTGCTCAGATCCCTGTCTGGGATGCTCAGATCCCTGTCTGGGGATGCTCAGATCCCTGTCTGGGGTGCTCAGATCCCTGTCTGGGGATGCTCAGATCCCTGTCTGGGGATGCTCAGATCCCTGTCTGGGGATGCTCAGCTCAGATCCCTGTCTGGGGATGCTCAGATCCCTGTCTGGGGATGCTCAGATCAGCTCAGATCCCTGTCTGGAGATGCTCAGATCCCTGTCTGGGGATGCTCAGATCCCTGTCTGGGGTTGCTCAGATCAGCTCAGATCCCTGTCTGGAGATGCTCAGACCCCTGTCTGGGGATGCTCAGATCCCTGTCTGGGGTTGCTCAGATCAGCTCAGATCCCTGTCTGGGGATGCTCAGATCCCTGTCTGGGGTGCTCAGATCCCTGTCTGGGGATGCTCAGCTCAGATCCCTGTCTGGGGATGCTCAGATCCCTGTCTGGGGATGCTCAGATCAGCTCAGATCCCTGTCTGGAGATGCTCAGATCCCTGTCTGGGGTGCTCAGATCCCTGTTTGGGGATGCTCAGCTCAGATCCCTGTCTGGGGATGCTCAGATCAGCTCAGATCCCTGTCTGGAGATGCTCAGATCCCTGTCTGGGGATGCTCAGATCCCTGTCTGGGGTTGCTCAGATCAGCTCAGATCCCTGTCTGGGGATGCTCAGATCCCTGTCTGGGGATGCTCAGATCCCTGTCTGGGATGCTCAGATCAGATCCCTGTCTGGGATGCTCAGATCCCATCTGGGAATGCTCAGATCCCTGTCTGGGATGCTCAGATCCCTGTCCCTGCCTGGGGGTGCTCAGATCCCTGTCTGGGGTGCTCAGATCCCTGTCTGGGGATGCTCAGATCCCTGTCTGGGGATGCTCAGATCCCTGTCTGGGGTGCTCAGATCCCTGTCTGGGATGCTCAGATCCCTGTTTGGGGATGTTTGATAAAAGGCCGTGGTTGTGGTGCCGGTTTCCATCCCCCAGCGTGTCTGTGTCTCACCTGCTGTCAGATTTATTGGGAATTTTCTGCTCTCTGCCCCTCTATTGGTGTGGGTCATTTCCACCTTCCCGGACATCTCCTGTGAGTTGAGCCCTCAGCAGCCAGCGCTGTGTCTGGCTGGGAAAAGTGCTCGTTGTTAATATTCAGGGAGCGGTGCCACTTCTCCCAGGACAAAGATCTGGCCGTGGCTGGGCAAATCAGAGTTCATTATCATGTTAATCTGGCTGATTGCAGGCTCCCAGAAGGGCTCCACATATGGCCATTCTTGTAGCACGAATAAAGGCTGGTTTGCCTCACTCAGACCTCACTCCTCTCTTGGTGCACGATGGTCTTTATTCGTGAGGTGCAGCTCTGGGAGATGCAAATATTCATTATTTTTGAGCCTGTTCTGAGCCTGAATCGGGGTTTTGAGTGTCTGCCTCGTGTTTGCAGTCGGGATTTTCCCCTATTTTTGTGGTGTTATTTTGGCTCTGGTTTTAAATGGGGAAACGCGGGCTGAGCACCCCCCACACTCCCCCAGTGCATCCAGGAGCCTGCGGCACGCACGGCGTTTCTGGGGGATGGTCTGGGGGAAAAATCCCTCTGGGATTCTCCAGCCCTTCTTCATTCCCCTCAGGAATTCTCCAGCCCCATTCCCCATTCCCCTCAGGGATTCTCCAGCCCCTTCCCAGCTCCCTCAGGAATTCTCCAGCCCCTTCCCATCTCCTCAGGGATTCTCCATTCCCTTCCCATCTCCTCAGGAATTCTCCAGCCCTTCTTCATTCCCCTCAGGAATTCTCCAGCCCCTTCCCAATCCCCTCAGGAATTCTCCAGCCCCTTCCCATCTCCTCAGGAATTCTCCAGCCCTTCTCCATTCTCCTCAGGGATTCTCCAGCCCCTTCCCATTCCCCTCAGGAATTCTCCATTCCCTTCCCATCTCCTCAGGAATTCTCCAACCCCTTCTTCATTCCCCTCAGGAATTCTCCAGCCCGTTCCCAGCTCCCTCAGGAATTCTCCAGCCCCTTCCCCATTCCCCTCAGGAATTCTCCAGCCCCTTCCCAGCTCCCTCAGGAATTCTCCAGCCCCTTCCCAGCTCTCTCAAGAATTCTCCAGCCCCTTCTTCATTCCCCTCAGGGATTCTCCAGCCCCTTCCCATCCCCTCAGGAATTCTCCAGCCCCCTCCCATCTCCCTGCCAAGCTGTTCCTGGCTCCCACAGCGAGCCCAGCCTGCAGGAGCAGAGTTCTCCAGCCTGCAGCAGGTGGGGCTGGCTCCTGAGGGGCAGCTTTCCCCGTGAGCACCTCTCTGGAGGGGTTTGTTGGCTCCTGAGGGGCAGCTTTCCCCGTCAGCACCTCTCTGGAGGGGTTTGTTGGCTCCTGAGGGGCAGCTTTCCCCGTGAGCACCTCTCTGGAGGTGTTTGCTGGCTCTGAGCAGCACGCAGAGCTGCTGGTGCAGAGCCCTTTGCATCCCCTTGCAGGGCAGAGCCAAAGCCAACAGCAGCCACGTGGAGCCACTCCAGGCTGCGTGGATGAAAAAAGGGAGTTTGAGTTATTGCAAAAACCAATTTGGCCTTATGGAGAGAGATTTGCAGTGCCTCTCAATTACAGAGTTATAAATCCTGGGTGTAATGGGTGAGAGCTCGGTGGCAGCAGAGTGAGGGTGACAAGTCATCAGTCACTGGGGAGGGGCAGGGCTGGAGGGTGTTCCTGCAGCCTCTGGGACTGGAGAATCTGGGAATGGAGCATTTTCCTGCAGCCTCTGGGACTGGAGAATGTTCCTGCATCCTCTGGGACTGGAGAATCTGGGACTGGAGCATTTTCCTGCATCCTCTGGGACTGGAGAATCTGGTACTGGAGGATATTCCTGCATCCTCTGGGACTGATGAATATTCCTGCATCCTCTGGGAGTCTGTGCTGCAGGTGCTGCCAGTCCAGGACATGATCTGGGGGTGTCCTGGTGGATGGAGGGGTGAGGGACCTGCAGAGCTGGGGGTGCTCAGCAGAGAGGGACCTCTCACCCTGCCAGGACCTGTCCCAGCCCCACAGAGGGGCCTCTCACCCTGCCAGGACCTGTCCCAGCCCCACAGAGGGACCTCTCACCCTACCAGGACCTGTCCCAGCCCCACAGAGGGACCTCTCACCCTGCCAGGACCTGTCCCAGCCCCACAGAGGGACCTCTCACCCTACCAGGACCTGTCCCAGCCCCACAGAGGGACCTCTCACCCTGCCAGGACCTGTCCCAGCCCCACAGAGGGACCTCTCACCCTGCCAGGACCTGTCCCAGCCCCACAGAGGGACCTCTCACCCTGCCAGGACCTGTCCCAGCCCCACAGAGGGACCTCTCACCCTGCCAGGACCTGTCCCAGCCCTGGTGCTGGGCAGCACAGGGAGCAGTCCCAGCTCCAGTCCCGTCTGCAGGGACACAGTGCCCTCCTGGGGAGGGGATGGGGCACAGGGAGGGGATGTGGGGGCACAGGGAGGGGATGTGGGGGCACAGGGAGGGGATGTGGGGGCACAGGGAGGTTTGGGATGGGGCACAGGGAGGTTTGGGATGGGGCACAGGGAGGTTTGGCTGGGCTGGGATGGGCACAGGGAGGTTTGGGATGGGGCACAGGGAGGTTTGGGATGGAGCACAGGGAGGTTTGGCTGAGCTGGGATGGGGCACAGGGAGGTTTGGATGGGCTGGGATGGAGCACAGGGAGGTTTGGGATGGGCACAGGGAGGTTTGGATGGGTGGGATGGGGCACAGGGAGGTTTGGCTGGGCTGGGATGGGGCACAGGGAGGTTTGGATGGCCTGGGATGGGGCACAGGGAGGGGATGTGGGGGCACAGGAGGGGATGTGGGGGCACAGGGAGGTTTGGGATGGGGCACAGGGAGGTTTGGCTGAGCTGGGATGGGGCACAGGGAGGTTTGGATGGGCTGGGATGGAGCACAGGGAGGTTTGGGATGGGCACAGGGAGGTTTGGATGGGTGGGATGGGGCACAGGGAGGTTTGGCTGGGCTGGGATGGGGCACAGGGAGGTTTGGATGGGCTGGGATGGGGCACAGGGAGGGGATGTGGGGGCACAGGAGGGGATGTGGGGGCACAGGGAGGTTTGGGATGGGGCACAGGGAGGTTTAGATGGGCTGGGATGGGCACAGGGAGGTTTGGATGGGCTGGGATGGGCACAGGGAGGTTTGGATGGGGCACAGGGAGGGGATGTGGGGGCACAGGCAGGTTTGGCTGGGCTGGGATGGGCACAGGGAGGTTTGGATGGGCTGGGATGGGGCACAGGGAGGTTTGGGATGGGGTGGGGATGGCACACAAGGAGGGGATGTGGGGGCACAGGCAGGTTTGGCTCTGCCCTTTCCCACCGAGATCCTGCTCCTTGCTGGGCTGGGGAGGCTCAGGGGAAGCAGAGTGAGTTTCCCAAAGGCCTTGGGTGCTGTCAGAACTCGTAAACGAGGAGCTCCAACCTCCCCAGGGGCTGCTGGGGGCTGCTGAGCGCTCCTGGCACAAGTTCCTGATTATTAAGGGATTTAAAAATGTGCTCAAGCGCTGTCCCATTGCAGACTTCCCCAAATGAGGGCACCAGTGGCTGAAATCCCATCCCAGAGCTGTGTGGAGCCTGCTGCACACACCAGCATGTCAGAGGTTTGAAAAGCTGAGGAGGATTAAGAGCAGAATTGATAATCTGGAGTTTAAGGCTCCGTGGGTCCCTTCATTAGGAACTTTCCTCCTCAAGAGCTTTATAAACTTCTGGATCAAACTGCCCAGATAAGGCTGGGAGACAGAAATTACTGTGTCAGCGAGGAGGAAGGATTAGAGATAACAGGGAATTAATACTGAAATGCATATGCTATAAATATAACAGGATTACACTGCAGTTATGTAAAACCCCTTTTCCTTCCTCCCAGCCCCCTCAGGTGGGCAGGGCTCTGCTGGGCAGGTGGGCAATCCCCCTGGACCCCAGAGCATCCCTGCCATCCTGACAGGACAGGGGGAACGGCAGAGCTCACTGGGATTTGGGCAGGAATTGTTCCCTGTGAGGGTCTGGCACAGGTGCCCAGGTTTGCTGTGGCTGCCCCTGGACCCCTGGCAGAGCCCCTGGATCCCTGGCAGAGCCCCTGGATCCCTGGCAGAGCCCCTGGAGCCCTGGCAGTGCCCCTGGAGCCCTGGCAGTGCCCCTGGAGCCCTGGCAGAGCCCCTGGATCCCTGGCAGTGCCCCTGGATCCATCCCTGACAGTGCCCCTGGATCCTGGCAGAGCTCCTGGATCGCTGGCAGTGCCCCTGGATCGCTGGCAGTGCCCCTGGATCGCTGGCAGTGCCCCTGGATCGCTGGCAGAGCGCCTGGCAGTGCCCCTGGATCCCTGGAAGTGCCCCTGGATCCCTGGCAGAGCCCCTGGATCCATCCCTGGCAGAGCCCCTGGATCCTGGCAGTGCCTGTGGATCCTGGCAGTGCCCCTGGATCCATCCCTGGCAGTGCCCCTGGATCCCTGGCAGAGCCCCTGGATCCCTGGCAGAGCCCCTGGATCCATCCCTGGCAGAGCCCCTGGATCTCTGGCAGTGCCCCTGGCAGAGCCCCTGGATCCCTGGCAGACCCCTGGATCCTGGCAGACCCCTGGATCCTGGCAGAGCCCCTGGATCCCTGGCAGTGCCCCTGGATCCCTGGCAGACCCCTGGATCCTGGCAGACCCCTGGATCCTGGCAGAGCCCCTGGATCCCTGGCAGTGCCCCTGGATCCCTGGCAGTGCCCCTGGATCCCTGGCAGAGCCCCTGGCAGAGCCCCTGGATCCCTGGCAGTGCCCAGGCCAGGCTGGATGGGCTGGGAGCACACTGGGACGTGTCCCTGCCGTGCCAGGGGACTCTCTAATGCCCCATCCCACCCACCTCCATCTCTCACTGTGGGCTCTCAGGCTCCTCTCTGGTGTCCCACATCCCCAGGAGGGGCAGGCACAGCCCAGAGCCCTGTCCTGTCCCTTGGGGACCTTGGGGACACTCCCTCAGTGCTCCCCGTGTCCTCCCGGGTTTCTGGGCTGTTCCTTCCCTGCCTGCCAACATTCTGCTTTTGCTCACGTCCTGCTCTCCAGGGCTCAGCAGAGGCTGGGGCTCCCTGTGAGAGCCAGGAGGGCCCAGCCCTGCCTGCAGAGCCAGCACTGACTGTCCGAGGGGTGACAAACCCCGGGCTCCCGCAGCACCGTGCTGGGCTGGGAAATGAGGAGTTTAAACCACAATATTGCAGTCAAATTGCTGCTGGAAATCTCCTCGTGCTGGCAGTGCAGCTGGAGGGGCTTTGATCTCTCCCAGCTCAGATGTTGCTGCCAAAGAGACTTAGACTTAAAACTTCACTTTGTAAAATAGACTTTTTCTGACGGTTTCCTTTAAAAAAATAATCTGCTCCTAAGCTCGGGAAGCAGGGACGAGTGGGCAGCCGAGGAGATTTCCAGCCCAAACACGGCAGGAAGGAGCTGCTTTCAGCTGCTTCTATTGCTGCTGGAAATCCGGGGTTTAATCCTTGGAGCAGCCGGGGGGGCGGGGGGCACTGGAGTGGGAATGCAGCGGTGGGGCTGGGCTGGGTTTAACTGGGCTGGGCTGGGCTGGACTGGGCTGGGCTGGGCTGGGTTTAACTGGGCTGAACTGGGATGAGCTGGGCTGGGCTGGGTTTAACTGGGCCGAGCTGGGCTGGGCTGAACTGGGCTGAGCTGGGCTGGGCTGAGCAGGGCTGAGCTGGGCTGGACTGAGCTGGGCAGGGCAGGGATGAGCTGGGCTGGGCTGAGATGAGCAGGGCTGGGCTGACCAGGGCTGAGCTGGGCTGGGCTGGGCTGAACTGGGCTGAACTGGGCTGGGCTGGGCTGTGCTGGGTTGAACTGGGCTGGGCTGGGTTGAACTGGGCTGGGCTGAACTGGGCTGAACTGAGCTGAGCTGGCCTAGGCTGGACTGTGCTGGACTGTGCTGGGTTTAACTGGGCTGAACTGGGCTGGGCTGGGCTGAACTGGGTTGAACTGAGCTGAGCTGGCCTAGGCTGGACTGGGCTGGGCTGAGCTGGACTGTGCTGGGCTGAGCTGGGCTGAACTGGGCTGGCCTGAGCTGGGATGGGCTGGGCTGAGCTGAACTGGGCTAGGTTTAACTGGGCTGGACTGGGCTGAGCTGTGCTGGTGGTGCTGTGGAAGTGGCACCTTTGGGCAGGGCTGGGAGGTGAAGGCATTTACTGGCTTTGGGTTTGGGGCTGTGCCACACCCGCCTGAGGAGCTGCAGGGAGACAAGCCCGGCTTGTGGTGAAGGGTTTGGAAAGTGGCTGTGCCACCAATCTCTGTGTGTGTGTGAGTGTCCCTGAGTGTCCCTGAGTGTCCCTGAGCGTGTCTGAGTGTCCCTGAGTGTGTCTGAGTGTGTGTGAGTGTGCCTGAGTGTCCCTGAGTGTGTCTGTGTGTCCCTGAGTGTCCCTGAGTGTGTCTGAGCGTGTCTGAGTGTGTCTGAGTGTCCCTGAGTGTCCCTGAGTGTCCCTGAGTGTGTGTGAGTGTCCCTGAGTGTCCCTGAGTGTCCCTGAGTGTGTCTGAGTGTCCCTGAGTGTCCCTGAGTGTGTCTGAGTGTCCCTGAGTGTGTGTGAGTGTCCCTGAGTGTGTCTGAGTGTGTGTGAGTGTGTGTGAGTGTCCCTGAGTGTGTGTGAGTGTCCCTGAGTGTCCCTGAGTGTCCCTGAGTGTCCCTGAGTGTGTGTGAGTGTGTCTGAGTGTGTCTGAGTGTCCCTGAGTGTCCCTGAGTGTGTCTGAGTGTGTCTGAGTGTGTCTGAGTGTCCCTGAGTGTGTGTGAGTGTCCCTGAGTGTCCCTGAGTGTGTCTGAGTGTGTCTGAGTGTGTCTGAGTGTGTCTGAGTGTGTCTGAGTGTCTCTGAGTGTTTTCTGAGTGTGTGTGAGTGTCCCTGAGTGTCCCTGAGTGTGTCTGAGTGTGTCTGAGTGTGTCTGAGTGTCCCTGAGTGTCCCTGAGTGTCCCTGAGTGTCCCTGTGTGTGTGTGAGTGTGCCTGAGTGTCCCTGAGTGTCCCTGAGTGTCCCTGAGTGTGTCTGAGTGTGTCTGAGTGTCCCTGAGTGTGTCTGAGTGTCCCCGAGTGTCCCCGAGTGTCCCTGAGTGTCCCTGAGTGTGTCTGAGTGTCCCTGAGTGTGTCTGAGCGTCCCCGAGCGTCCCCGAGTGTCCCCGAGCGTCCCCGAGTGTCCCCGAGCGTCCCCGAGTGTCCCTGAGTGTGTCTGAGTGTCCCTGAGTGTGTCTGAGCGTGTCTGAGTGTCCCCGAGTGTCCCCGAGTGTCCCTGAGTGTGTCTGAGTGTCCCTGAGTGTCCCTGAGTGTCCCTGAGTGTCCCTGAGTGTGTCTCAGTGTGTCTCAGTGTGTCTCAGTGTGTCTCAGTGTCCCCGAGTGTCCCTGAGTGTGTCTGAGTGTCCCTGAGTGTCCCTGAGTGTGTCTGAGTGTCCCTGAGTGTGTCTCAGTGTGTCTGAGTGTCCCTGAGTGTCCCTGAGTGTCCCTGAGTGTCCCTGAGTGTGTCTGAGTGTCCCTGAGTGTGTCTCAGTGTCCCTGAGTGTCCCTGAGTGTGTCTGAGTGTGTCTGAGTGTGTCTGAGTGTGTCTGAGTGTCCCTGAGTGTGTCTCAGTGTGTCTGAGTGTCCCTGAGTGTCCCCGAGTGTGTCTCAGTGTGTCTGAGTGTCCCTGAGTGTCCCCGAGTGTCCCTGAGTGTCCCTGAGTGTCCCCGAGTGTCCCTGAGTGTCTCAGTGAGGGGTGCTCTGCCCCAGGAGGGCCTGGCATGCTGGGCTGGCAGCCCTGGGTGCAGGTCAGGGCCCAGGGGGTCCCAGATGGGGCTGCTGAGCTCTGTGGAGAGGCTGAGGATGCTGAGACCCCAGAGCTGTGGCACATTCCCGTCCCAAGGGATTCCCATCACCTCTGTCACACCTGCCATGGACAGTCCCAGCAGGGTCTCCCTGCAGCAGCAGAGCCTGCCCTGTTTCCCCCCAGAAATGGATCACTCAGCTCCCTGGAAGAGCTCCTTCCCAAAGCCAGGGAAGGGTCAGGGGCACTTTCCACCGTCCCAGGCTGCTCCAAGCCCGTCCAGCCTGGCCTTGGACATTTCCAGGGGCAGCCAGAGCTGCTCTGGGCACCCTGTGCCAGCCCTGCCACCCTGCCAGGAGCAATCCCACCCCAAAATCCCACCCAGCCCTGCCCTCTGGCAGTGGGAGCCGTTCCCCCTGTCTGTCACTGGGGTTCAGGGTGAGGAGTCCATCCCTGGCTCTGTTCCAGGGTCCCTTTTCACCCCCAGATGTGCTGGCAGGTGCTGGCAGTGGCAGCCAGCCCTCGGTGCCAGCCTGGCACGTGTCCCCCAGCGTGTCCCAGCAGCTGCCCGTGCTCTGCCCACCCTGCAGGGCTGACCTCAAAACCCTCAGCCAGACAGGAGCCCCATTTTATAGGGACATGTAAAGATCCAAACACGGAATATTTAAGCTGGTGTTATGCAATGGGAGCTCTTTTAAGTCGTGATTTGTAAAGGCAGTTCGGATAATTTCCTGAAAGACATTCTGCTAATGATTAATTTAGAATATGTTTAATTCAAGTTAGAGAGATCAAAGAGGGAGCATTTTCCCTGTAATGCCATCGGTGGTTTCGCACTTTCACCAGACCCAGGCACTGGGGGGTGGCTGGTTTGTCCTTCCCTGCAATTCCTCTGTGAAAACGGCAGAGAAAAGCGTTCTGCAGGCTGTGTGCTGCTCTGGGGCAGGGAAGGGAGAGCAGCCTCCAGCACAGCCCGGTGGGGTTTGCTCGGGGAGCTGAGGAGGGACAGGATGCTGGGGGCTGTGGAACCAGCCCCTCCTGCTGCAGGTGGCTCTGGCAGCCCCTGGGGCCTGGCTGGGAACGATTCAGGGCTGCAAGCTCCGAGGATCCTCTGCAGGAGCGGGGCTGCTCTGCTGGGCTGCTCCAAAAACTAGCGATGGTTCCAGAACCCCAGCGATGGGTCCAGAACCCCAGAGCTCACTCCAGAACCCCAGTGATGGTTCCAGAACCCCAGCAATGGTTTCAGAACCCCAGTGATGGTTCCAGAACCCCAGAGCTCAGTCCAGAACCCCAGTGATGGTTCCAGAACCCCAGAGCTCAGTCCAGAACCCCAGCGATGGTTCCAGAACCCCAGTGATGGTTCCAGAACCCCAGAGCTCACTCCAAAACCCCAGGGATGGTTCCAGAACCCCAGTGATGGTTCCAGAACCCCAGAGCTCAGTCCAGAACCCCAGCGATGGTTCCAGAACCCCAGAGCTCACTCCAAAACCCCAGGGATGGTTCCAGAACCCCAGGGCTCACTCCAGAACCCCAGAGCTCACTCCAGAACCCCAGAGCTCAGTCCAGAACCCCAGCGATGGTTCCAGAACCCCAGAGCTCACTCCAGAACCCCAGAGCTCGCTCCAGAACCCCGGTGATGGTTCCAGAACCCCAGAGCTCACTCCAGAACCCCAGAGCTCACTCCAGAACCCCAGCGATGGTTCCAGAACCCCAGTGATGGTTCCAGAACCCCAGCGATGGTTCCAGAACCCCAGCGATGGTTCCAGAACCTCAGTGATGGTTCCAGAACCCCAGAGCTCACTCCAGAACCCCAGAGCTCTCTCCAGAACCCCAGCGATGGTTCCAGAACCCCAGTGATGGTTCCAGAACCCCAGAGCTTGCTCCAGAACCCCGGCGATGGTTCCAGAACCCCAGATCTCGCTCCAGAACCCCAGATCTCACTCCAGTGCTCGCTCCAAGACGTGGAGCTCCCGCACTGTGCCTAGAGAAGAGCTGTCCAAGGGGCTGGAGAGGAGGAGCTCGGGGGTCCCTGGTCACTGTCCCCAGCTCCCTGGTCCCTCCTGCTGCCCGGGAGCAGGGACAGGAGGAGAGGGAGCGGGCTCAGGCTGTGCCCAGCGCTGCTCCGGGGCCGTGCCCGGTGCCCGGCGGTTCCTGCTCCGTGTCCCGGGCAGGGTTTGCAGCCGGGACCGGCACAGCCCCAGCCGGGTCCCCGCATCCCCCCGGTGCTGCCAGCCCAGGACACGGCGTGAAACTCTTTTATTTACAGCACAAACTCATCCCTCGCTCGGCGCCGAGCCCCAGGAGCCGGCTGGGGGGGTTCCCCCGTGGCAGTGCGCGCTGCAGAGCGGCTGTGTGATCAGATAACGCATTTATTTGATCAGATCAGGCGTGTGCGCCGTGTATCTGTCAGGCAGCGCTGCGCTGCGTGTTTGGGGCAGGGAGGAGGCAGCGCTGTGCCAGGAGCAGCCTTTGATCGGCGGGGATGCGCCAGGCACGGCTGGCGGAGCGCGGCGGGTCCCGGGGGCTGCGGGCGGTGGGAGAGCCCAAACCCAGCGCTAATGGCTCAGATTGGCTGTTCTCAGGGGCTCTGCAGCCCCCAGGCCAGGGGGGACCCGGGCAGTTTGGGGTGTGGTGGCCAAATCTCTGTTAAGGGCAGCGGGGTGGGGGCTGACCGCACAAACCCACCTTTGTTTAGCAAAGCTGGGTGGGGACAGACCAGGAAAGAGGAGTAATGAGAAGCGATCCTGTAGGTGGGATAATGCTTTTTATCAGGGATTTTTATCAGGGCTTTTTATCAGGATTTTTATCAGGACTTTTTATCAGAGCGATTTCTCCCCTGCTCAGCTGCCTCAGGTGTGAATCCTCCTCCCGGGGCGGTGTCGCGACATCCCCTCGGTGTCGGGACATCCCCTCGGGGTTTTCATCCCCCCTGATGGGGCAGAACTGACCCCGCTGCCCCTCGGGAGGGGTGGGAGATGCCTCTGGAGCTGGAAATGTCCCAGGGGAGCAGAGTGGGGTCTGCACTGTCCTGCTGTCACTTTACGAGCTGCTGAGCCCTCACACGCCCCCAGGCTCTGCCCCTGAGCTGTCCCCGATTCTCTTTGTCCTGCAGAGAGATGCCAAGGGCCAGTACCTGTTCGACCTTCTCTGCCACCACCTGAACCTGCTGGAGAAGGATTATTTCGGCATCCGCTTCGTGGACCCGGACAAGCAGAGGGTGAGAGGGAGAGCCGGATCCGCCCGGGCTGGGGCAGCACAGATTGGCGTTCTAACACCGAGACCGGCCCGCCTGGCAGCTCCGTGCGAGCGTCCGAGCTGGGAATGGGGCCGGGAATGGGGCTGGGAATGGAGCTGGGAAAGGAGATGGGAATGGAGCTGGGAATGGGGCTGGGAATGGAGATGGGAATGGGGCTGGGAATGGGGCTGGGAATGGGGCTGGGAATGGGGCTGGGAATGGGGCTGGGAATGGGGCTGGGAATGGAGCTGGGGACAGAGCTGGGAATGGAGCTGGGAATGGAACGGGAATGGGGCTGGGAATGGGGCTGGGAATGGAGATGGGAATGGGGCTGGGATTGGGGATGGGAATGGAGATGGGAATGGGGCTGGGAATGGAGATGGGAATGGGTATGGGAATGGGGCTGGGAATGGAGCTGGGAATGGGGCTGGGAATGGAGATGGGAATGGAGATGGGAATGGGGCTGGGAATGGGGCTGGGAATGGGGCTGGGAATGGGGCTGGGAATGGGGCTGGGAATGGGGCTGGGGACAGAGCTGGGAATGGAGCTGGGAATGGAGCTGGGAATAGGGCTGGGAATGGGGCTGGGAATGGGGCTGGGCATGGAGCTGGGAATGGAGATGGGAATGGAGATGGGAATGGGGCTGGGAATGGAGATGGGAATGGGGCTGGGAATGGGGCTGGGAATGGGGCTGGGAATGGAGATGGGAATGGGGATGGGAATGGGGCTGGGAATGGGGCTGGGAATGGGGCTGGGAATGGGGCTGGGAATGGGGCTGGGAATGGGGCTGGGAATGGAGATGGGAATGGAGCTGGGAATGGAACTGGACACGGAGCTGCCCCCTCACAGCCCTGGGACCGGTCCGAGCCTCCTGCTCCCCCCAGCTCCCTCCAGGGCCACTCACCGACACTCGGGCGCCTTTTCTCAGCCAGAGCAGAACCCTCCTCTTCCTCATCCTCCCCACCTTACCCAGTCGTGGCTGTCAGGCTTTAATGACCTCCTTTTCCTTTCAGCATTGGCTGGAGTTTACCAAGTCGGTTGTGAAGCAGATGCGGGGTGAGTGTTGCTCTGAGCTCCTTCCATCCCCGATGTATTCCCGTTTTCTCCAGCCTGTCCCCCCTGGGTCAGTTCCCAGCCCCTCCCAGGCTGGATTCTGGTGGGCTGAGAGCAGGATGATCCCCCCCAGCCAGCTCAGGGCTCCAGGACAGCGATGATGGGGTGAAGGAGGGAGATTTGGGAGTGGGTTGGTGCAGGTGGAGAGAGCCACTGTCACTTGCCCACAGCTTTAGCAGGGACATTGCTCCTGCCAGGGCCAAGTGAGGAGTGTCTGCCCCCCTCACCCAGGGCAGGGGAGCCCCCGAGCAGGACCTGACTGGAGCAGGGTGCTCTGGGGGTGAGGGGACAGCCCTGCCCTCAGTGACACGGTGTCCCTGCTGTCTCCAGCCCAGCCTCCCTTCACCATGTGCTTCCGTGTCAAGTTCTACCCCACGGACCCCGCGGCGCTGAAGGAGGAGATCACCAGGTGAGGGTGGGCACAGGGGACAGGCTGGGGCAGGAGCACAGGGACAGGGCTGGTTTGTGGTCAGGAAAGAGCAGCAGCCCTTGGGAATTCCCAGCCAGTTCCTGCTGTGGGGAAAAGCCCAGGATCCCCTCCTGTGCTGGGTCAGCGCCTGGAGCTCGGTGGGGAGCAGGGCTGAGGGTGGGCAGGGGCTGCCCTGGATCCCTGGAATGCCCAAGGCCAGGCTGGATGGGACTGGGAGCAGCCTGGGACAGCAGAGGTGTCCCTGCCATGGCAGGGATGGGATTTAATGTCCTTTCCTGCCTGACCCATCCCTGGGCTCTGTGATAAAGCCCCTGGCCTGGTCTGTGGGTGCAGTGAGTTCCAAACCCCCATTCCAGGGCAGGGCACTGTGAGCACGGCCCCAGCTGTGTCACACAATTGCTGCTGCTCAGAGCCGGGCACTGCAGCCCTGCCCCAGCCCGGGGTGTCCTCGCTGAGCTCGCTGTCGGGAAGGTTGGAGTGGCCCAGGTCCCCTGAGGCTCCCTGGGAGCAGCGAGCCGTGTCCCTCTGACGTCAGGAGCGCTGGGACAGGAGCTGGGAGGCACAGCCCGGGAGAACAGCCTGGGAGAACAGCCTGGGAGAACAGAACAGCCTGGCATACAACCTGAGAGCACAACCTGACAGCACAGCCTGACAGCAAAGCCTGACACACAGCCTGTCACACAGCCCGGGAGAACAGCCTGGCATACAACCTGAGAGCACAGCCTGACACAACCTGAGAGCACAACGTGTCACACAGCCTGTCACACAGCCTGACACACAACCTGAAAGCACAGCCCAGGAGAACAGCCTGGCTTACAACCGGACAGCACAGCCTGAGAGCACAGCCTGAGAGCACAGGCTGGAATACAACCTGACAGCAAAGCCTGACACACAACCTGAGAGCACAGCGTGTCACAGAGCCTGGCACACAGCCTGTCACACACAGCCTGTCACACAGCCTGTCACACACAGCCTGTCACACAGCCTGACACACAGCCCGTCACAGAGCCCGTCACACAGCCTGACACAGCCTGTCACACAGCCTGTCACACAGCCTGTCACACAGCCTGTCACACACAGCCTGTCACACAGCCTGTCACACAGCCTGACACACACAGCCTGTCACACAGCCTGTCACACAGCCTGTCACACAGCCTGTCACAGCCTGTCACACAGCCTGTCACACAGCCTGTCACACAGCCTGTCACAGCCTGTCACACAGCCTGTCACACAGCCTGTCACACAGCCTGTCACACACAGCCTGTCACACAGCCTGTCACACAGCCTGTCACAGCCTGTCACACAGCCTGTCACACAGCCTGTCACACAGCCTGTCACACACAGCCTGACACACAGCCTGTCACACAGCCTGACACACACAGCCTGTCACACAGCCTGTCACACAGCCTGTCACACAGCCTGTCACACAGCCTGTCACACACAGCCTGTCACACAGCCTGTCACACACAGCCTGACACACAGCCTGTCACACAGCCTGACACACACAGCCTGTCACACAGCCTGACACACAGCCTGACAGCACAGCCTGTCACACACAGCCTGTCACACAGCCTGACACACAGCCTGTCACACAGCCTGTCACACAGCCTGTCACACAGCCTGTCACACACAGCCTGTCACACACAGCCTGTCACACAGCCTGTCACACACAGCCTGTCACACACAGCCTGTCACACAGCCTGTCACACACAGCCTGTCACACACAGCCTGTCACACACAGCCTGTCACACAGCCTGTCACACACAGCCTGTCACACACAGCCTGTCACACACAGCCTGTCACACACAGCCTGACACACAGCCTGACAGCACAGCCTGTCACACACAGCCTGTCACACAGCCTGACACACAGCCTGACAGCACAGCCTGTCACACACAGCCTGTCACACAGCCTGACAGCGCAGCCTGTCACACAGCCTGTCACACAGCCTGTCACACACAGCCTGTCACACAGCCTGTCACACAGCCTGTCACACACAGCCTGTCACACACAGCCTGTCACACAGCCTGTCACACACAGCCTGTCACACACAGCCTGTCACACAGCCTGTCACACAGCCTGACACACACAGCCTGTCACACAGCCTGTCACACACAGCCTGTCACACACAGCCTGTCACACAGCCTGACACACAGCCTGTCACACAGCCTGTCACACAGCCTGTCACACAGCCTGTCACACAGCCTGTCACACACAGCCTGTCACACACAGCCTGTCACACAGCCTGTCACACACAGCCTGTCACACACAGCCTGTCACACAGCCTGTCACACACAGCCTGTCACACACAGCCTGTCACACAGCCTGTCACACAGCCTGTCACACAGCCTGTCACACACAGCCTGTCACACACAGCCTGTCACACAGCCTGTCACACACAGCCTGTCACACACAGCCTGTCACACAGCCTGTCACACACAGCCTGTCACACACAGCCTGTCACACAGCCTGTCACACAGCCTGACACACACAGCCTGACACACAGCCTGACACACACAGCCTGTCACACAGCCTGTCACACAGCCTGTCACACAGCCTGACACACACAGCCTGTCACACAGCCTGACACACAGCCTGTCACACAACCTGTCACACAGCCTGTCACAACCTGAGAGCACAGCCTGACACACAGCCTGACACACAGCCTGTCACACACAGCCTGACAGCACAGCCTGTCACACAGCGTGTCACACAGCCTGTCACACAACCTGTCACACAGCCTGTCACACACAGCCTGTCACACACAGCCTGTCACACACAGCCTGTCACACACAGCCTGTCACACAGCCTGTCACACGCAGCCTGTCACACACAGCCTGTCACACGCAGCCTGTCACACAGCCTGTCACACAGCCTGTCACACAGCCTGACAGCACAGCCTGTCACACAGCCTGACACACAGCCTGTCACACAACCTGAGAGCACAGCCTGTCACACAGCCTGTCACACAGCCTGTCACACACAGCCTGTCACACACAGCCTGTCACACAGCCTGTCACACACAGCCTGTCACACACAGCCTGACACACAGCCTGTCACACACAGCCTGACACACAGCCTGACACACAGCCTGTCACACAGCCTGTCACACAGCCTGTCACACACAGCCTGTCACACAGCCTGACACACAGCCTGTCACACAGCCTGTCACACAGCCTGTCACACACAGCCTGACACACAGCCTGACACACACAGCCTGTCACACACAGCCTGACACACAGCCTGACACACAGCCTGTCACACAGCCTGTCACACAGCCTGTCACACAGCCTGGCACACAGCCTGTCACAGCCTGTCACACAGCCTGTCACACACAGCCTGTCACACACAGCCTGTCACACAGCTTGTCACACAGCCTGACACCCAGCCTGTCACACAGCCTGTCACACACAGCCTGACACACACAGCCTGTCACAGCCTGTCACACAGCCTGTCACACAGCCTGTCACACAGCCTGGGAGCACAACCTGACTGCACAGCCTGTCTCACAACCTGGGAGCACAGAAGAGCAGAGAAGAATTTCCTCCCCAGCTTTATCTAACTGAGCTTTCTGACACCCCCAGGGCCAGGCTGAGGCCCCGTGCAGGGGAGCTGCCCCTGCCTGCTGCCCTTGCAGGTGTCCCTGCTGCTGAGCTGCAACCCAGCTTAAAATTCACTTTTCCCTGGACTGAGTCCGCTTTAACACCAAGATTTCCCTTTAATGTATTTTATCTGTGAACATTAATGGTTTACCTCATCATAAACTCAGATTTGAGCAATGAGGCGTGACCAAGGACTGCAGAGTGCAAGTCTGGTTATTTAAATCCATTTCTGAGTGCTCCATTTTGCTCCTTCACTCCATGACTTACGTTTTACCAGCTAAAGGTTTTCCCAAATGCCACATGACACAGCCCATAATGTTAGTTAGGTTTAAATTTATTGGGATATCCAAATTTCCCACCATGCTTTGTCCTTTCACTGGGCACAGGGACAGGGCTGGGGGAATCATCACTGGGTGAGCATGGAGGGGGGACGTGGACACCAAGAGCTGGAGGGACACAGAAAGTTTGGGAAGGAGAAAATCCCGTGATGGGGAAGGTGAGCATGAAGGGGAAATGCAGCAAGTGCTGGTGGGCTCTGGATCAGAGCATGGGGCTGGGCTGGTGTGGAGAAACAGGAGGGGATCCAGGAGATCTCCAGCAGCCCCTGGGCCCTGTGCTGGCCCCAGAGCAGGCACAGAGTGCCTGGAGCACCCTGGGCTGACAGGGCTGGGCTGTGTGGGCTGGGATCCGACCCACTGGGCAGGATCAGCCCGGCCAGTGCAGTGTGGTGAATGTGCTGCTGCAGAGGGATGTCACAGCGAGGGTCTGCAGATGTTCCATGGCTAAACTGGCAGTTTGGGAAGTTTTAATTGTACCCAATAAAGAGAACTCTCCTCCTGTGCCCAGGTACTTGGTTTTCCTGCAGATCAAGAGGGATCTGTACCACGGCAGGCTCCTGTGCAAGACGTCGGACGCAGCGCTGCTGGCTGCCTACATCCTGCAGGGTAAGGCAGAAATTCCCTTGTCCTGCAGAGAGCCCCCATCACTGCACTGAGAGCAGCCCAGAGCACCCAGAGCACCCACAGCACCCCCAGAGCTGGGCTGGGCTGGGCTGGGCTGGGGAGGGTGGGGATGGGTGCTGGGCTCACCTGTACAGGGGGCACAGAGTCCCCAGGAGCCCCTGCTCTCCTGGCTGCTCTCCTGGCTGCTCCTGCAGCTTGAGCAGTGAATAAATCAGGGACAGTGACCAGGTGACAGCCACACCACCACAGAATCAATGGGGTGCAGAGGATGCTGGCAGGGATCGGGGTCAGGGCGCTGCAGGCTGTGCCCAGCCCTGCTGGGGATGCACTCTGAGCTCTGCTCCTGCTGCCCTTCCCCACTGCATCTGTCTCCCACCAGCTGAGATTGGGGACTACGACCCAGGGAAGCACCCAGAAGGTTACAGCTCCAAGTTCCAGTTCTTCCCCAAGCACTCGGAGAAGCTGGAGAGGAAAATCGCGGAGATCCACAAGTCAGAGCTCAGGTACCAGAGCTGGGGGTGGGAGATGCTCAGAGCTCTTCTGTCCCTGCTTGGGATTTGGGGAGGGAAATCCTGAGCTCTTCTGTCCCTGGTTGGGATTTTGGGGAGGGAAATCCTGAGCTCTTCTGTCCCTGGTTGGGATTTTGGGGAAGGAAATCCTGAGCTCTTCTGTCCCTGCTTGGGATTTTGGGGAGGGAAATCCTGAGCTCTTCTGTCCCTGCTTGGGATTTTGGGGAGGGAAATCCTGAGCTCTTCTGTCCCTGCTTGGGATTTTGGGGAGGGAAATCCTGAGCCCTCACCCATCACATGTCACATCCAGCTGGGACCTGCTCCAGCCTCAGCCAGCACAGCCCAGGGATGGGGACAGTGACCCTGGGACCCTCCCTGCCCTCAGCCCTCCCCAGGGATGTGTGGAGACCATCAGCAATGCCCATGGCCCTGCTGGGGCTGTGTCCTGAAGGGTTCCCAGGCAGGGAACTGGGTTTAACTTCCCAGAAACCCATCAAAGCTGTGTCCTTGTGCCAGGGGCTGCTGCCTTCTGCTCCCCCTGCCTTCCCCCATGAGGTGTTTGTGCTGCAAGCAGGGAATTCACCCCTAAATTTGGCCTTTTGACCCTCCCCAGTGCTGCCAGCTCAGCAGCACCACTGCTCAGGGGCTGCTCTGGATGGAGCTGGCAGGAGAGGATGGGCTGGGCTCAGTGCTGAAAATTCTGATGGGGATTGCTGTGGCTGATCCCTGTGGCTGCCTTTCACCTCCTGTGTGCCATGGAATATTCTTATTCCCTGTTTTCCCCTCCTGCAGTGGGCAGACACCAGCTACTTCAGAGCTGAATTTCCTCAGGAAAGCCCAGACTCTGGAGACCTACGGGGTTGACCCACACCCCTGCAAGGTAAGGCAGCTCCTAAAGCCCTTCCTCGGGGGGCTGCTGGGCTTGGATCCCTCTCTGTGGCCAGTGGTGACCCCCTGAGGAGCCAGGGACTGTCCCAGGTGCGTTTGTCACCTGCCAGTGGCTCTGGGGCTGTGCTGGGGCTGCCAGCCTCAGCCTCAACCCCATCCCTGGCCAGTGAGAGAGCACCAGGGCAGGGGGAGAGCTCTGAGACCCTCCCAGGGCAGTGAGGAGAGCTCTGAGACCCTCCCAGAGCTGTCAGGAGAGCTCTGAGACCCTGCCAGGGCAGTGAGGAGGGCTCTGAGACCCTGCCAGGGCATTGGGGAGGGCTCTGAGACCCTCCCAGGGCAGTGAGGGCAGGGGGGAGAGCTCTGAGACCCTCCCAGGGCTGTCAGGGCAGTGGGGAGAGCTCTGAAATCCTCCCAGGGCTGTCAGGAGAGCTCTGAGACCCTGTCTGGGCTGTCAGGAGAGCTCTGAGACCCTCCCAGGGCTGTCAGGAGAGCTCTGAGACCCTGCCAGGGCTGTCAGGGCAGTGGGGAGAGCTCTGAGACCCTCCCAGGGCTGTCAGGAGAGCTCTGAAATCCTCCCAGGGCTGTCAGGAGAGCTCTGAAACCCTCCCAGGGCTGTCAGGAGAGCTCTGAGACCCTCCCAGGGTATCAGGAGAGCTCTGAGACCCTCCCAGGGCTCTCAAGAGAGCTCTGAGACCCTCCCAGGGTATCAGGGGAGCCAGAGGAAAGCGTTCCCGGTGCAGACAGCTGTGACAGGGGGTCCATCCTCCCCTGCAGAGCTTTGGAGGCAGGAACAAGGTCAGTGACGTGGCTGAGGGGCCACCAGGCATTAATCTGTCTGGGACAGTCCATCCCTCTGCCCTGCCCATAATCCAGTTTGCTGCTGGAAATGCTCTTTATTGACTGAGGAAATCAGTGCCTGTGGCCCCTCTGCTCCCTGCTAATCCCACCACGTGCAGAGGGATGTGAGACACAAAGCAAACAGGGAATTCTCCTCTCAGGCACTGCCTGTGCTGGGTCATTTCCTGAATTGTGCCACATTAACAGGTGCAGTGCATCAGGGAGGTTTCCCCATTTTGGGTATTTTCTGAGTACCCCAGAAGTTTCTTTGCTCTGAATTCCCTCCAAAGCAGTGTCTTGGCAGCAGCCACCCTTTGTGACCTGTGCTGCTGGAGTTGGGTCATTGCCACCCCTGTGCTCCAAGAACCTTCTGAACGTGTTTGATTTACACTAATTAACGTTCTTACAACACCCAAGGACAAACACACACACTTGTGTGTCTGTCAGCAGAATTCTGCCTAATTCATCAAGAGCTGCTGCTGATGTGCTTAAAGGATCTGGAAACCAAACTTTGTTAATTAAATGAAGCTGGTTCTGTTTCCCTTCTCCAGTTTATCGTGGAGAAGTTTGGGTGGGGGTTGTTCCCTCTCCCCAGCCATCCTCAGCTCAGTGTCCCTTCAATCCTGGGAAGTTTTCATGGTACTCTCAGCAGTTTCCTCCCCAAAAAACAAACATAAAGATCTTCCTTTCTTAGGCAGGGCTCACTGGGCTGTGCCTGGAGCTGGTTTTGTGTGCAGATCCCTGCAGGGAATGTGTGTGTGACAATAACAGGGGTCCCTCTGCTTCTCTTTCTGCCATGGACGGAGCTTCTGGGCTGCCCAAAACCCCCCTGGGGTTCCTGTTTTCCATTTTCACTGTCCCTGTTTTCCCTGAGCAGTGCAGGAGGGTCGCTGAGCCCTCCCTGGGCTGGGCTCAAGTGCTGACACTAATTAGTGCCTTTGGACTGGCCAGGCTGGGCAGGGCTCCGAGGGAGGGGAGTGCAGCTGGGGGTTATCGTGTTCTGTGTTAATTGCTATAAATAATATTTGTATATTTAGGACTCAGACGTCAGCAGGTCCCTTCCGACTCAGGATATTCTGAGATAATACAATAAATAATTATTAAACTATATATATTACAGTAATTATATACACCAAATACATTGTGTGTACCTGTATCTAGAGTGTAGATATATTGTATATATGTAGATCTAGAATAACTGTATAGAGAGTAGCACAGTTACAATATATACTAATAAATAAACATTAGTTGCAGCATCTATAACATAGTATTACATTAATAGCGTAAATTCTATAGATGTGAATAGACAGTAACAGGTGAGTGTGAGGTGCTGCTGGCACCCTGGGGGTGCAGAGCCCAGCCCAGGGGCTGAGGGCACCCGTGCCAGCCCGGCTGTGCTGGTGGCCACCAGCCCTGGCTGTTTCCTTGCAGGACGTGTCCGGCAACGCCGCCTTCCTGGCCTTCACCCCCTTCGGCTTCGTGGTGCTGCAGGGCAACAAGAGAGTGCACTTCATCAAGTGGTGAGTCCAGAGCTGGGCTCAGAGCTGGGCTCAGTGCTGGGGTCAGAGCTGGGCTCAGAGCTGGGCTCAGAGCTGGGGTCAGTGCTGGGTTCAGAGCTGGGTTCAGAGCTGGGCTCAGAGCTGGGATCAGAGCTGGGTTCAGAGCTGGGATCAGAGCTGGGTTCAGAGCTGGGCTCAGAGCTGGGTTCAGAGCTGAGGTCCCCCAGTGCTGAGCTCCCCCAGTGCTGACCTCCCCCTCGGGGTCCCCTCGTGCCCTGGGGCTGTGGGCACCGGGCAGTGCTTGGAGCACCCAGCGCTGCCCCAGGCTCGTTGTTCTTTATTTCTGTCCCCATCAAACCTCCCTGTGCCCATGGCAGCCACACCCCAGCCCCTGTGAGCCCCTCAGCTGCCCTGGGTCACTGCAGGATGTCGGGCTGTCCCTGGCCCATGGGACGAGTCCCCACTGACCCCCGGCTTCACCCCAGCTCTGGCCGTGGCTCCTGAGCCAGGGCTGCTCCCACCACCCCCTCCTGGGATGGAGAACGGGCTCTGGAAGCTGCTGAGGGCTGGGAGGGCTCTGGGTCCCCACAGCTGCCACCAGCCTGTCCTTGTCCCTGCAGGAACGAGGTGACCAAGATGAAATTCGAAGGGAAGACTTTCTACCTGTACGTAAGCCAGAAGGAGGTGAGTGCTTCCCCTGCTTCCCCTTCCCTGCACAGCCTGGGCACAGCCTGCTCCTTCCCAGGATCTCTGGGCACAGCACCACCCTGGGCACAGCCTGCTCCTTCCCAGGATCTCTGGGCATCACCCTGGGCATGGCACAGCAGCTGGGACAGCGCTGGGGTCACCTCCCTGCTTGTGCTGCTGCCAGCCCTGGGCACTGCACCCCACAATTCCTGGCCATGCCCTCCCTCGGGATTGTTCCCAAGGTCATTCCTGATTCATTGCCATCATCCCTCACAGCCAGAACAGCTCTCTCTGACTGCAGCTGGCTCCCACAGGAGCCACCAGCAGGAATTTTTCTGTGATTCTGGCTGTTCCCAAAGGCTGGGAGCAGAGTGGGAGCTGTGACCTCACACCTGCCCATCCCTCCTGCCAGGGGTGCTCCAGGCTGATCCCTGATCCCAAACGGCTCCAGGGCAGGATCTGTCCATGCCAGAGCCACTCTCCAGCTCTGCTGCTCCATTCTGTGTCTGTGGGATGAGCTCCAGCCCCTGCTCTCCCCCTGACTCTGTCTTTCTCCTTCAGGAGAAGAAAATTGTTCTCACCTATTTTGCGCCGACACCAGAAGCCTGCAAACACCTCTGGAAGTGTGGGATCGAGAACCAGGCTTTCTACAAGTGAGTGCTGCTTTGGGGGTGTCCATCCAGGCACTGGGGTCAGTCACTGGCCCTGGCAGAGCCACCAAACTCATCCTGCCCCTGCCTGGGGTCTCTGCCCTGCACGGTCCCTCCTTCCCAGCCCCTCTGTGCTCATCCCTCCACTGCAAACTTCCATCAGGAAATTACAACTAATTATCTGGGATGAAGCCTGGAATGCCAAGCAGCACCATCCTGCTCGTGCCACACTTCACCCCGGCCTCTCTGTGCTCTGTAATGAGTTTTATTTTAATCAGCGAGCTGCGAGAGGAGCAGGCCATGCGTTCCCACCGGGAATTCTGCAATCAGCAGCTGCAATCAGCAGGTTCCACTCCTCATTACATGAACACCGAGTGAAATTGCAATATTGCTTTACAAATCTCCCTGTGATTAGTGGAGGCAGTGAATCACCGGGCATGGGCAGGGCTGAGGTGCTGCTGGGCACTCCTGGTGAGGGATCGGCTCCTGCAGGGTGGGCAGGGGATGGGAGGGTCCCTTGGGGCACTCCTGGTGAGGGATCAGCTCCTGCAGGGTGGGCAGGGGATGGGAGGGTCCCTTGGGGCACTCCTGGTGAGGGATCAGCTCCTGCAGGGTGGGCAGGGGATGGGAGGGTCCCTTGGGGCACTGCACCCACCCTGGCCAGTGGCCACTGCCCAGAGGGGCCCAGTCTGGCACCCTGCAATGCCCGGCCCAGGGGGAATTTCATCCCTGCAGAGGTGTCCTGTGCCCCTGCAGAGGTGTCCTGTGTCCCTGCAGAGGTGTCCTGTGGCCCTGCAGAGGTGTCCTGTGGCCCTGCAGAGGTGTCCTGTGCTCCTGCAGAGCCCCTGGCACTGGGGCTGTCCTGGGCAGGCTCCTGCTGCTGGCAGGGCTGGGCTGGGCTGGGCTGGGCTGGGCTGAGCTGGGCTGGGCTGGGCTGGGCTGGGGTGTCCCAGGGCCGGTGCCATCACCAGTGCCACCTCCAGTGCCACCACCAGTGCCAGCAGCGTTCGCTCCTGGTGACATTGCCACCTCCAGGGCTGTGCTCCTGTCACCTGGGCAGGCTCCCAGTGCCAGGCCAGCAGGGCAGGGTGCTCACACGGCTCCTGGGGCTGTTGCAGGTTGGAGAAGTCGAGCCAGGTGCGGACGGTGTCCAGCAGCAACCTGTTCTTCAAGGGCAGCCGCTTCCGCTACAGGTGAGGCTGCCAGGGGCTGGGGGTGTCACTGGGACCTGGGGGTGTCACTGGGACCTGGGGGTGTGTCACTGGGACCTGGGGGTGTGTCACTGGGAGCTGTGGGTGTGTCACTGTGAGCTCTGGGTGTGTCACTGGGAGCTGGGGGTGTCACTGGGAGCTGGGTGTGTCACTGTGACCTGTGAGTGTGTCACTGGGAGCTCTGGGTGTGTCACTGGGACCTGGGGGTGTGTCACTGGGAGCTGGGTGTGTCACTGAGCTGTGGGTGTGTCACTGTGTGAGCTCTGGGTGTGTCACTGAGCTGTGGGTGTGTCACTGAGCTCTGGGTGTGTCACTGAGCTGTGGGTGTGTCACTGGGAGCTCTGGGTGTGTCACTGAGCTGTGGGTGTGTCACTGAGCTGTGGGTGTGTCACTGAGCTCTGGGTGTGTCACTGAGCTGTGGGTGTGTCACTGGGAGCTCTGGGTGTGTCACTGAGCTCTGGGTGTGTCACTGAGCTGTGGGTGTGTCACTGTGTGAGCTGTGGGTGTGTCACTGAGCTGTGGGTGTGTCACTGAGCTCTGGGTGTGTCACTGAGCTGTGGGTGTGTCACTGGGAGCTCTGGGTGTGTCACTGAGCTCTGGGTGTGTCACTGGGAGCTCTGGGTGTGCCACTGAGCTGTGGGTGTGTCACTGTGTGAGCTCTGGGTGTGTCACCGAGCTCTGGGTGTGTCACTGTGAGCTGTGGGTGTGTCACTGTGAGCTCTGGGTGTGTCACTGAGCTGTGGGTGTGTCACTGTGAGCTGTGGGTGTGTCACTGTGAGCTCTGGGTGTGTCACTGAGCTCTGGGTGTGTCACCGAGCTCTGGGTGTGTCACTGTGTGAGCTCTGGGTGTGTCACTGTGAGCTCTGGATGTGTCACTGTGACCTGTGGGTGTGTCACTGAGCTGTGGGTGTGTCACTGAGCTCTGGGTGTGTCACTGAGCTCTGGGTGTGTCACTGTGAGCTCTGGGTGTGTCACCGAGCTCTGGGTGTGTCACTGTGAGCTCTGGGTGTGTCACCGAGCTCTGGGTGTGTCACTGTGAGCTCTGGGTGTGTCACTGAGCTGTGGGTGTGTCACTGGAAGCTCTGGGTGTGTCACTGAGCTGTGGGTGTGTCACTGTGAGCTGTGGGTGTGTCACTGAGCTCTGGGTGTGTCACCGAGCTCTGGGTGTGTCACTGTGAGCTCTGGGTGTGTCACCGAGCTCTGGGTGTGTCACTGAGCTGTGGGTGTGTCACCGAGCTCTGGGTGTGTCACTGTGAGCTCTGGGTGTGTCACTGTGAGCTCTGGGTGTGTCACTGTGTGAGCTCTGGGTGTGTCACTGAGCTCTGGGTGTGTCACTGTGAGCTCTGGGTGTGTCACTGAGCTCTGGGTGTGTCACTGTGAGCTCTGGGTGTGTCACTGAGCTCTGGGTGTGTCACTGGAAGCTCTGGGTGTGTCACTGTGAGCTCTGGGTGTGTCACTGTGTGAGCTCTGGGTGTGTCACTGTGTGAGCTCTGGGTGTGTCACTGAGCTCTGGGTGTGTCACTGTGAGCTCTGGGTGTGTCACTGTAACCTGTGGGTGTGTCACCGAGCTCTGGGTGTGTCACTGAGCTCTGGGTGTGTCACTGTGTGAGCTGTGGGTGTGTCACTGAGCTCTGGGTGTGTCACTGAGCTCTGGGTGTGTCACTGTGTGAGCTCTGGGTGTGTCACTGTGAGCTCTGGGTGTGTCACTGAGCTCTGGGTGTGTCACTGTGAGCTGTGGGTGTGTCACTGAGCTCTGGGTGTGTCACCGAGCTCTGGGTGTGTCACTGAGCTCTGGGTGTGTCACTGTGAGCTCTGGGTGTGTCACTGAGCTCTGGGTGTGTCACTGTGAGCTGTGGGTGTGTCACTGAGCTCTGGGTGTGTCACCGAGCTCTGGGTGTGTCACTGAGCTCTGGGTGTGTCACTGAGCTCTGGGTGTGTCACTGGGAGCTGTGAGTGTGTCACTGTGTGAGCTCTGGGTGTGTCACTGTGTGAGCTGTGGGTGTGTCACTGTGAGCTCTGGGTGTGTCACTGAGCTCTGGGTGTGTCACTGTGTGAGCTCTGGGTGTGTCACTGAGCTCTGGGTGTGTCACTGTGAGCTCTGGGTGTGTCACTGAGCTCTGGGTGTGTCACTGAGCTCTGGGTGTGTCACTGTGTGAGCTCTGGGTGTATCACTGTGTGAGCTCTGGGTGTGTCACCGAGCTCTGGGTGTGTCACTGAGCTCTGGGTGTGTCACTGTGAGCTCTGGGTGTGTCACTGAGCTCTGGGTGTGTCACTGAGCTCTGGGTGTGTCACTGAGCTGTGGGTGTGTCACTGAGCTCTGGGTGTGTCACTGAGCTCTGGGTGTGTCACTGTGTGAGCTCTGGGTGTGTCACTGTGAGCTCTGGGTGTGTCACTGAGCTCTGGGTGTGTCACTGAGCTCTGGGTGTGTCACTGTGTGAGCTCTGGGTGTGTCACTGTGAGCTGTGGGTGTGTCACCGAGCTCTGGGTGTGTCACTGTGAGCTCTGGGTGTGTCACTGTGTGAGCTCTGGGTGTGTCACTGAGCTGTGGGTGTGTCACTGAGCTCTGGGTGTGTCACTGTGTGAGCTCTGGGTGTGTCACTGAGCTCTGGGTGTGTCACTGTGTGCCCTTAGGGCAGTGCTTTGGGGCTGCAGCAGCCCAGGGACATCCCCGGGTTTTGCAGATCCCCCATTGCAGCACTGAGCCCCCCAGGCCACCTCTGCCATGTCTCTGTGTCACAGAGGCCACCCCTGTCCCCAGCCTCACAGGAGAGGTTTGGAGTGGAGGATGGGAGAGGATGGGAGATTTGGGGGCTGAGAACAACAAGGTGTGAAACAAATCATAATCCCAAAATCCCTGCACTGAGCTCCTGGAGCAGAGGCTGGACCTGGGGCCTCGTGTCTGCAGGACACTGCAGCACTGAGGTGACAGCGCTGGCACCCTCCCGCTGCCATGGGAGGACCTGGGTGTTGTGTCCCTCCCAGCTGAGGGGAGGTGACCCCTGCTGTCCAGCATCCCATACCAGAACCAGCAGCAAACTCTGGGGGCAGAGGTGCCAGCCCAGCCCTCTGAGCTCCTCATGGCCCCATTCCCCTGGAGAAAACATTCCTGCTTTCCAAAACGTTCCTGTTTGCCCTGGAGCTGCGTGGGGAGGGGCCCAGGCTGGGCACACGTGGCTGCCAGGGCTCTGCTCTTGTCTCACCCTGCTGCTCTGACCCTGCAGCGGCCGCGTGGCCAAGGAGGTGATGGAGTCCAGCGCCAAGATCAAGAGGGAGCCCCCCGAGATTCACCGGTGAGAGGGGGGGGAGAAAGGGAGGGAGTGTGGGGTGGGGACATGGCTGGAGAACTGGTGTGTGCCCCAGGGTGGGACATGGCCATGGCACTGCTGTGTGCCCAACTGGGGACATGGCCATGGCACTGCTGTGTGCCCAGCTGGGGACATGGCCATGGCACTGCTGTGTGCCCCAGGGTGGGACATGGCCATGGCACTGCTGTGTGCCCAGGGTGGGACATGGCCATGGCACTGCTGTGTGCCCCAGGGTGGGGACATGGCCATGGCACTGCTGTGTGCCCAGGGTGGGACATGGCCATGGCACTGCTGTGTGCCCCAGGGTGGGGACATGGCCATGGCACTGCTGTGTGCCCAGCTGGGGACATGGCCATGGCACTGCTGTGTGCCCCAGGGTGGGGACATGGCCATGGCACTGCTGTGTGCCCAGCTGGGGACATGGCCATGGCACTGCTGTGTGCCCCAGGGTGGGACATGGCCATGGCACTGCTGTGTGCCCAGCTGGGGACATGGCCATGGCACTGCTGTGTGCCCCAGGGTGGGACATGGCCATGGCACTGCTGTGTGCCCCAGGGTGGGGACATGGCCATGGCACTGCTGTGTGCCCAGGGTGGGACATGGCCATGGCACTGCTGTGTGCCCCAGGGTGGGGACATGGCCATGGCACTGCTGTGTGCCCAGCTGGGGACATGGCCATGGCACTGCTGTGTGCCCCAGGGTGGGACATGGCCATGGCACTGCTGTGTGCCCAGCTGGGGACATGGCCATGGCACTGCTGTGTGCCCCAGGGTGGGACATGGCCATGGCACTGCTGTGTCCCTGCAGCGCTGGCTCTCTCCTGGGCCTGACCCTGTCCCCCTTGTCCCCCCTGTCCCCTGTCCCAGGGCCGGGCTGGTGCCGAGCCGGAGCTGCCCGTCCATCACGCACGGCCCCCGGCTGAGCAGCGTCCCCCGCACCCGCAGGAGAGCCGTGCACATCTCCATCATGGAAGGTAGGGCACGGGGCACGGGAGGGGGACACGGACACCTGAGCACGTACACACAGGTACACACACACCTGAGCATGTACACACAGGCACACACACAACTGAGCATTTACACACAGGTACACACACACCTGAACACGTACACACACACCTGAGCATGTACACACAGGTACACACACCTGAACATGTACACACAGGTACACACACACCTGAGCACATACACACACATCTGAGCATTTACACACACACCTGAGCATGTACACACAGGTACACACACACCTGAGCACATACACACACATCTGAGCATTTACACACACACCTGAGCATGTACACACACAGGTACACACACACCTGAGCATGTGCACACAGGTACACACACACCTGAGCACATACACACACAGGTACACACACACCTGAGCACGTACACAAACATCTGAGCATGTACACACAGGTACACACACACCTGAGCAAACACACACAAATCTGAGCATTTACACACACACCTGAGCACGTACACACAGGTACACACACATCTGAGCATGTACATACAGGCACACAAACACACCTGAGCACGTACACACAGGTACACACACACACCTGAGCATTTACACACACACCTGAGCATTTACACACACACCTGAGCGTGTACACACACAGGTACACACACGCCTGAGCATGTACTCACAGGTACACACAAGACACAGGTTCAGATACAGGTTCAGATACAGATACACACACAGACACACACACACACATGAATACACACACACCTGAACACGTACACAAACACCTGAGCATGTACACACACATCTGAGCATTTACACACACACCTGAGCACACACACACAGATACACACACAGACACACACACACACATGAATACACACACACATGAACACACACACACACAGGTTTGCACACACGCCCAGCTGAGGCCGCAGCCCCAGTGCCCCGTTCCCAGAAAAGCTGCTGTTTTCAGCTGGAGCAGCTCCTGCCCGTGCTGGCGCTGTGTCAGAGCAGGATGCACTGGGAAGAAGGTCTGGCAAAAGGCAGCACACTGGGGGCAGCTGTGGAGGTCCCCACAGCGCTGGGGACATGCTGGGGTGGTGGCTGTTGGTGACAGCAGTGTCCCACTCCCTGTGACAGGCTGTTCCCTGCCCTGCATGGGCTGCGGGGCCAGCCCTGCCCCAGCAGGTCCCGTCCTGGTCCTGGTCCCGGAATGTGGGCAGGGACAGGGACTGTCTGCCCCAAGGGAGGGATTTAATTCCACCGAGGGATCCCGGGGTTGGTGGCTGTGCCAGTGTTGGGGATGGCAGCAGGCAGGGTCACCTCTGTCACGCAGTTAGATGTGACAGTCTGTCCCCCACATGCCGTTGGGAAGCAGCCAGAGCATGAAATCACCTCCCACCATAAATCACCCCGAGCTGGCACCACCCCTTTGCTTTTCCTCACTCTCACTTCAGCTCGGTCCCGTGGGAATGAGGTGCCCAGAATAGTTCTGACCCCGGGGCGGGCAGCAGTGCCGCTCTCAGAGCTGTGCCCGCACTCCCCGCGTCCCTGCGCCGCGGGCACCATGGTGAAGTGCCTGGTGAAGATCAAAACGCGGGTCAGTGTCCACCTGTGGCTCATCAACCACTGCTGCCGGGGCGTGCGGGTGCGGGTGCTGGCCCTGGGGCCGCGCCTGCTGTCCCGGGCCCTGGGCATTCTGCCGCTGCTCCCGGCCAGCCCCGGCCTGGGCCACTGCGGGGAAACCGCTGAGCCAGGTAACGCTGCACCGGGGCTGGGCTCTGCTGGGTGTGCAGGGACCACGGACTGCGGGACCACAGGCAGCTGGGATGCAGGAGTGTGGGATGCAGGAGTGCGGGATGCAGGAATGTCGGATGCAAGAATGATGTGGGATGCAGGAGTGCAGGATGCAGGAATGTCGGATGCAGGAATTTGGGATGCAGGATATGCGTGCCAGGGAGTGAGCTGGGGTCTCTGAGTCTGCCTGGACTCCAGGTTGGTGTTAGCACAAAGCTGCTCTGCTGCTGGAGCTGGACTCGAATTCCCAGGATATTCTGGTTGTGCTGTCGGTCCTGTGGAAGCAGACAGCAGCAGGGTTTGGGTCTGGGGGCCAGCACTGCTGTCACTGCCCTCGGTGGCTGTCCCCATGTTGGGGACACAGTGGGTGCCGTGGGGAGCGTTGCCATGAGAGGGGAAGGTGCAGAGCTGGCAGGTGAGAGCGAGTTCCCTCCTGCACTCGCACTGAGCCCGGCTGGGCTGGAGGCATCCGGCCCCGGAGGCTGCAAATCCCCGGGAATGCAGGGGATGAGCTCCGGGTGCTGCCCTCCACCCCGGGGCAGCCAGGACGTGCTGACAGCGTGTCAAGGTACTTTAGTGCCCTGTGCTCTTCCCCTGGCCAGCCCCGTCCCTCTCCAGCCGCCTGCAGGGTGGCCCTGGGGACCAGCAGGTCCCCACCGTGACCTTCAGACACCCTCCCTGGAGCTGGGGCCCTGCAATGGCAGAGCTCCTGTCCCCTCACACCCCTGCCAGAACTACCCGGAACAACTCCCACGTGTGATTTATTGGATTTGGGGGATTTGGAGGAGATGTTGGTAGGGGCAGGAGTTCCTTGGCACAAAGGACCAAAGCTCAGCCTGGTACGGGGCTGGCAGCTGGCACAGGGGCCGGCACAGGGGTCAAACAGTTGGTTTGTGGTGAGCTCAGAGCAGCCTGTGCTGCAGGGGCTCCTGCACGTGATGGGGACATCTCCCCCTGTGTGTTGGGGACATCTCCCCCTGTGTGTTGGGGACATCTCCTCCCGTGTGTTGGGGACATCTCCCTGTGTGTTGGGGACACCCACCCCTTCAGACCGGCACAACCCTCTTTGTGCACCTCCCACCCGGGGCTCTTATCACTGCCACCCATCCCTGCCCTCCCCAGCACTGCAGGCAGCTGCCAGGGACACTCTCACTGTCACCAGGGGCACTGTCACTGTCACCAGGGCAGTGTCACTGTCACCAGGAGCAGTGTCACTGTCACCAGGGCACTGTCACTGTCACCAGGGGCACTGTCACTGTCACCAGGGTGCTGTCACTGTCACCAGGGTGCTGTCACCAGAGGCACTGTCACCAGGGCAGTGTCACCATCACTGGGGCAGTGTCACCATCACTGCGGCAGTGTCACTGTCACCAGGGCCCTGTCACTGTCACCAGGGCAGTGTCACTGTCACCAGGGTGCTGTCACTGTCACCAGGGTGCTGTCACCAGGGGCACTGTCACTGTCACCAGGGCAGTGTCACCATCACCAGGGGCACTGTCACTGTCACCAGGGGCAGTGTCACTGTCACCAGGGTATTGTCACTGTCACCAGGGCAGTGTCACTGTCACCAGGGGCACTGTCACTGTCATCAGGGACACTGCCACCGTCACCAGGGGCACTGTCACTGTCACCAGGGTGCTGTCACCAGAGGCACTGTCACGGGGGCAGTGTCACCATCACCAGGGGCACTGTCACTGTCACCAGGGCAGTGTCACTGTCACCAGGGCAGTGTCACTGTCACCAGGGTGCTGTCACTGTCACCAGGGTGCTGTCACTATCACCAGGGGCACTGTCACTGTCACCAGGGCAGTGTCACTGTCACCAGGGTATTGTCACTGTCACCAGGGGCACTGTCACTGTCACCAGGGCAGTGTCACTGTCACCAGGGTATTGTCACTGTCATCAGGGACACTGTCACCGTCACCAGGGGCACTGTCACTGTCACCAGGGTGCTGTCACCAGAGGCACTGTCACTGGGGCAGTGTCACCATCACTGGGGCAGTGTCACTGTCACCAGGGGCACTGTCACTGTCACCAGGGCAGTGTCACTGTCACCAGGGTGCTGTCACTGTCACCAGGGTGCTGTCACTATCACCAGGGGCACTGTCACTGTCACCAGGGCAGTGTCACTGTCACCAGGGTATTGTCACTGTCACCAGGGGCACTGTCACTGTCACCAGGGCAGTGTCACTGTCACCAGGGTGCTGTCACTGTCACCAGGGTGCTGTCACTATCACCAGGGGCACTGTCACTGTCACCAGGGCAGTGTCACCGTCACCAGGGACACTCTCACTTTTACCAGGGGCAGTGTCACTGTCACCAGGGCCCTGTCACTGTCACCAGGGCAGTGTCACTGTCACCAGGGTGCTGTCACCTCGGGGCAGCCACAGCCCATGGCTGTGTGTGATCGCTGTGGATGAGCCCGGGCCCTGCTGCGGTGCCGGTGACAAGCCAGGCGGGTGTGGAAGCGCCACCGCCGCAGTCAAGGGGCTGCAGGTCCCCAAGGACCAACAACAACAACCCAGCAGGGACCCAGGGCAGCTGTGTCCTGTCCCCACGGGGACACCGGGGCAGAGCAGCGCAGGAAGCTCCCCCTGCACCCCTCTGAGCCTCCCCCCGTCCCTGCCGTGTCTCCCCAGGCCTGGAGTCCCTCCGTGACAGCGCGCACTCCACGCCGGTGCGCTCGGCTTCCCACGGCGACGCCTTCGCGGGCCCCGGGCGGGGCGGCCGCGCCGAGAGCAGCGAGCGGGTGGCCGTGATCGCCGACGAGAGCTACAGCCCCGCCGACAGCGTGCTGCCCACGCCCGTGGCCGAGCACAGCCTGGAGCTGATGCTGCTGTCGCGCCAGGCCAACGGAGCCCCGTGCAGCATCGAGGAGGAGAAGGAGTCGGAGGCGGGCACGCCGGCGGCCGAGGCGGAGGGCGAGCTGCGGGCGCTGTGCCCGGGCACCGCCGGCCTGGGGCCGGCACAGGCCCAACAGGTGAATAAGTTTCTTTTAAGTGTCCTCCGTTTGCTCCTTGTGACAGTTGGACTCCTCTTTGTTTTGCTCCTCCTCCTGATCGTCCTTACCGAGTCCGACCTTGACACTGCCTTTTTCCGTGATATCCGCCAGACCCCAGAGTTCGAGCAGTTCCATTACCAATACTTTTGTCCCCTCAGGCGATGGTTTGCCTGCAAGCTCCGCGCCGTGGTAAACCTGCTCATTGACACCTGAAGGCAGGAGGCGGCACGGGGGCCTGGACGTGCCGCGGGACCGCCGGGGCACTCACTAACCCTCCCCTCCCGAGCCAGAGCCCGGCCGGCCCGGGAGGGGCTGTCCGGGAGGAAGAGGAGGGTGGGCGCAGCCCCCGGAGCCCCCCCCTCCCCGTGCCCACCCCCGGAGCCCGCACAGCACCTCCCGTCCCGACCCCGCGCACACGACTTGGGGAGCACCGAGCAGAGGGGAGTTCACTGCTGAGCCCCTCCCGGGGCTGGCGGGGCCGTCCCGCAGGAGCTTTAGCAATGGTGCTACTGAGGTTTAATTTTACACTCGTGTACTGTTACGGTATTCGATCCGCACTGTGCCCGCCACCCCGCCCTCCTCGAAGCGCTTGGCAGAGCCCTCCCAGCTCCGCGGAGCCTCTCGGGGTGACACGGCCGCGGCTCTGGGGACGCCCCGGTGCCCTCCCCTCCCCGCAGCCATCCGGAGCCCTCGCCCTGCTGCGGACTCGGCCCTTCGCCACTTTTTTTAAGCCTTGAAGCATCGCTGCTCCCGAGGGCAGGGGAGCATGGAAGCCAGGGGACGCCGGGCTAAACCCAGCCCTGGCGTGGAGCTGTAGTGACTGTGTCAGATTTATTGGGATGAACCTTTACCCTCCGCCAGTTGTACCTGTTTTGTAAAAAAAAACCAAACAACCAAGCAAAAAGAACAAAAAAAAAGGAAAAAAAAAGAAAAAAAAGAGACATTTCAAGGTCTATTTTAACAAGGAAATGCTATTTTGTTATCAAATCTAATCCAGTTTTTTTACTTTACGGATGGGGTGACCGCGGGTGCCGGGACCGAGCGGCTCCCGGTGAGCGAGGGTTTGAGTGAACACCGGGAGCCCAGCACCAGCCGAGCCCTGCTGGGGTTGGGACAGAGAAGGAGCTCTGGTTCTGGGACTCTTCCCAAGAGGACACGAGGGCAGAAGCGCAGGTGACGCTGAAGAAGCCAACGGACACCTTTAGTCGATAAACCCACCTGGTGGGTGAGGACCGGGACTGTTGGTCAGCAGGAGCAGCAGCCCACCCGCAGGGAGCAATAACAGCCAGTTCTGGTTAGCGTGGGGTGACAAGTTGGACATATCAGAAAAAAAAAAAAAAAAAAGGTAAAAAAAAACAGTTAAACAAGTTTAATTTCATCTCAGGGAGAGATTTTTCCGTAAGCTGGGGCCATACCTGCAGTTTTACAAAGCCTGATGTCCGCGTTGTGTTTGAACATCCAGCGCCCAGGGGCCGTGGGGCACACGGGCTCCTTGTCACTGCAATAAGGGGAGAGGTCCCGTGGGGCACAGCCCCCTGCCCAGGCCATGGCCCAGCACAGCACAGCCCGAGGAGGGGCTGGGGTCCTGCCCTGGCTCCAGAGCAAGGCAGGAACCCCCGGGGAAGGCTCCAGGAACCCCCGGGAAGGGCCCAGGGACCCCCGGGAAGGCTCCAGGAACCCCCTGGAAGGCTCCAGGAACCCCGGGAAGGCTCCAGGAACCCCCGGGAAAGGCTCCAGGAGGTGGAGGAGTGATTTTTTTTACATGATAATCCTGTTTTATGCAACATAGCAAAAGTAACTCTTAGTGTAGTGTTCCTACCTCAGCCCATAGCGCTGATGTTTCTATGCAGTTGTGCTCGTCCCGACGCTGACGTTTTTTACCCTGGGTTAACGCTGCAGTGTCGTCCTTCCTCCTCCTCCTCCTCCTCCTCTCCTCACTGCAATGTTCTGTGTGATGTGACAGCACAGCTCCATCCTCCGAGCCCCCCGCCGGGCCCTCCCGAGGCTTTGCTGGGCCAGGCTCTGTGCCAGCCCCGGCCACCCGTGCCGTTGTCACCCGTGCCGTTGTCACCCCGCGTTTTTCGGCAGAACCACGAGAACTGGTGATTTTCATTGTACGTTTCTCCCGTCTGTCCCAGACCCTGCCCTGTGTTTCGGGCCCTGTTAGTTTCACCCGTGTTTCTATCGAAATGTTGTTTCCATAGGTTCTGAGATCAGAAACCCATGAATCTCGTCCTAGCATACTGCATCTTTCAGCAGTAGACAGTAAAATACCTGAAAATGTGAATTTCTTAGTTTTCATAAAGAAAACCTAGAGATTAACCTTTCATGTGCCAAATACTGTAAGTTACATCTTTTTTTCCTTCAAAACGTACCTTTTTCTACATATCCAATACCTTAGTTAGCATAAAATCATTGGTGCCATGAAAAGTATTTTTAAATTTAAATAAATATTTAAATATCATGAAAAGCAGAGTGTGGATGAGCTTTGTTGAGTGATTCTGATTTTTCTTTACTCAAGTGCAAACAGCTCAAACTGTGAGAGATTTGGTGTTTCAGCAGCTTCTCACTGGAGTGAGAGTTGCAGAGCTGCAGGAGAGTCCCTGGCAGGTCTGTGCAGGGCAGGAACAGTTTTACAAATGCACCTGGGAACTTTGGGCCCCTCAGCACAAGGAAGGCACTGAGGGGCTGGGGCGCTCAAGGATCACCTTTATTTCCATGGAAGACACAGGTGCCAAAGGTCCTTTAAACTATTTATTTTAAGACTTTCAAAGTACATTTCTGTCCTGAGAAACAACAGTCAGTGTGGGAGCTGCTCCACATGGAATTAACAAAGGCAATGCAGGAAGGTAAAGAGCTAGGTACTTCTATTTGAACACGTGCAGGCGGCCGCTGGAGTTGCCTCCCACCAGGATGTTCTGGCTGGGGTGCACCACGTTGATGGAGCACACGGAGGTCAGGTAGTCCTCGCTGCAGAAGGAGTGCAGCAGGGTCCCGGTGTCCTGGAAGACCTGGATCTGCCTGGGCTGTGCCATGCTGCCCACCAGGAAGCAGTGCTCCTGCTTGGGGTCCCAGATGGCCCTGAAGCGGGTCAGCCAGCGGCCGGTGTTGTTGTTGTGTCTGCAAGGGAACAGGGACATTGCTCCTTGTGAACCCAGCATTTAAATCATCATCCCTTGTCTTCCAAACCTTCAGCACTCACTGGAGTGCTCAGATCCCTGTCCTGGGATGGGCAGGATGGGACAATACCAGAACGGGCTGGGAGAGACCTTAGAGAACACCCAGCTCCACCCCTGCCATGGCAGGGACACCTCCCACTGTCCCAATGTCCAGCCTGTCCCAATGTCCAGCCTGGCTGGGGCACTGCCAGGGATCCAGGAGCCTGCCCATCCTCAGAGGGAACAATTCCTGCCCAGTATCCCTCCAGCCCTGGGAGCCATTCCCTGTGTCCCAGGCGTGCTGTCCTTGTCCTCACCTGATGGAGCTGAGCAGTGTGACAGACGATGACAAGGACGTGGTGTCGTAGACCCTGGGCACAGAGCAGATGAACACATGAACACCATGAACCCGAGCTAAGGCAGCCCTCCCTCACCAGAGCAGGAGTGCACACACACCCAGCCTGGCCACAGGCAGCAGCACCCAGCTGCAACCACTGCACGTGTGGGGCTGCAACCCCTGCAGCCTGAACTGCAGCCCAGCCTGGCTGGCAGCTCTGCAGCAGGGCCGGAGAACCCAAGGCCAGCCCAGCACCCCACCTGCTCCTCCACCCGGGGGATGCAGAAACTGCCCAGCCCACACAAAACCAGGTGATGACCTCAGTCGTGGTCACAAAGTAACCAGGAGTAACCTCCAACACAACTCACAGCAGCTCAAAGGATGAAAAGGTAGGCTATTTACAGAAGCACTGGTATCATTATTTCAAGTACCAGCTACAAACAAATTTAGTTTCTGAGCATTTTGTGTTTGGGCTCAGCAGGCAGGTTTTGGCTGGCTGTTTTTGTGGGTTTTGATTTTGTTTGATTGTTTTTTAAAGATTAACAGTACCTGTATATTTTTACTGTTCAATATCCTGAGGGAAAATGAGAATTAGAGAAAAAAAAAACAACCAAACAAAAAAAACCATTAAAAACTACATCAAAAATGTTAGTGTAAGTAAATGTTAATCATTTTTTTAAGTGATAAAGACAGAAGGTTCTCAGTGCTGGGTCATGTGGAGAGGTAATAATAATAACTATAATAATAACAATGACAAGAAACTGCCCAGTGAGTATTTTCCATGACTCTCCCCTCCACAGCCTTACCTCAGCTTGTCATCAGCACACACTGTGACCACCCTGCTCCCAGTGCCAGGTGAGAAATAGGCTGAGGCCACACTTTTGGTGTGTCCTTTGAGAGAGCTCAGGGGCTTGTTCCCCTTGGCCTTCAGGTACCGAACGTCGAAAACACAAACATCCCTGCAAGAGCACCACACACACTTCAGTAATTATCCTTCATTCACCAAACCAGCTCCAGAGCACGGCAGGCTGTGTGGGAGCTGCTCCAGAGCTTCAATATCCACTCAAGTGGTGGCTCTGAGGGATTCTGGCAGCACCAGAACCACCCCAGCCAGCCTCCATAAAGCCCCTCTGTGCCACCAGGGCCCATCTGTCCCCATCTGGTTTGGGAAATCAAACCAAATCCCACCTTAAATCCTTCTAAGGACTGGAAACTTGTTTTCTAAAGCACCAAGACAGCTCTGACTGTAAACGGAGGCTGAGAAACTCCTCAGCCCCAGCTGTCCCCAGTACACAAGCAGGTCAGTGTGGGTTCTTACACCAAGCCAGCAGCCAGGAAATAGTGTTTGTTCAGGGGGTGCACGTGCACTGTCCGAGTCCTCCTGAAGCCAATGTCTGCAGAGAGCTCTGGGGACACCCCTGGGGTCCGTCTGTCCACCACAGCCACGGCTCCGTCCCAGCAGCTCACGATGGCAGTGCACGCGTTCTCCTCCAGGAAGTCGAAGCAGGAGAAGTCTTCCTCACTCCTGCAGATCTGAGCCCAGGGAAGGTTAAATGTCAGCACTAAAGGAAACAGCCAGTTGTTTGTTCTAACACCCAAACACTCCCCGGGCTGTGGGGTTCATCCTTTCCCTTTTAAATTCACCAAAAACCATGCAGCCCATGTGACAGCCTCACCCACAGGTAACCCTTCTGTGAAACAAGGATGCTTTCCACAGGGGAAATAATGAGGAGATAATTAACCATCCAAACCACAGCAGCAACAGCACACTCCAAATTCCCTGTCAGAGCTCCTACAAGGCACTGTCAGCTCTGTGTTCCAGCAATCAAAGGGCTCTTGGCCTTGAGCACACACTGAGCGAGGATCAAGGATCTCCTTCCCTCCTCCAGCGCCCCAGAAACTTTTCATCATGTGCAGAAATGTAAACGGGGAAACTGGGAGAACCCAGGCTGTCACCGGGTTTTGGTGAGTAGGAAACATCTCCCTGTTTATGTGATGTTAATTAAAGGCTGATTGACATGTCCTTGTGGAAATAGAACCTGAACTGCCTTGTTAATAAAACAACCAAGTAACAACCTGGTCCAAGCGGAATAAACCTCACCTCGTCGAAGACAGCCCTGGTGACATCGGCACAGCGCAGAGTGTCGTTGCTCAGGGACAGCAGGTGAGCAGGGTTGCAGGGAGAGAAGTGCATGCAGCTGACATGGAAGCTGTGGGGGGTGAAGGTGTGGGCTCCCTCCTCAGACCTGGAGCTCTGCAAAACGACAGACCCCACAGACACGGGTGCTGATCACTGCAGCTGTTTCTGTTAATGAGCACGGCTCCTCAAGCCAAACCTCTGGGTTTTGGAGGAGGCAGAGGGTGCTGGTGGGAGGAGAAACAGCAGAGGTGAAATGGACAGTGAGGCTGCTTCTGGACCCTGAGCATGGAAAGCTGCAATTAGTGCCACTGCAGCCACCAGCCCCAGATCTGGACAGCAGCACCTGGCTTGTTTCCACCCACACCGCTGGGTTCTGCTGCCACATCAAAACATGGACACACTGCGTTACTGAGAGCTCAGGCTGAACTACTGGCCCAAACTGCACAAAAGCAGGATCTCCCCTGTCTTCTCTTCCAAATTTTGCATCTTTTTGTTACTTTAAAAGAAAATGAACAGGTCATTTTGGACCAAGTTCTGGTTCATCCCACAAGAACGACTCTGCTCTCAAACTTCATAAGAAAACAAGGGAGAACAAAAGGGAAAGGCATTCTGGCAACTCTACATTTGACACTCACTCTTGACAACCACCAGGTATTACCCCTAAGAATGGAAAAAAACCAAAACACTCTCATGAGCCTGACAAACTGCAGCTGTCCTGAACCCCACACCTGTCCAGGTGAGGAGCACATCGAGCACTCACCACATTCCAGAGGCCAACGTGCCCCAGCTTGTCCCCAGCTGCCACAAGGATGGTGCTTTGGGAAGGGTGGATGGCCATGGAACACACCCGGGCTTTCACCACCTTCCTGACGTTCCCCTCGCTCAGCACCATGCTGCTCAGGCTCTCCTGGTACCTGCAAAGCCAAAATGAACCCCTCACCAAAACGTTAATAAGGGAAGGAGGGGGGCCAGACACCCCCAGTTCTGGCTGCTGTTTCCACGTTACCTCTTTATGTCAGGTGTGCCCCGGTCAGCATGGTCTGTGTTCAGCTACAGACAGAAAGGAGATAGTTAATCAAAATCAGAGCCCATTATCCACATTATCCACAAATAACTAATTAAACTAATAATACCTCACTTATCCTCATCCACGTGCCCAGTAAGGCCTCTGTCCATTCACTGCTCTCTGCCTCATCCTCTGGAACCATGGGCAAAGGTCCAGCTGGAACCTGGGGCTGGGAGGACATTGGCAATTTTTGTAACTCAAATCAACTAAAACCACAAACAAGGTGAATTGGTACTTTCCCCACAGCAGACATTCTGAGAACACGCCCACAAAAGGACAGGAAATAAACAGAAAAAACAGAAGGTAGTATCACAAACTTATTAAAAAGATCAAGAGAATTTCACTGGTGGCACAGACAAGCTGCCTCCCTGGGTTTCTACCTCTCCTGATACTCCAGCAAGACCTTTATTTACAGATTCCAATCTATTCCATAGCTCCATGGAAGATTTAAATTCCCATCTCTCAGAACAACATAGCTTTTACTTGTTGTTCCATTGGTGCTTCAAAGACATGGCAAATATTACCCAGGAAAATAAAACCAGCTCAGAAGTTGCAGTGAAATAACATCCAGAGTAATAAACCTTTGGATTTAAGGCTGCTCAGCTCCATGGGCTGTTGATGTGGCATGTTTGACCCTCAGGATCCCCAGCTGGACCATGGCATCAGCCTGGGCCCCAGAGTGCCTCCTGGCTTGTGGTGAGACTGGGGGTGACAGAACTGACTGTCCCTCACTGTCCCCACGTCCCCAGCTCCCTGAGAGTCTGCAGCGCCCAGTGCCCCCCTCCAGTGTGACAGCAGTGGTTTCAGAGAGCTGCTGTGCACTCCCTCCCATCTCACATATTCCTCTGCTGCTGGCTGGGCGAGCGTCTCCACCAAGGGGAGGTCCGTGGGCTGCACCCGGAGCAGGCGCATGGATCGGCGCCGGGCTGGCTCATCCTCCACCTTCTTGGGCTTGGCTCTGCAACAGAGACACCAGCTCAGCTCAGAGCAGAGATCGAGTTCAGTGACAGCCCCGAGGGCACAGACTGCCACCAGCCCCGAGGGCACACACAGACACCAGCCTGGGCAGGCCCTGCAGGAGCAATGTGCTCTCCATGACAATGAGGAACAAAACCACAAGCACTGTACAAGGCACACTCAAGTTTTCCTCACCCTGCTGCTTCCCCTCCCAGCTCTCCTCATTCATTACCCATCTCCCATCACACTCTCCGTTTGGGCTTCATCTCATTTTCTGCTCAGCATGGCACTGTGCTGGCAAGGCCAATGCCATCTCCCCACATTCACTGGTTATCCCCCCCCTGCACCTTGGTCAGGCCCTCTCTTCCCCCTCCCACCTTTTCCCAGCATTTGTTTCCATCCCACAATGAAGACTCGAGGATATAAATCTCACCTACTGTCACTGTACCTTTTAGTGATACGAGATCGCCTTTTAGTTGTAAGTTGGTTAAGCCTTGCAGCTGACTTAAAGAGAAAAAAGAGATTAATTAAAGATAATGAGCATAAGATTAACCTGTATACAACACAATTATCTCAAGGCACCAATGAACTGACTGCAATTATTTACAATAAGAAGAATGAAACTGTGGTTGCCCCATCCCTGTAAGTGCTCCAAGGCAGGCTGGATGGGGCTTGCAGCACCCTGGTGTACGGAAGGAGGTGGAATGAGAGGGGCTTTGAGGTCCTTTCCAAACATCCCAGGATTCTGTGATTTTCATGGCTTTCCTCATATCCAGCTGCCCCAGGGAGGAAAGGGTTTCACAGCAGGAGGATGACAGTGTAAATATGCATTTCAGTGCATTTAGACCCTATACAAACCTCATGCAGCTTCAGAGCAGCGAAGAATTTAGCATTTTCTGTAATGTTCTTCAGTCTTTTCCTTTCATAGGCTGATAGGTGGGAGTCTCCATCCTACAGAATGAAAAGCCAGTTACTCTCAATCATACAGTCCCAGAGAGGTCCCAGGCTCAGGGAAGTGAGTCTCTAAACTGACTAAATTATTTTTAAGTGGTTTGATGTATTTGTAACAAATACAGGACCACACAAATTGTGATGGTGATGTGTCTGTCCATACAGGTCCCGCTTGCTTTACAAAACTTACTCTGCCACTAACTCTATGAAGAGAACTTTATCAAAAATTTTAATAACGAAAACAATAATTAAGGGATTCATAAAGAACTTAACACTTCGGTGAAAGGGTAAAATGAAGTGGGACACTGCCAGTCAGAGGTTAAAAAAAGGGGGAAAAACCTACATACAGAAGAAAAGCACTTAAAAGCTTTACTTTATAAAGATGACAGCCGGGGACCCGGTACTCACGGGAACCGCGTCTCCCCCGTCGCTGCCGTCACTGTCCGCATCCCACAGCCCGTCCTGGCCGCGGGCATCAGAGCTGGGGCCGGCCGCGGAGCCGGGGGCTGCCCTGGGGCCGCTCTCCGCCTCCGGGCACGGCCTCTTGCTGGCCGGGCCCCGGGGGCTCGGCAGCCGCTTCTGGGCCCGCGGCCAGGCCGCCTCGGGCAGCGGCGTCAGCAGCACCCGCAGCTGCCGGCCCGGGGGCAGCTCCCGAGGGGGAGAACGGGGCTCGGTTGGGTCTGACGGGGGCAGCTCCTGAGGGGGGGAACGGGGCTCGGTTGGGTCTGACGGGGGCAGCTCCCGAGGGGGGGAACGGGGCTCGGTTGGGTCTGACGGGGGCAGCTCCCGAGGGGGAGAACGGGGCTCGGTTGGGTCAGACGGGGGCAGCTCCTGAGGGGGAGAACGGGGCTCGGCAGAGCCTGACGGGGGCAGCTCCTGAGGGGGAGAACGGGGCTCGGTTGGGTCAGACGGGGGCAGCTCCTGAGGGGGAGAACGGGGCTCGGTTGGGTCTGACCGGGGGAACTCCTGAGGGGGAGAACGGGGCTCGGTTGGGTCTGATGGGGGGAACTCCTGAGGGGGAGAAAGGGGCTCGGCAGAGTCTGACGGGGGCAGCTCCTGAGGGGGAGAACGGGGCTCAGCGGGGTCCGACGAGGAGCATTCCTGCGGGGGAGAACGGCAGTCGGCGGGGTCCGACGGGGGGCACTCCTGCGGGGGAGAACGGCAGTCGGCGGGAACCCGCGGCGGGACCCCCGGCACCGCCGGGCCTTGAACCCCGCCCGCCCCGCTGCTCACCTCCCCCTCACAGCCCAGTTCCTCTCGGGTCCCCTCCCACCTCAGTCCCCGTCCCTCCCGGCCCCGGCGGTCCCCGCTGCCCCGGACCTGCGGCTGCTGCCGGGTGTGCGGTGACGGCTCCTCGGGCTCCTGCGGCCCGGGCTGGGACAGCGCCATGGCGCGCGCGGGGCGGAGCGGCGCTTCCCGCCCGCACGGCGGGGCGGCCCGGGCGGGTCCCGCCCTCAGCGCGGCCCGCCCGCCGCACCGCCCGGCCTCCCGCCGCCGCGGGGCAGGGTCACTGCCATGGGGCCCAGGAATCCCTCCCCGAGCCCGTGAGGCCCTGGCACAGCGGGAGCAGAGCGGCTGTGGCTGCCCTTGGATCGCTGGCAGTGCACAAGGCCAGGCTGGACACTGGGGCTTGGAGCAGCCGGGGACAGCGGAAGGTGGCAGAGCCCTGACTGAGAGCACGGCTCTGACCGAGCGCACAGCCGCCCCTCAGGGGGCACAGCCGCCCCTCAGGGCTCTCACTGAGGGCACGGCTCTCACTGAGGGCACAGCCGCCCCTCACGGCTCTGTCTGAGGGCACAGCCCTGACTGAGGGCACAGCTGCCCCTCAGGGCCCTCACTGAGGGCACAGCCGCCCCTCACGGCTCTGTCTGAGGGCACAGCCCTGACTGAGGGCACAGCTGCCCCTCAGGGCCCTCACTGAGGGCACAGCCGCCCCTCACGGCTCTGTCTGAGGGCACAGCCCTGACTGAGGGCACAGCTGCCCCTCAGGGCCCTCACTGAGGGCACAGCCGCCCCTCACGGCTCTGTCTGAGGGCACAGCCCTGACTGAGGGCACAGCTGCCCCTCAGGGCCCTCACTGAGGGCACAGCCGCCCCTCACGGCTCTGTCTGAGGGCACAGCCCTGACTGAGGGCACAGCTGCCCCTCAGGGCCCTCACTGAGGGCACAGCCGCCCCTCACAGCTCTCACGGAGGGCACAGCTCTCACTGAGGGCACAGCCGCCCCTCACGGCTCTCACTGAGGGCACAGCTGCCCCTCATGGCTCTCAATGAGGGCACAGCCGCCCCTCAGGCTCTCACTGAGGGCACAGCCGCCCCTCACGGCTCTCACTGAGGGCACAGCCACCCCTCAGGGCTCTCCCTGAGGGCACGGCGCTGACAGAAGGCACAGTCGCCCCTCAGGGCCCGCAGCAGCACCGCCGTGGCTGGGCCGGCAGCACAGCACGCCCAAGGGCAGCTCCCGCACCCTGTGCCACAGCACTGACAGGTCCACGCTGTAAAAAGAAAAAAAAGCTAACTGAATAAAAAAAGCACACCCAGGGCAGCGTTAGGCACTCCCAGTACCAGGATGTGGGGAGGCAAAGGGGAAAGTTAAAGACATTTCTTACCTTTTTCGTTCCCACCCTGCCCTTTCCAGAGGAGCAGCCCAGCTCTCCAGCAAGGACAGAGGAGGCACAGCTTTGGAGACACGCAGCCCCCAGCATCTGTGGTCCCCATCATGTCCCTGAGGGGACTGCACAGGGAGAAGTGCCACCAGCAGGGGAGAGTTTCTAGAACCACTCACAAGTACAAAGGCCCAAATAAACCGACAAGTTAAAAAAATATTTATTTAATGTGAGCTTTTGTACCGACAAATACACAAGTCCCAGAAGGTTTAGCAGCAGCAAATGAAACAAAAATTTAATAAACAATGATTCCGTCTTGGGGAAATGAATCCGCTAATGGCGTTTCTCAGTTAAAATACGGAGTAGGAAGGCTGAAGGAAGCTCCTGGATTTGGGTTTGGGCAGTGCCATCATGGCCAGCTTCCCAGCAGCTCCACCAGTGCTGTAGGACACGGTGCTGGCACCAGAGGAAGCTGCAGCCTTCGAGCTCGGCTGCTTCTTGGTCCTTCTGTACCTGCTGTAGCCACTGCAAAAACCAGAGAAGGTGTGAGAGACACCTGTGTCACCTGGCCTGGCTCCTGCACCAGCCTGCGCTCACACGGGCACCCCACTGCATTTTCTAGAGGACTATGCTCTCATTTTGTAAAATAGATATTTTTTTTTAAACACACATGGCTTCAAAACAACCTCTGAAATACAAACAGTGCAGCTGTTGCTCTGGGATGTATCCAAGGGTGAGCAGCAACAGCAAGTGACACTTCAGAGGCAGCAGCAGCCAATGATACACATCCCAGTAGACGGGAAAGTGCCAAGGGTGGGACAAAACCTGCTGGGCTGGGAAAACCATTTGCTACAAAAACCAGGGAGCAGAACCATGAAAAATGGGTTAGGCAAGGAGAAAGCCTTGGGAAGGGGCAGATGTGCCTTAGCTGCTCAACACCAACCAACAGCAGGTGCAGGTGCTCCCTTGCATGATACAATCAGAGGGAGAATCTGAATTAACAAAGGGCTGAAGTTCAAATATTCCATCAAATGTTCAAAGTTTTAAGACATCTTTATGATTTCAAGCAAGGAACCTGGTCAGCCTGCTAACGCTGGCTATGGCAGAACACTGAAATGTAGTGTTAGCTGCTTAGCCTGTGGCTGCCAAGTGTGAGAACAGCTGTTAAAGATCCTTCCTCAGCAGCTTTTTGAACCAAACCTGCAGAAAAGCACGGTGGAGCAGTTCTGACCAGGCACATGGATAATTTAAATGTTATTTAAGGCCATAACTGCAGTTCTGGGACCATCACAAGTGCTAAGTGACCCCACACGTACCCTCTGGGCTGGAACTGCTGGCTGCTGCCACCAGCACTCGTCTTTTTCCTCTTGGAGTCCCTGGAGTTCGGTGGCCGCTTCCTTTTCCTCCTCTGGTTTGTGTTATTGCCAAAATAGCTGGAGGTTGTACCTGCATCCTCTGCTTCAGCATCGCTGCCCAGAGAGCCAGCGCTGCCCGGGGCCGTGTCCACACCTGGGCAGGCAGCGTCCTCTACACACAGGCAGGGAGGGACAGCTCAGTCAGGAACCACCTGGGCAGTCAGACTGACACCAGCACACAAAACATCTGTCCTGGCTGTTCCTCCCCTCCTCTGCACTGCCCCAGCCCCAGCCTTTCAGAGACACCCTGGATTTACTTAGTGGGAAAGTAGAAAGATGTGTTCTGAATTATTGAACTCTAAGAATTGGTTATTTGTGATTAAATCATGGTAACTTCTGAATCAAACATCTGCTAGAGGAGGAGAGAAAGGCACTGGGCAGGAAGTACATGTGGAGGTACAAAGCACACCTGGGAAGGAGCACTCTGAGTACTTATCCATCACTTTGATGATTTCTGCACCATACTTCTCCAGCTTGTCTTCTGTGACACCATCGATCTGCAGCAACACCTCGGTGTCTGAGGACAAGGTTTCTGCAACACAAAGGACCCCTCAGACATGTCAAACAAATAACTTTTTATTAAGATATCCTGAAGGAAATGAATTCCTTTCTGTGCCCCTCTATGCAGAGGCCCCAAAGGACTTCTGAGAAACCCGACCTTACCTGCTATTTTCTTTAGGGTGGAAGTACTGAAAATATTGAAGTAATGCACATCAAAGACTTTGCCCAGGGTTTTGCAGGTGTCTGTAAGTTCACTGAGGCACTGTTTAACCACCTCTTCCCGCTGGGACATCTTTGCCATGGAAGCCCTTTGCTTTCTGATGGCACTGGCACTCTCTGTCTCATGGAACTCCACCTGTAAAAACAGCCATCCACAGCTCCTGCCAGGGAGCTCCTGCACACCCTCACTGACATTTTAAAATAATTTTTTACAGGTTACTCAACCACACCCAAGTTTCTTCTACAAAGAGCTGGGAGTTTAGAGAGAGGGAAAAGAGCCCAGCTGGCTTCAGAGGTCACTGGGGTAATGCTGAGGGCTCCAAACACAGCACTAGTGCAGAGGAGGTGTTGCCTCAAGGAACCTGGGACTGTTCCATGCCCTTCATGAAGTGCCTATTCCATCAGATCTCACCAATGACTAGGAAAGAGTAGAAAATGAAGAAGGGAGTGCTGGTCCTTCTTAGCCATCTTTCTATGGGGGTCAGAACTTTCCTTCACTGCCCAGCAGGAATCAGACGGGTGGGGAAAAAGAGAAAGATTTAAACCTCTCCAAGCCTCTCAAACTCACTTTTTGTCCCACAACATTACTGGAATACTGGGATAGGAATCACACACGTTGGATTCTGTTCCTTGTATCTACCAGATATTAGTTCAGCTGGAGCAAAACTGTGTTTAAGCTGCCCCAGGGGATATGCTAAAGGAAAACTGCAGCACCTTCCTTAAAACAAGGCCTTCAAGAAAGCAAACAGCTACACACCTGGAGTGACCCATCCAGCACAGCCTGGGCTCTCTCTCCCAGAATGACATATGCCACTGCCTGGTCATTGGCTGTGATGTACAAATCCTCATCCAGGATCTTGTCCAGGACCAGTTTTCTAAACAGCCTTTCAGCATTGTGCCTGGAATAGGCAGCCCCCTTCCCAAATATTCCAGACTGAATCTTGGCACTCGTTGAACCTGTGCACAGAAAGCAGAGATGAGCCCGTGCTCACAAAGCACATGTACACACTCTTACAGACCTGTGGGAGATTCCCAAGGCAGCCCATTCACATTCAAAAATGCCTTTAAACACTGGAAAACCAATATTGTCACTATAGCAACCTGAAATGGATTAACTCTTCAGTTTCATTTCTTTTGGATCACTTACCACCAAGAGATTCTTGGGAACATTAACTTTGCAAAATACATTTTTTTAAACACTTGCTGGCACTGCACAACCCTCTTGATTCCTGGTCAGGGGTTTGTGCAGCAGGTCACTCAGGAGGTTCTGGGAGAACAGACTCACCTAAGAAAATGTCCACCATCATGTTGAGGGTGTACCTGCCAGAGCCCGCGCTCCTCTTGCCGTTCACCCGCCCCGCCGGGCCGCAGTGCTCGCGCACAAAGCGCACGATGCCCTTCACATCCTCCGTCACGTTCCTTGATTTGTAATCCTGTCAAACCACACCTCATAGCACCTGCCACCACGTGCTTCTGCCCTCACCCAAGCTGTTACTGACAGCCTCAGGACTGAGCTTTTCCCAGCTGTGAATTGAGCTGTTCCAAATAAAGAGACCGCGATTTCCTACAGTGATACAGGCACAGGGATTCTGGATGTGACAGTACAAAACTAGTCCAGCTGACTGTGTATCATCTGCCTGGGGTTATTTGTGTAGAGTGAGATGCAAGATTGCTGGGTAAATACTGGGAATCAAGGTAAATCATTTGGGAAGCACTCCTGTAATTATCCTGTGAGCTGTAGAACTTACACTTCCCAAACACATTAAAAGGAGACTGAATATGCATTTTCCTGGTCAAATTTTGTTCCAATCTCAGCTGTGTAAGGAAGTGCTTCAAACACAGAGCTGAGAATCAAAATCCACAGGTACAAAACAGATCAGGATCCCTTCCCTGTGGGCCTGCAGAGCTGCTTTCCCTTCTGCTCCTGCCACTAAGTTTGCATAACCCAAATGTTTGGATCCCTTCGGCAGTGCACACCTCGTGTGGCCCTCGTGCTGCTCTGGCAGCACAAAGCTGTCCCAAAAACACCAGGGCAGGAGCTGAAGGGATTTCCCCACAGTCACTGCAGTGCATCTGATCTAAGCTCCTGCCTCCTCCCAGGAACATCCTTATACCTCTGACAGGAACAGGAGCAGCACAAGTTCATGGTTAAACCCTGAAAATACCTGAAAGCTTCACAAAAATACAGGACTTTTCTCCTTTTCTCCATTTGCCTTTTCAAAGGTCACATAACCACTTTTTGATGCAACTAAGTACAAATTTGGTTTAAGACCAGTACAAATAAAACCTGTGGGGTTTACCTTCTTCCTGCTGCAGTTGTCACAAATCACTTCTGGGTGCTCTTTGCAGAAGGTGGGGTTGAAGTTGGTCTCCCCAAAGTAGGCAAGCAGCTGGACACGGCGGCACTCCACCACGTTCTCACAGTAGTGCACCATGCTGTACAGGTTGTTGAAGTGGGTCTGCCTGGTGTGGCTGTTCCCATCCTTCTCCACTGAAACACAGCAAATTCAGTGCTTGGTTAGAGCTGCACCTCTGCGTTTTCATGGACTGTGAAAAAAATTGGTTCAGTTTAAAAAACCTGCAATATTGGCTTTGCTTAAGAAAAGGTGTTAGTGCAGAACAGATGTAGGACAGCTTTTATCACTGAGGTTTTAGAGAACTGGAGAAAATAAGCCTAGAATGACAAAAGTCAAGAGAAGGGTATGCCTGACAGGATGAGAGGAATTGGCCTCAAGTTGTGTCAGGAGAGGTTTAGATTAGATATCAAGAAGTTTCTTCATGGAAAGGGTAGCAAAGCCCTGGCACAGGATGCCCTGAATAGAGTCACTATCCTTGGAAGTGCTCAAAAATATGTGGATGTGGCACTTGAGGACACATTTTAGTGATGAACAGGGGGAGGAGTTGGTCTGACAGTTGGATTTGATGATCTTTCCAACCTTAACAATTCCACAGCTCTGTGAACCAAAGTGGTTTTGACTAAAATTAAGTACAAGTGACAGAAGTCCTGCTCCTGCCACCTGAATGAAATCCACTGAGGTAAGGATTCCCAGTTCTCCCCTCCCTGCAATGCTGAACTATCCATGGCACTTGTGAAAGAGGAGAAACGAGACCAGGGACAATGTGACTGTCACCTCCAAGCTCCCAGGGGAGAACTCACTGAGGATGAGCCTTCTGAGCCTGGTCACATCACTGTAGCTGTAGAAGAGCAGGCAGTGGGACATCTCTCCATCCCTGCCAGCCCTGCCAGACTCCTGGTAGTAGCCCTCGATGGATTTGGGAAGGGACGCGTGGATCACGTAGCGCACATCGGGCTTGTCAATGCCCATCCCAAAGGCAATGGTTGCACAGATCACCTGGGAGAACACCAATGCTCAGACACACTCTATGGACTTTACTCCTGCAGCACTGCCTGGAGAGCAGACCAGGACCCAGAATCCCAGCTGTAACTGTGCAGAACAAGTACAACAGAGCAACAACCTCCCCTCCTGCCAGGGGAGCCACTCCAGACACAGGGAAAGCCCCAAACTCCAGTGTCTGCTCAGCAGAGTGCCAGGAGCTGTTTCTGAAGCCCTGCACTGCTCAGCTGCTCCCTGCTGGGGTAGTGCTACAACCTTTAATTCACAGAACTCCCAGTGAAAGGTGGCAGCTGTGCCCAGCAGGTCTGCTGGGATCAGTTATTCAATCCTGCAGGCATTTGCTGATAACACCACACAACTTCCCGATAATTTCCCAGGCCAAGAGGGACAGAAGTGCCCAGACCTCCCTCCCTTTTCCTCCTGGTTCTCCTCACCTGGCAGCCCTCCTGGTTAACCCACTTCTGCTGCACAAGGTCCCTGTTGGAGTCGGTGAGGCCGGCGTGGTAGGCCAGGGCAGCCAGCCCCTCCTTCTGCAGGATGGCTGCGGTGGTGTCGCACTCGTGCCGGGACAGGCAGTAGATTATCCCAGAGTCATCTGCCAACAGGGGAAAAGAAGCCTGAACTGCAATTCAGCTTTATTTCCTGTCCCTGCTCAACCTGCCAAGCAGATACTGCCCTCTCCCCGCTGGAATAAAGATAAGAGTAAAGATATAACTGCTTCACTAGAGAACTTATTTTATTAGTATCAGATAGTCTTGACAGTTTTTCCTATGTAGTCTTTTTGGGGTTTTGGTGAGGTGGAATAAAGAAATGTTTTCCTCATCTCAGGATTTAGAATACATGAACTAAATCTATATAATTCAAGAGTTAGAGCAGCTCAGTAAATGCTCTCTGAGGGTACAGCATGGGAGAAGCTCTGAGGGAGCTTGGTGTAATCCAGTTCCAGCAGCAGGAGCTGCAGCACTCCAAAGTGAGCCTAGAAAGATGGGAATCTCTGAAGATAGGCAGACCAACACAATTAAACAATTAAGAAATTGGGTGACCTTTATGCTCTGAAGACATGATCCTAAAAGCTCTGGCAGGCTCCAGAAGGGTTATTCAAGAGCATCACTAAAATTTACTTTTCCATCTTAAATTCTCAACTTTAGAATGCACATAAATCTGACTCCCATTTTCATTAACATCACTTTACCTCCACCTTGCATTTCTGGTAAATGTATCATTATTACAGCACCATCAAAGCTTTCAGTGCCTTGAGAAGTGGTTCATGGAGAGGCCTGTGGGCACCATGCTGCTCAGTACTCACGGGGGTGATACTTTTTAATCCATTCCAAGCAATCCATCGCCACCTTCTTTGGCTTCTTGGGCAACACATCATATTTCAAGTTATGCCTGTTGAAGCTCATTGTAAACCTGAAATGTGACAGTTCATGGTGCTCATCAGCCTTATGGGTATAATTATGTTGTGTTAAACAGCTTTACTCATCATGTAAGAAAGGGTTTGGTAAGTTTTTTGGTTTCTTATGTTAATATTTTTGATCTGCCTCCCATTAAATTCCAGGCATGCATTTAATTTAATTTCACTTCATCAGATGCAGCAACACAAGGATTCAGAAAGCTGCAGAGCAACTCACACTTGTGGTTTGAGCATCTCGAGCTGGTTGAGGATGTCCTTCTGCACGCGGGGGTTGGCGGTGGCCGTCAGGGCCATCATGGGCACGGCGCGGAACCGCCGGCGCAGCACGTTCAGCCGCTTGTAGTCCTGCCTGAAATCGTGGCCCCACTGCAGGGAAACAAAACCTCACTGCAACAGGGTCAAATGCTCCAGATGTTGCCTGGAAAGGCTGACTTGGAACAGAGACCAGGCAGAGCAAAAGGAATAAAATAGGGATTTATTGAAAGGATCCACCTTGGGCAGTGCAAGAGCCCGGCCGGGGCTGCACCCAAATCAAATCCCAGATGGATCCTGGGCACGAGTTTCACACTTTTATAAATTTCACACTTTTTATAATTTGCATACTGGGGTCAATTATCCAGCCACAGCCCCAGGCTATGAAGTCTCAGCCCCTGCCTTGCCCCTTTCCCTCACTGCTGTTTCTGCTTTTTGGGTCCTTGATTCTCTGCTAGAATGGAATTATTCTGTCCAACTCCGTTGTGAAGAGAACTTACTAACACCTACCATGAAGTTTCAGAGTTACACACTAAGCAGCAGAGATGCTGAAAAATATAAAAGTTAAACCCAAGGCTCCAGTGGCATTCCTAAAGACAAGAGGAGGTTTTACCTGGCTGACACAGTGGGCCTCGTCGATGACAAAACGAGCCAGGAGCTTCCTGTCGTAGAGGTTCTCCAGGGCGGACATCAGGCGGCTGCTGGCACACACCTGGGACACAGCACAGTGCCAATAGCAAAATACCTGGGCTAGCAGTGCCAGCTGGCCTGGCTGAGGGCACACAAACAGCTGTCCCAGGCTGCAGAACCACCCTGCACCGCTCAGCTGAGTCCTCAAGGCACAGCCAGCTGTGTTCCAACCCAGCAGCTGGTGTGGGATTCCCACAGCTCCTGGGATCACCTGTCCCAAGGCCCCTCATCCTGAGGAAATTTCAGTAAATCTAAATGACTTATGTCAGGAAACAGAGGGGACAATAATGCTGAGGAGAGAAACACAATCAGCACACAAAGCTCTTGTGCAATAACATATTTTTAAGGCAGCACATAGTGCAGCCCGAGGCAGGCTCTGACAATGTGCCACCAACCTGACAGTGCTCAATTTTTCCTGTATTACCTTGTTCAGAGCAGTCTGCATTGAGCAGCTATTGGACTGTGATTAACACTAGTGTGTATCAAGGCAGATTGAAATAGGTGGGCTTGGGAGCTTGTTTTAGGAATTACATTTTACAGTCAGTTCTTATTCTTGGCTAATTACTGATTGAAATTAGCCACATCTCTATAGATTCTTAACAAGTTTATAAAACCCAGCATTTTTTCCCCAGAAGCCTACTGTGAGTACAGTTTTTTAGCAGCTCACAGCAATCCCTCCCTGTGGTTTTACAACTGAAGATGAAGTGCAGACCTTCTCAGGGGTGACATACAGCAGCTTTATGACAGGGTCCTTCTTTGACAGCTGCATGTAGATTTTTGAGGCATCAGCATCTGTTCTGTCACCAGTCAGGTATGTTGCAGCAATCTACATTAAAAAATTATAAACATACATAGAGAGTTTTATTACATGCAAAACAGAAGAACCTCCAGCCCTACCTCTCATTCCAAACCAGTTCCTAAGCAGTCAGCCTTGGGAACACATCTGAGCACCCTGGGCTAGGTGAGGGGTGAAACAAGATGAGCTGTAAGATCCCTTCCAACCCAAACCATGCTGGGGCCCTGTGATCTCCTGCACCTGCATTTCTGCTCTATCATGTTCCCAGAGATGTTCAGCACCTCCTGAACCCCCTCATCAGGAACTCTTAGGGCTCACTCCTGCTGCACTGTCAGGCTGCTCCTGTGCAGGTGAGTGATTACAGCTCTCAGGATCTCAGAACCAGCCCCTGCTCTGGAAAGCACAGCTCTAACAGCAAACACAAGGAGCAGCAATAAATCCAGCAGTCACGCTGCCAAGAGACTGGAGTTCATCCAATTTAGTTCTTCCCAGGCAACTTCCTGTGCCATTCATAGTGTCCATCTAATCAATTTATGCAGTTTATATTCGGGAGACACAAGATTTGCTGCAAAATTTCAGATTTCTAATCCAGTTACCTGCAGTTTCACTCAATAAAGCTGCTGGAACTTACATCTAAAGACTTCAGCTTCTGGACCTGATCGATGATGAGCGACCTCAGTGGAGAAATAACAATGCTGACCCCGGCAGAGACACAGGCTGGCAGCTGGTAGCACAAGCTCTTCCCTCCCCCTGTGAGGATGAGACAAACACAGCAAGTGCTGGACATCAAGAGAAAAGGCATGGAGACCTGTTTCTTATTTCACATTTTACAGCACTTTTGGAAACAATCTATTTCTACCAACTCCTGTCACAAAGTGACACCTGTAGGATAAGAAGGAGTTACTGTGGGAATTATTAAGGAAGGCAGAAATTCAATCTCCTCACTCAAAATGCCCCAGTGCACCAATACTCCTGAAATCTTGCAGTCACAGAATTCCAGCAGCACAAAGGCACAGGGGAAGAGAAAAGCTTGTCCCAAGGCTTGCAAAAGCAGCTGCAGGTCTGTACCCCATGTACCTGTGGGCATGAGGATGAAACAATCCTCCCCCAGCAGAGCTGCATTGATGGCCTCCAGCTGGTTTGTCCTGAAACAGTGCAGTCCAAACTTCTTGTGAAATATATTCATCATTTCTGCAGAGTGGGGGAATTTCATACCCCTGAAATGCTCCAGTGCAGGGTTATGAACCACTGGATCTGGGAGACAGAAAAGGTAATTAGAGTAAATTAGGACACCAAGTTATAGAATAAATTATTCCCTGGCAGGGTGGGCAGGCCCTGGCACAGGTGCCCAGAGCTGAAAGGACACTGACCAGCCTGGGCCCCAGGGGGACTGAGTTTGCTTCCACAAACCCATTTTGGAACATTTTGCAACAAAAACCCTTGTACAGCTATGAACCATAAACTGCAGAATCATTATTTAATTAAAACACAGAAACACCCTCATTTCCAATTTTAGCAGCTTCATCCTCCAGCAGCCTGAAACCTGCACAGGAAGAGAATGCTCAAGTATGGCATCATTTAGAGGAAAAAAAACAAAACCCAAGATGACTTTGTTATAAAGGAACCAAAAGAAACTTCCACAGAAACCAAAGGCATTGATATAATCTGTAAAAGTAACTTGGTCTTAGATTTAAAAATAAATACTCAGGACCCTTTGGCAGAAAACTTTAACATTCTGGATTCTGCCTTTGAGACTAATGTGCTTCTGCAATAAACAACTTTACAGCTACCAACAGCTGCTCCTGTCTCTTTGAAGACCTAAACCCATGAATAACTCAAGAAATGGTGCCCCTGTGTGAGGTGGCAGTGAAAAGAATTTAGAAATGGAAAAACCCAGTAATCCTCAGCAGTACAATTCACCTGGATGGTTCTTTGTGGCCATCAGCAGGGCTGGCTTTGGAGCAGCAGGACTGGATCCCACAGAGCCTTTGGCTCTGGACATAATCCTGGACAGGAGGGATTTGGCAGGAGGCCCCTCTGTGACAGGCGTGGCCGGGGCTGGAGCAGCCCCCGGGCTCTCCCAGTCCTCGTCGAAGTCGTCGATGTCCAAGAGCTCCAGGTCCAAGTCAGGATCGTTTGTCCCTGGGCTGTTCCCTGCAGGACCGGCCCTGGGAGCTGTGCTCTGAGCCCTCAGGGCTGTGCTGCTCAGGGGCTGCCTCCCAGTCCTGGTTCCTGCAGGTTGGTCCCAGCTGCTGGGGCAGGACTGCAGGCTGAGCCTGGGGGCAGCTCCCTCCCTGGCACCTCCCCTGGGGCAGGGCAGCTCCTCAGCACCCTGCTCCGAGGCACAGGGGGCGGCCAAGGGTTGATTTGTTTTGGCAGAAGAGTTGCTGGAGTGAACAGAAAGCACTGATGGGAGGTTTGTGGATTTGGGGGAGTTCCTGTCAGAACTGAAGCTCCAGTTTGGGCCAGAACCTGGGCCTGCAGCAGGGCTCTTCTCCACAGGAGACTTCCAGCTTCTAAGAAAAGTGGTGTTTGTGCCATTTTGGTTCACACTGACAGAATTAGAATTAGCCAGCAATCTTCTCCTGGGAGAGATGACAAGGAAAGGAAGAAGGAAAAAAATATATTTAGTCACAAGCAACGATTTACCAGGTTGTAAATTCATTAAACAGTTTTGTCTCACTGCTATTAAACATATTAACATATGTTCCACCGTGTTCTGAGTCACCATGTTTGAAAATGATTTCAAACAAATCTAGGGGAGAGAGAATACCACCAGGAGAAACCAAGGACAAAACTGTGACATCATCTCTACCAAGATATAAAATAAAAGAATTCCTAAAAGAAAGGAACAGATCCAGGCAAGGTAGATTATAAAAAATACATCTTTAGAGGCAAAACCTGAAGTTAAAAGTATGCCTGAACCAAATCATGTTTTTAGGTACTTTCTGAAGATTATGTCTGACTACAGCAATGAGAAATAAAGTAAGTTATACTGAGAACATTTACAGCAGCTCATAGTCCCAGTCCAGCAAAAATGTAACCCAAATCCCAATGCTTTGTCCAAGAATTGTGCCGTCAGGTGACAAAGCAGCAGCAGTGATGCCATTGGAAGGTGACAAGTTCAGAGATACAGGTGACAAAGCAGCAGGCTGTGGCAGCAGTGATGCCATTGGAAGGTGACAAGTTCAGGGATACAGGTGACAAAGCAGCAGGCTGTGGCAGCAGTGATGCCATTGGAAGGTGACAAGTTCAGGGATACAGGTGACAAAGCAGCAGGCTGTGGCAGCAGTGATGCCATTGGAAGGTGACAAGTTCAGGGCTATCAGGAGGAATCTCCATCCCTGCAGTCAGCCAGAGGGGACACAGCACCAGCTGAGTGTCTGTGGCAGGAGGACACCTGGCAGGTCACACCACATCACATCAGCTGCTGCTGCTCCACACTGTGGAGCTGCATCCTCCCCTGTGGCAGCACACAGGCACTGCTGACACCTGCAGCACTCTGGGCTGTTTTGCTCCCTCCCTCAGCCAGCGTTTCCAGCTTTTCCTCGCCTCCTGCCTGGCTGTGCAGTGTGCTGGGGACACCTGCAGGCAGCTCCCTGCCCAGCCTACCTGAGGTCCCTGTGCTGCAGCAGGGCTCTGGCACAGCCCAGGGCCTGCAGCTCCTGCAGGGGGATGGCATCCACCAGCTCACAGATGGCTTCCATGGCTCTGAGCAGCTGCGGGGCCACGGGCACGGCCTCACCTGCCAGGGAGGGAGGTCAGCACTGTCACTGCCGTCACAGCAGGTGTCATGAGGGTACCCCTCTCCCAGAGCACAGACCTTGCAGTAAATCAGTCTGAACTATCTGCTTCTGATGTACCTTTAGCCCATTTGCATAAAGGAACTGTTTCTGTGTGCAGGAACTCAATGAACCTACATATTTTTACCCTTTATCTGTCTATAATCCAATGATTTATGTCAGCTCTCCATCTACAGATGTTAATTCTCCATCTGTTAGTTAGTGCTCTTGGATTACACAGGATAATAAATAGTTGCAAGCTATTCCCAAAATCAGAGATACGAGATTCCAAAGCTTTTTGTGTACCTGAATCCCCTGCACTGGGATCACCTGCAGGATGTGATGTGGGGTCCTTCTCCTGCCTGGCCTCAGAGCTGCCAGCTGAGCATCTTCCACCAGTGGGAGAGTCTCTGAAAACACTGCTAACACCAAAAGAAAGAGCCATTAAAGCACAGGTATCTGTACACTGAGGCATTCCCATGGAACAGTGGGATTTAAGATGTGTGGGAGGATAAACTCCTGAAGGGCCAGGCAGAGCCTGAGCAGAGCAGTCACTCATCCCGTGTACCAACATGGAATCTTGCCCCAGTAATTCTCCCCCATCCCACTACAAAAGTGACTCTGTTTTTTTCTGAAGTGAAAGCCAGCTAAAACATCAGCCACAAAATCAGTGTTTGACAAAGCCTTAACTGCAGCTGCCAAGCAGCAGAGACACCAGCTCAGTCTGTACCTTCTGAACAAGCAGTTTTGGGTGGATTTGGTACCTCTGTAATGATGCACAGATGGCTTCAGCAGAACTCTGGTTACCTGGCACTCTGCACAGAGGGGGAGAAGGGAGGCAGCTCCTCCTCAGGGGAGGGAGGGATGATGTCCAGGTCATCCTCCTCCAGCTCAGCCAAGGGCCAGGTGGCCTCATCCAGTGTTGGGGTGCTGCTCCCAGGCCCCTGGTGCTCCTGGCCCCGACCCCCTTCAGCACCAGCAGCTGCAAGAGAAGTGCATTGATGCTGGGTAACAGTGCACACCCAGCCTGCCACAGAGGGGAAAAACAGCAGCCAGATCTCAAAACACTGTTTGATACAGTTTCTGACTTCTAAAGGATAAATCTCACTGCTCCCTTTTCTCCCCTCATTAAAAACAGACTGATGATTCCCCACACACGCTCATTTAAGTGGAAAACTGATACAGCTGAACCTGTCCTGGAAGAAGGTAAACACTGAAGAGGTCTATTTTTCTGCAAAGGTTTTCTATAAAAAGTATTTATATAAAAAGCCTATTTCTATAAAAAGCTCCTATTACACTAAATCCCAGCCTTAGAAGAGTGCAGACTCATCAGCTGGCACAGTCCCTGTGCTGGAACTGGAAGGTAAATGTACATGTATTGTGTCTTAAAAGACAAATCCTACAGAGAAAGGTCACTGTCATTAACTTACTAAAATTAATTCCACAGAGAAAGGAAAACACAACAAAGTATTAAGAGCAGAGATGCAGTTCATAGATCTTTCCACCATTCAGTGGAAGGGCAGCATCCCAGAACAGTCAGTTACATAAACATATTAATTTCCCAAACAAAGGTCCAGAGTTTTAAACAACAGCAGGTAAGGAAAGTAAAATAGAGCAGTTCTGTGGGACAGAGCTGCCAAAGCAACGACAGGCAGGAATTTTGTGATCATAATTGAGGGCTGGAGTTCTTTTGTGGGGTTTATTATGTTTGTGTTAAAAATGGAGAGAAATCACATTTTCTGGCTTAACATTTCATTTAGGTGTAAGACGGTTTTAAGTCTCTCCTGTATGAATTTTCTCAGTGCTCTTCTCTCCATAACATCCCTATAGATTATTGATCCTTTCAGGAATGCTACGTGGGAAGTTTTGTAAGTCCAGCAGACGAGCAGCTGCTCCCAGGCCGGGGGTGACCAAAAGGGAATCCAGGAACCTGGATGAAACCAGGGAATCCAGGAACCTGAATGAAAGCAGGGTTGCTCGCCAGCCCCGAGCCCGCAGCTCCGTCTGCCTCCTGCCCAGCCCAGCCCGGCCCTGGGAGCCGCCGCAGGTTTGTGTTACTCTCCAGCCCAGCTCAGGTGCGAGCACCCTCGCACCCCCCGTTACCTGCGCTGGCCTCACCCCGCCGGGGAGCAGCCGGTGAGTCCCGGGGCAGCCCGAGCCCCGCAGCCGGGCTCTCGCTGCTCGCAGCCGAGTCCTCCAGGCAGATGACGGAGCCCTGCGAGCCGGGGCGCTGCTCGGGGGAGCCGGGCGGGTCCGGGCGGGGGCTCGGCCGCGGGGGCTCCTTGCGGGGGGCTCGCAACCCCTTGGGGGACACCACGGGCGGCCGGGAGAACTTGTCGAGTCCCGACAGGTCGAAGTCGTCGATGTCATCCCACTCGTCGCCGATGGTGATGGCGGGGCCGGGCCTGGCGGCGGGAGCGGCGCTGGCCCGCGGAGCCGCGGGGCCCTTGGCCGGCCCGGCGGGGCCCGGGGGGGCACGGGCGGGCTGGGGGCTGGGGCTGCGGGGCAGGACACAGCCCCACGCCGCCGCTTTTCCGTCCGGCGGAGCCGAGGCGGGCAGCGCCAGCGAGGTGTTCACATCTTTATCCCTCAGCACCGAGGCGGCCACCACGGCCCGCGCCGCCTTCTTGAAGGTGAAACCCCTGCAACGAGACGAGCCCCCGTCACCTCCCGGGCGCCGCGGCCGCCCTGCCCCGCTCCCCAGGGCTGGTACTCACGGCGGGCGGTCCCGCGGCGGTGCCGGGGTGCGCAGGGCCCCGCGGGCCGAGTGCCGCCGCAGCTGCTCCCTCAGGTTGTTCTGCGGCACGGCCGCCATCGCGGGGCTGCCCCGCCGCCAGGGGGCGCCCTGCGCGCCCGCCGCCTCCCGCCCCCGCCGCGCGCGCTTCGCATTCGGCGCCAAAGCGACCCCCGCGCTCCCATTGGATGGAGGGACGGGCGGAAGTGACGCAAGGGGCGGGGGCCATGGCGGCGGAAACGGAAATGCTACCGGAAATGTAAATATTGCCGGAAATGGAAATGCTGCCGGAAATGGCGGCGCCGCCCTCAGGCCGGGCCCGGTCCCTCCCCAGCCCCGGTCCCTCCCCTGCTCCGGTCCCTCCCCGGCCCCGCCTTAACCCCGCTCCTGTTCGTACGGCCTTGGGGCGTGCTGGACCGGAGCCCCTCAGTCCCCCCTGCTCAGAGCTCACAGTACAGTGCTCCAGTGGCGAGGCAGCTTTATTGTCAGTGACAGATTTCAGCGTGAAACAACACAGACGTGCCCCTGCTAACACGCGGCTTCATTTCCCCAGCGCCTGTTCAGAATCAGCACCGAGGTTCTCGCGTCTTCGCTGATGGGTTACAAGAAAAATCACCTCTTTCTTCTCTATGCATTAAAATACCCTGATTTTTAATACAAAAAATAGCAGGCATTTCAGAAAATTGATAAAAGTGTACAAATCACAGCACTCACTCATCCTTCCTTTAAAGAACAGGGAAATTGCCTTCAAAGAAAATTTAAAAATCGCTAAAATTTACACCTGATGATTGCAGAAAAAGCCACTCGAAGGACAGGGAGAACTCTGTGTGCCCTAAATCAGTGCCTGTGTGGTTTCCCTGCTGCCCCCCCGGGTGTCCCGGGTCAGGACAGGTGGAGGAGGGAACCTGGCAGGCACAGGAGCGTGGGAGGGTTTGGCTGGAGAGAGCAGGCTCAGGTCGTGCTGCTGCAGGAGATGTGTGCAAGGCAAGGAACCTGCCTGCAGGTGACACCTTTCTGCAGGTGACACCTCTCAGTGGGTGACACCTCTCAGCAGGTGACACCTCTCAGCAGGTGACACCTCTCAGTGGGTGCGGCACCCTGCGCTGCCTGTCCCGTTCCACACTCAGCCACGGGAGCTCCATCAGTGACTCCAGCCCTGTCCCCAGCCAGGCCGTGCTCCTACACCTGAGGAACGGGGTAGGAGGCACACGCAGCCAGACCACACATGTTCTTGCCTCGTTCAATGAGGAAATACCTAAAGGAGAGAGAAATGTGTGTGAGCGAGCGTTCCCTCCTCTGGCACAGCCAGCATGGCACAGAAGGGTGTGAGGCCCCGGCACAGGCGCCCAGAGCAGCTGTGATCCCTGAGGCCAGGCTGGACACTGGGTTTGGATCAAGCTGGGACAGTGGGAGGTGTCCCTGGCGTGGCAGGGTGGCCCTGGATGGCCTTTAAGGTCCTTCCCACGCAGCTCTCCAGGCAATGCCATTCCCTGCCCCTCTCACCCCAAACCAGGATTAGCAGAATTGCAGCTGCAAACACTTGAAAAGCTGGAAACACTCCTGGCACAACCTGTTCTCCTCTGGCTGTGTGACCAGGAGAGAGGAACTAGGGGAACCAGCAGCTCTGGACATGCAGGCTGAGCCCTGGGCACCAGGGCTGACCAGTGACCCCAGGCTCTGTTGGACCAGTGACCCCAGGCTCTGTTGGACCAGTGACCCCAGGCTCTGCTGGACCTCTGACCCCAGGACTGGCTGGACCACTGACCCCAGGACTGGCTGGACCAGTGACCCCAGGACTGGCTGGACCAGTGAACCCAGGATTGGCTGGACCACTGACCCCAGGACTGGCTGGACCAGTGACCCCAGGACTGGCTGGACCAGTGATCCCAGGCTCTGCTGGACCAGTGAACCCAGGATTGGCTGGACCACTGACCCCAGGACTGGCTGGACCACTGACCCCAGGCTCTGCTGGACCACTGACCCCAGGACTGGCTGGACCACTGACCCCAGGACTGGCTGGACCAGTGACCTCAGGACTGGCTGGATCAGTGACCCCAGGACTGGCTGGACCAGTGACCCCAGGACTGGCTGGACCACTGACCCCAGGACTGGCTGGACCAGCCATGTCACCACCCAGCCTGGGACAATTCCCGAGTGTCCAAACTGCAGCTGGAGAGCGTGAGGGTGGCCTGGGGCTGAGGGTGGGTGGGATCCCAGCCCGGGGGTCTCTCCCCAGGCCCAGCCCAGGTTCCTCTCCCCTTACCCCTGCATGCCCCACAGCCGGCCCCAGGAGTTCTTGACGATCCAGTAAGGAGTCCCGTCCTCCTCTCCGTAGCCCACGGCCAGCACGGCGTGGTTCACCTTGTCAGGGGTGTGCTCGCAGCGGGGGCTGCAGGGAAGAGGAAAAGCAGCCTGCAATTAGCCTGGAAAGCAGCAGTAATTAGCCAGGCATTAGTCAAGCCAGCAGTCCTGACCACAATCTGCAAACAGAACTGTGGGGTGCTCTGAACTCCCCGCTGTGGAGGGCAGGGAGGGAAGCCAAGGAAAGGAGACACTGCTCTGTTCTTCCACTCTGGAATTACCAGCCATATCTGGAGTTAGGGAATCCATGGACTTTTGAGCTACAGCGCAAAGGAATTTTTCCAAATGAAACCAGCAGCTCTTAGTGCCTCCCAGGGCTGGCTTGTACTGACCGGAAATTCAAGGGCACTGTTTCACGTTTTGCACAGAAATGGCAAGCTCTTGGGTCTAATATGTGATTCCTCTAAATTTTCAACCTTTAAACTGCACTTGCTGAAAGCTTCTGCTTGGGGTACGAAACAAGTCAGCTCATGGTACATGCTCCCACCTCAAGAGCATCTATTTTTAAACATTTTCAAACTGCAGCATAGGAAAAGATCAATAATCCACCTCAGATTTTCTTTTTTTTCAATCTGTTAACAGCTGCTCTGGGCTGAAAGCTCTGGAGCATCAGTTATTCCAAGCACTCTGACTTTAAACCCACCTCAGACTGTAAATCCACGGGATAACTGCTCCTGGTGTGTTCCTCTGGTGTGTCCCTGCCCTCACAGCTCACACCTGCCCAGGCTGGCACTCACCTCTGGCACCACTGGCTATTGGGGCAGCAAAGCCACTGGAATCACCACCTGCTCCTTCCTGGGAGCTCCCTGGGGCAGGTCCCCAGGCTCCCTGAGCGTATTCCCTGCAGTTCTACGTGACTGAGCGTTCATTACTCCACAGCATTTGTCTGTTTCTCCAAACATGCTGGGCTAACAGCCCCTGTGCTGCCTCTCTCAGCTCTCATCTTTCCAGGGTGTGCTGATCACATCAAACACGTGTGAGAATGCAGTGCAGTGTTCCTGCACCCAGCAGGACAAACAGGGATGGATACCAGTGACTCCAGCCCCACACCCTCCCCCTGCCCTCACTCTCCAAACCAGCTTCACACTCACTTGGAATACACTCCTTTCCTGTAGTGCATGAAGTCACTCGTCACCTCGAAGGCAAAGCTCACGGGGTTGTGCCTCCCCACGGCCTCCACCATGCCATCCTCATCGTACTGCAGGAGAGGAGCAGGGTCACCCATCCCCTCCTGGCTGGGCTGGGAGCAGCAGCCAGGGCAGGGGGGACAACCCTGCCTGCCTGCACACACACAAGTGCTGAGCTGTAAGATGAGAACCAGGACTCTGCAGTGCACCCACTGTGGGAAGCAGGCAGGAGCCCAGGGCTGGATTTTGGCTCCAGCAGCTCCTTGGTGCCACCTTCCAGAGGGTGTTCAGGAGAGTGCCAGCAGCTCAGTCTCCAGGAGCACACAGGCTGCAGCTCCAGCTGCTGAGCCCAACACACCCTGGGCATCCCAGCACCTCCTCCTGGCTCTCTGGAGGTTTGGGAAGGAGCCTCAGGACCTCACCTGTGTGATATTGATAACGTCCTTGACAAAGGCAATGGCCTTCTCTGGCTGGAACTTGCAGGTGCCATTCTGTGGGGACAGAGAGGAGCTGCTGGAGCCTGTGCCAGGCTGTGCTGTGCCACGGTGGCCAGGGCTGTGCTGGGAGTACCTTGGCCCTGTAGGGGTAACTGTCCTCCCCCATGAGCCCCTTGTTGTACAGGATGTACTCGAAGGCTTGGCTGGGCAGGCCCCTGCGAGACAACACGGCTCAGTTAGGATGGGAACAGTTCATTAGGATGGGAACAGTTCATTAGGATGGGAACAGTTCAGAGTTTGGATGGCAGCACTGCAACTTCTGCAGGGCAAAGCCATCAACACTTCCCCCTCTGCAAACCACTGCCACCAGCCAGGCAGACAGGGAGGGGCAGTGCCCATCCCAGAGCCTCCAGAGGCACAAACTCTGTTCCTGCAGCATCTCCCAGCCTGGCCCCCCACGCTGCCTGGCACAGTCACACCTCCCTCTCCAGGTGCCAGATCCCTGGAGAAGAACCAGGAGCCCTGACAGTGTGAGGGCAGCTGGCCCACACAGCACCAGCCTAGCTGGGGGACACTGAGAGTCCCACATCTCCAGCAAGCAGCTGCTCCCTTCCTGGCCACCTGCCAGAAGCACATCTCAGGAGGCAAGAAAAGGGAGATGATCAGGGAGTGCTGATGTGGGAACGCCTAAGGAGGAGCCACAAGTAAAATAAAAAACACCACGAGTGGCTTTGCTCAGCTCTGAGTGTCTCTTATCTCACAGAAAACAGAAGTTGTCAGAAAACTCAGTTCTCTGCCGTCTCTAGCACAGGCAGGAGGAATTTCCGAAGGGGAAGCTCAGGTTTCTGTGGTGCCACGAGCCGTGTGTGACTCGGGGGCAGAACAACAGCCAGAACCCCCCTCGCTGTCCCAGAGCCCACCAGAGCCCAGCCTACAGCTGTGGGTGAGAAACAGCTCAGATAAAAACTAACAAATGAGGAACAACAGAGGTTGGGAAACGCTGGAGATTTCCTGAAATGTCCTAACCTTGAGGGAGGGTGAAATTTAAATAAGCAACTAAATGCAAAGTTGCTTTCCCAGACACGTTGCAGCCAAGGGAAGACAAAAGCCAGTCCACTGTGTGGAAGGCAGATCTTGAGGAAGGCTCAATGTAAGATACCTTAATTTCTGTTCTTTCTGACCCTCTCTGACTTACCCACTGCAGCCGTGGTTGTTGAAGGCCTGGGCGCAGTCAACCAGCTGCTGCTCTGCCTGAAGAGAAGGGTTTGAGTCAGGGACTGCCCCACACCTGTGTTCAGAGGCAGTGACACAAAAAGCAACCCCACAGCAGGAACTGAGAGCTGGTTTGTCAGTGCAGCTGGCCGTGACAGCCACCACAGCCCCGGTTTAGCCATGCAGCTGCCTGTCACCCACCAGGAGTCACCTGGAAGGGGCTCCATGTCCCAGGGAGGCAGATGAGACCTGGGCCCAGCCTGGGGTGCCCTGGCTGCCAGAGGCATTCCTCCTCGAGCCTGCCAGGAATCCATCCCTGCCCCTCAGAAGGACTGAAATGTCTTCCAAAGGTCAGGTTTGTTTTTAACACACCCAACCCTCACTTATTCTGCTAAGTTGTGTAAGTGGCTACTGTCTTTCTAGTTCTTCAGGAATATAAATCCCCTGGGAGCTGAAAAACCAACATGTCCCAATGTGCTGCCTGCAGTGAGGGGCCCCATGCCTGCTCCCAGCAGCCTCCAGCCCCTCTGGCTCCCTCCTGCTCCCCAAAGGGCTCTGCCCAGCCCAGGAAAACCCCTTACCAGAGAGAGCAGCTTTCCCGTGGCAATGGCAATAGCAGACTCCAAACAGCCCGTGGTGGAAAAGGTCCAGCAGCTCCCACAGGCCCCCTGCATGAGGAACAGGAGAGGGAATGTTCCAGGAGGTGCTGCAGGCTCACCAGCCCCCCAAAATCCCCAAACTCGCTGCTGGCAGCTGCTCAGGGGCACAGGGTGGCTCGGGGAGCTCCCCTGGCACCCAGCCCTGCCCCTGGGGCACAGCCCCTGCCCACAGCCACAGCCCCTCCGGGCATCTCACACCCCACTCACCTGGTTTTTCACGGGTGTCACAAAATTCCCCTTCTTCCTCCAGTCGATGGAGTCGGGATAGGGCCCAGAGCTGCGCAGGAAGTTCCCCTTGGTGGCTGAGCAGTTCTGCCAGCGAGGCACGAGGGCTGTGGTGAGCTGGCCACCAGGCCAGTGGCCACGACAGCCACCCCGGCCGGGCTGTGGGACTGGTGACACGCTGGCCAGGAGGGAGCCCAGAGGGCAGCGCCAGCCCGCAGCCCTGGGTGCCGTGCCCCAGCTGCTCAGGGGGCTGCCAGCAAAGGGCCAGCTCGGCCGGAGGGAGGGGACAGGGCTCACCTCGCTCTTACCCGGTGCTGGTGGCCCTGGATGTGACCTGAGAGCGGCACAGCGATGGGTGCTGGCCCTGCAGAGCCCCGCTCACAGACAGAGCCCGGCTTACAGAGCCCCGCTCACCGACAGACAGAGCCCCGCTCAGGACGGACAGACAGAGCCCCGCTCACGGACGGACAGAGCCCGGCTTACAGAGCACCGCTCACCGACGGACAGAGCCCCACTCACCGACAGACAGACAGAGCCCCGCTCACAGACAGAGCCCCGCTCACCCTCGGACAGAGCCCGGCTTACAGACAGACAGAGCCCGGTTTACAGAGCCCCGCTCACCGACGGACAGACAGAGCCCCGCTCACGGACAGACGGACAGAGCCCCGCTCACCGACAGACAGACAGAGCCCCGCTCACAGACAGAGCCCCGCTTACGGACAGACAGAGCCCCGCTTACGGACAGACAGAGCCCCGCTTACGGACAGACAGAGCCCCGCTCACCGACAGACAGAGCCCCGCTCACCGACAGACAGAGCCCCGCTCACCGACAGACGGACAGAGCCCCGCTCACAGACGGACAGACAGAGCCCCGCTCACCGACGGACAGACAGAGCCCCGCTCACGGACAGACAGACAGAGCCCCGCTCACCGACGGACAGACAGAGCCCCGCTCACCGACAGACAGACAGAGCCCCGCTCAAGGAGCCCTGCTCACAGACAGAGCACCGCTTACAGAGCCCCGCTTACAGACAAAGCCCGGCTTACAGATCCCCGCTTACACACAAAGCCCCGCTCACCGACAGAGCCCCGCTCATCGACGGACAGAGCCCCGCTTACAGAGCCCGGCTCACAGACAGAGCCCGGCTCACAGAGCCCCGCTTACACACAAAGCCCCGCTCACGGGGACCCAGCCTGCTCCATCACTCACCTGGGGCTCGCTCCACAGGTACAGCTTCTTAAACTCCGCGAAGGTCAGATCCGAGAACTGGTTCAGGCCCACTGAGGGATGAAAGGGGACCCTGCTGAGCGGGGCGCGGGGCTCGGAGCCGCACGGGCCGTGGCCAGCGGGGCTCGGGGCTCCTACTCTGGAAGCTGTGGTTGCCCGCGTTGTGCTCCTCGATGCGCCGCTTGTTGCCCAGGAAGATGCGCAGCCGGCGCGGGTACTCCTGCGGGCCGTAGCGCCGCTGGTTCTGCGGGGACACCGCGGGTCAGGGCACCCGAACCGCCGGCACCGGCCCGGCCCGGCTCTGCCCGAGCTCACCTGCACCATCCAGGCCTTGAACAGCTGCTCCTCTGCGGGACAGAACGGGGCCGTCAGCTCTGCCGAGCCGAGCCCGAACCCAGCGGGACCGAGCCGAGCCGAGCCGGCCCGGGCCAGGCCGTGCCAAGTCCCCCGTGCCCTCCCGGTGCCCCGGTACCTTCCGCCGAGGGCTCCCAGGCGGCGGCGGGGGCCAGGAGCGCGGCCGCGGCCAGCAGCACGGGCCAGCCCATGGCCGGGCCGAGCCGAGCCGGGACGGAGCGGAGCCCAGCCGGGCCGAGCCGAGCCGAACGGAGCCGAAACGGGCCGAGCCGCTGCCAGGGGGCGGGGCAATGGGCGGGAGGGGCGGGGCGATGGGCGGGGTACGCAGTGGGCGTGGCGATGGGCGGGGCATTGCGTGGGCGTGGCATTGACACTGCCGTGTCACTCTGTGGGTGTGGCCTGGGCGTGGCCCCGGCAGTGGGCGGGGCCCGGGCCCGGCGTTTTCCCGCCGGTAAAACTATCACAAACCCCGGTTCACCCTGAGATAGAATAGATTTATTAGCAAGAGGTAATCAGGAAACATATATTTTTACAAAAAAAATGGAAATATTATTTTTTTTTTTTCCCAAACAAGCTGTAAGTTGAAATAGTTTTAGGGCTTGAAAGAGAATTCCCATACCACGAGGTATTGCTTACAGCAAGTGTTGTGTGAGTGGAGCATGCCTGCCACTGCCGGGGAACCGTGTCAGGGACTGTACAATGTAAAAAACCCAGGTACTATTCACAGAATAAGCACTACATTACTATATCCTGCTAGCGGGTGGTTAGCCAGGATTACAGTAGATGTAATAAAAACACTCGTCATCTCTAACTCTACGTCATGGTACTCAGAGTGGGCACGAGGGTACGGATCTACAGCATATCAACAGGAGCTGGATGCAGCGAGGAGAGGCGAGGGGATGCTTCCATCTTCCCGACTTCGGAGGGAGCAGGGCAGCAGCCGCGGCCCCCCGTGCCCGGCCAGCACGAGGGTGGCACACACACAGAGGGCAGCTCACACCGAGGGACAACCTTTAATGTGTTCCCTTCTGCCACCTTACAGAGTTTGCCGTGGGATGTCACCGCCAGCGCTGCCCGAGTGAGAGCTGCCCTGTGCTGCCCCAGAGCCCCGCGGGGACACAGGGACACACCTGGCCCACGGGGACACAGGGCTTACCTGGCCCACGGGGACACAGGGCTTACCTGGCCCACGGGGACACAGGACTCACCTGGCCCACGGGGACACAGGGACACACCTGGCCCACGGGGACACAGGGACAAACCTGGCCCACGGGGACACAGGGACACACCTGGCCCATGAGGACACAGGGCTCACCTGGCCCACGGGGACACAGGGACAAACCTGGCCCACGGGGACACAGGGACACACCTGGCCCATGGGGACACAGGGACACACCTGGCCCACGGGGACACAGGGACACACCTGGCCCATGAGGACACAGGGCTCACCTGGCCCACGGGGACACAGGGACAAACCTGGCCCACAGGGACATACCTGGCCCACGAGGACACAGGGACTCACTTGGCCCATGGGGACACAGGGCTCACCTGGCCCACGGGGCTCACCTGGCCCATGGGGACACAGGGCTCACCTGGCCCATGGGGACACAGGGCTCACCTGGCCCACGGGGACACAGGGACACACCTGGCCCGCAGGGACACAGGGCTCACCTGGCCCATGGGGACACAGGGACACACCTGGCCCATGGGGACACAGGGCTCACCTGGCCCACAGGGACACACCTGGCCCACGGGGACACAGGGACACACCTGGCCCACAGGGACACACCTGGCCCACAAGGACACAGGGCTCACCTGGCCCATGGGGACACAGGGACTCACCTGCCCGACCACCAGCCCCCCAGGAGGGACAAATGACAAAAGTGACATCATCGAAAAGAACCCGGGGCTCCAGCGGAGTGTGGATGCGTTAAACCTTAACGGGGGATCCTAGGCGAGGTGCAGCGCGGGCTGGGGCGGGGGGCTCGGAGAAGCACAGACTGGGAGTCACTCCAGGGCGTCCATGGCTATGTACAGGGTGGGATCGCGAGTGTACAGAGCGCTCAGGAAGGCAGCTTGGGCTCTATCCGCAGAGAAGCTTCGTAAAGGCTCTCCTCGTCCATCACACACGACTGGTCCAGCAGGTACTGCGTCACCTGGGGAGGGGTGCAGCGGGCTGGGAGCGGGCTGGGAGGGCGCAGAGCCCCCGGAGCCCGGGCACACAAAGCCACAGAGGGTGTCTGAGCCCTCAGAGCCACCACAGGAGCGCCAGCACGAGGCAGAGCCCAGCTGCCCCCAAAGAGCTGTTGGTTAGCGTGTCCAACCCTCCGAGCCTGCCCATCAGAGCTGCCCCTGCAGCAAACCCTCTGCTGCAGCTGCCTGCGGAGCCCCCAGAGCCTCCCTCCACCCCCTGCCCCCCAACAGACCCCAGCACAGCTGCCAGGTGCTGGGAGGGAAGGCAGGCGAGGAGCAGAGCGTGCCCCTGGCTCTGGGCAGGGCTGTACCTTCGGCTGGTGCTCGATCTTGTAGGAGGTTTGCTGGAACTGGCGGATCTCCCTTATGATGTGTGAGATCTGTGCAGGGAGAAAACACAGCTCAGCATCACCCAGAGAGCCCAGCAGGTGCTCGTGGCTCAGCATCACCCAGAGAGCCCAGCAGGTGCTCATGGCTCAGCATCACCCAGAGAGCCCGTCCCAGTGCCCAGGAGGGCAGGGGCACCCAGCACAGCACCGTGCAAAGGCCTTTTTGTCTCTTGCAGACGTTAGGAGCAAGCCCAGATGTGTGCAGGGGACACGTGTGGCCTCCTGGTGCTGAGCAGGTGCAGGCTGAGGGGACACAGTCGTGGTCACAGCCACATCAGCCCTGTGGCCACGGCAGCGGGCTGGAGCACTCACCATCCTCATTTTGGAGAAGTTCACCAGGCCATCCTCGGTGTAGTTCGGGGTGCCCTCCTCGATGAACGCCAGGTCTGTCAGGTACATGCCCAGGTAGGGGACACACGGAGGGTCACAACTTGGGGAGCAAACAGAAAGAAATGAGGAATAAAGCTTTCTCACTTTGGGGCAGGGCAGGGGAGAAGGGGACAGCGCTGCAGGCAGCAGAACTGGAAGGATTCTCTCTAACACAGGAAGGCTCTCCCAGGGAAGGCAGCTGGGCCTCGTCCCCAGCAGTGCAGCAGGACGAGCAGGAGCTGTGGCTGTGCCCCTCACAAAGCCATGGGGTGCAGGAGATGAGCTGAGGGCAGCTTTGACCCTTTGAGAGGGTCAGGAAGACCTGGAGAAGCCTCCATGGGCAACCTGCTCTAGTGGAAGGGGCCCTGCCCGTGGAGAGGTGTGGAACAAGGTGAGCTTTAAGGCTCCTTCCAACCCAAACCATTCTGGGATTTGATGATTCTGTGATAGTCGTGGGGAAATCTGTTCTCTGGTGTCTGGCAGTGATTTTTCCCTTTGCAGTCCCTGTTATTGCCTTTGCTGCCCAAGGGAGCAGCTCAGTCCTGGGGATCCCTGTGCTGGAGAGCTTCAGTGCGGGCTCTGAGTGACCCTGGGAGCAGAGCTCAGCCCCCACAACAGCCAGGGGCAGCCGTGGAGAGGAGGAGGAGGAGCAGAGAAGCACCATTCACTCACTTTTTCAGCGCCTCCCTCAGGTTCTTGAACCTGCCCTCCGACGACACCAGCTTCTGCAGCTTGTCAATCAGAGCCTTGGTCTGCAAGAAACCAAAACTGCTGCTGGGGGGGTCTGGGCGAGCCCCCACTCCCCGGGGGCTGGAGGTGCAGCCTGCAGAGCCACGGGGTCAGTCCCACCCCGCCCTGCCTGGGGACATCACCCCCGGGCTGTGCCCACCCCTGCACAGGTATAGCTGTGTCACACCTGTGTCACACCTGGCTGTCACACCTGTCTGTCACACCTGTGTCACACCTGTCAGTCACACCTGGCTGCCACACCCGGCTGTCAGTCACACCTGGCTGTCAGTCACACCTGGCTGTCACACCCGGCTGTCAGTCACACCTGGCTGTCACACCCGGCTGTCACACCTGTGTCACACCTGCTGTCACACCCGGCTGTCACACCTGGCTGTCACACCTGGCTGTCACACTTGGCTGTCACACCTGGCTGTCACACCCGGCTGTCACACCTGGCTGTCACACCTGGCTGTCAGTCACACCCGGCTGTCAGTCACACCTGGCTGTCACACCCGGCTGTCACACCTGTGTCACACCTGCTGTCACACCCGGCTGTCACACCTGGCTGTCACACCTGGCTGTCACACCTGGCTGTCAGTCACACCTGGCTGTCACACCTGTGTCACACCTGGCTGTCACACCTGGCTGTCAGTCACACCAGGCTGTCACACCCCTCTGTCACACCTGGCTGTCACACCCGGCTGTCAGTCACACCCAGCTGTCACACCCAGCTGTCACACCTGTCAGTCACACCCGGCTGTCACACCTGGCTGTCACACCCGGCTGTCACACCTGGCTGTCACACCTGGCTGTCAGTCACACCTGGCTGTCAGTCACACCTGGCTGTCACACCCAGCTGTCACACCTGGCTGTCAGTCACACCTGGCTGTCACACCTGGCTGTCACACCTGGCTGTCACACCCGGCTGTCAGTCACACCTGGCTGCTACACCTGGCTGTCACACCCGGCTGTCACACCTGGCTGTCACACCCGGCTGTCACACCTGGCTGTCACACCTGGCTGTCAGTCACACCTGGCTGTCAGTCACACCTGGCTGTCACACCCCTCTGTCACACCTGGCTGTCAGTCACACCTGTCAGTCACACCTGTCTGTCACGCCTGGCGGTCACACCTGGCTGTCAGTCACACCTGTGTCACACCTGGCTGTCACACCTGGCTGTCAGTCACACCTGGCTGTCACACCCGGCTGTCACACCTGTATCACACCTGCTGTCACACCCGGCTGTCACACCCGGCTGTCAGTCACACCTGGCTGCCACACCTGGCTGTCACACCTGGCTGCCACACCTGGCTGTCACACCCCTCTGTCACACCCGGCTGTCACACCCGGCTGTCAGTCACACCTGGCTGCCACACCTGGCTGCCACACCTGGCTGTCACACCTGGCTGCCACACCTGGCTGTCACACCCCTCTGTCACACCTGGCTGTCACACCCGGCTGTCACACCTGGCTGCTGCTGAGCAGGCTGTGCACTCCCCCTGCTCCTGCTGTGCCCTGTTTTCATTCACAGGTTCATCATTTTATAACAAAACCGATGTGGATGTGGCACTTGGGGACACGGGTCAGTGGTGGCCTGGGCAGTGCTGAGGGCCCTGCCTGTCCCCACACCTCCTGAGAACACCCTGAAACACCTTCCTCCATCCTCCAACTCTTCCCCCACGAATCCCATCCCAGCAACCGCCGGCTCCAGGAGCAGCCCGCCCGTACCTGCTTGGAGACCTTGAGCCATGTTTTCTTGAGGCGGAAGATGGCACTGCGGTTGAGGGAGGAGGTGATCTCCAGCACGGCGTTGTAGTTGTGCAGGCAGCGGCAGATGTCGGCCACCGCCACCCACTTCTCGATGGCGCACACGCGCGCCGCGATCTCCTCGTTGCGGATGATCTCGGACGCGATCAGGTTGCTGACCTGGGGACGCACAGTGCCCAGCCCGAGCTGGATTTGGGCACAGCTCCGTGTGCTGCAGCCCCACTGCGGGCTGGAGATCTCCCCGTGCTGCAGCAGCCCCGGCAGGAGCGGCTGCACCAGCAGTGCAGCGCCTGCACCGGCGCCCCGAGGCAGGGGCACCTCCGGGGGGACACTCAGGGCCCGTGGGGCAGTGACCCCCACACACCCCAGCCCTGGGACAGTGACCCCCACACACCCCAGCCCTGCTTGTTCTCATGCACAGCTTTATCATTTTACAGCAAAAACAAGCGCTCCTGGCTGAATGGATCCTGCAGGGGGGCTGAGCTGCCTCCCCTGTGCCATCCCCCTGTGCCATCCCTCCTCTACCATCCCTCCTCTACCATCCCCCCTGCGCCATCCCCCTGTGCCATCCCCCCTGTGCCATCTCCTGTGCCATCCCTCCTCTACCATCCCTCCTCTACCATCCCCTCTGTGCCATCCCCCTGTGCCAACCCCTCTGTGCCATCCCCCTGTGCCATCCCTCTGTCCCATCCCCCTGTCCCATCCCCCCTGTGCCATCCCTCTGGCCCATCCCCCTGTGCCATCTCCTCTGTCCCATCTCTCAGTGCCATCCCCCCTGTGCCATCCCCCCCTGTGCCCCCTGTCCCATCCCCCCTGTGCCATCCCTCTGTCCCATCCCCCTGTCCCATCCCCCCTGTGCCATCCCTCTGTCCCATCCCCCTGTGCCATCTCCTCTGTCCCATCTCTCAGTGCCATCCCCCCTGTGCCATCCCCCCCTGTGCCCCCTGTCCCATCCCCCCTGTGCCATCCCTCTGTCCCATCCCTCTGTCCCATCCCCCTGTCCCATCCCCCCCTGTGCCATCCCTCTGTCCCATCCCCCTGTGCCATCCCCTCAGTGCCATCCCCCCTGTGCCATCTCCTCTGTCCCATCTCTCAGTACCATCCCCTCTGTGCCATCCCCCCTGTGCCATCCCCTCTGTGCCATCCCCCTGTCCCATCCCCCTGTGCCATCCCCCCCTGTCCCATCCCCCTGTGCCATCCCCCTGTGCCAACCCCCTGTGCCATCCCCTCCTGTCCCATCCCCCCTGTCCCATCCCCTCTGTGCCATCCCCCGTCCCATCCCCCTGTCCCATCCCCCCTGTGCCATCCCCCCTGTCCCATCCCCCCTGTGCCATCCCCCTGTCCCTGTCCCTGTCCCTGCCCCTACATCATTGAAGTGCTTCGTGTTCTTCATGATGTACGGAGTCCTCTCGTTCTTCTCCAGCTTCATCCAGCCTTGCCCAAAGAATTCTCTGCAAACCACAGCGGGCAGGTCAGCTTGGGTTTCCCAGTTTTATGGGATGTCCAAGCCCTGCAGGGTCCCCTGCATCCACACAGGGTGGAGATCCCGGGCTCTGCTGGAAAGGGCCCGCATGGATGTGTTTGGAAGTGTGATGGCTGTGGGGAGCCCACACATCTCCCTGAGCTGATTGCCTCGGGGACATCCCATAAAGCAGAGAAGGCACAGGATCAGGACTCAGACCTGCACTTGAGCCAGGTCTGGGCTGGGCTCTGCAGTCCCTGGGGTCAGCCCAGCCCTGGTGACCAGAGCCACCCTTCCTGGCCCGTGGGATCACTCACTCGTACGGGATCTTCTTGAAGACCAGGTGATCCAGCAGTGTCAGCTGCTCTGCGATCTCCAGGGCAGAGTGGTTCTCAAAGGGCTCTGCTCTGACCCCCTCAGCCTGCAGGACAAAGGAACAGTGGGGGTCCCCAGGCAGGAGCACGGTGAGAGCTCCCACACGCCCCAACATGAACCCAAACAAGGCCAGGCTCCCAAGCCAGAGGGTTTCCCCAGCAGAGCCGGGGTGTGCAGTGCTGTGCTGCCCTTCAGAGGAAGTTTCCAGAACATGCAGTCATGGGCAGCAGCTCCAACAAAGCCCAGCAGGGACTGGCCCCTCCAGGAGTTGTTGTTTTGGGTTGTTGTGTTGAGTGTTGGGAGTTTCAGGTGCTCCAGGCCAGGTTCAAGTGGCTCTTGTGTTCTTCTGGGAACAGGTTTGGTTGGGTTTTTTTTCAGTGCAGAAGGGCAGCAAGTGACCCTGGGGGCTCTAAATCCATGGCACATGCCCAGGGCTCTGTTCCTGAGGAGCAGCACTGGTGCTGGCTGAGCCAGAGCCCGTCACACGGAGCTGGAACAGGTTTGGGGGCACAGAGAACACGATGGGAGCCCTGGGGGATTCCCACGTCCCTCCAGCAGGCTCAGGTGTCTCTGCCCTCTCCAGCCATTCTGACTGCAGGGGCAATAATGTGCCTGTGGGCTGGCTGGTGTCACCTCTGCCTGTTACAGATCCAGCTGTGCTCACAGCTGGCCCCTCCCCAGAAGGCCTTTCCCTGCTTTGCAGCTGGGTTTGGAGACTCGAGTATCAGGACCTGTGGCTGCCCCCCTCCCACCACCCCCAGGCAGCAGCCAGGCAGGGAGGGCAGCAGCATTTACCATCTGCACCACCTCCTCCAGGGTTATCTGGTTGTCTCCTGGGTCCTCCTGCGTCAGGGTCCTGTGAACAGAGACAGGATTGCAGCAGGGCAGCTCTGAGGATGTGCACGGCTGAAACCCCCAGCCTGTGCTCCATGAGACCCCCAGCCCCACTGCTCATTTTCAAGAGAAAAACACTCCTCAGCCAAGGCCACACGGGCCCACACCTCCTCTGGGCATGTGGGTGTCACAGCACCACCCACGGTGTCACAGCACCACCCACGGTGTCACAGCATCACCCACGGTGTCACAGCAGGACCCACGGTGTCACAGCATCACCCACGGTGTCACAGCATCACCCATGGTGTCACACCAGCACCCACAGTGCCACACCAGCACCCACAGTGTCACAGCATCACCCACGGTGTCACAGCAGGACCCACGGTGTCACAGCAGCACCCACAGTGTCACAGCATCACCCACGGTGTCACAGCATCACCCACAGTGTCACAGCATCACCCACAGTGCCACACCAGCACCCACGGTGTCACACCAGCACCCACAGTGTCACAGCAGCACCCACGGTGTCACACCAGCACCCACAGTGTCACAGCAGCACCCACAGTGTCACACCAGTACCCACGGTGTCACACCAGTACCCACGGTGTCACAGCATCACCCACGGTGTCACAGCAGGACCCACGGTGTCACAGCAGCACCCACGGTGTCACAGCAGGACCCACAGTGTCACAGCAGGACCCACGGTGTCACAGCAGCACCCACGGTGTCACACCAGCACCCACGGTGTCACACCAGTACCCACGGTGTCACACCAGTACCCACGGTGTCACAGCATCACCCACGGTGTCACAGCAGCACCCACGGTGTCACAGCAGCACCCACGGTGTCACAGCAGCACCAACAGTGTCACACCAGCACCCACGGTGTCACAGCATCACCCACGGTGTCACAGCAGGACCCACAGTGTCACAGCATCACCCACAGTGCCACACCAGCACCCACGGTGTCACAGCATCACCCACGGTGTCACACCAGCACCGACAGTGCCACAGCAGCACCAACAGTGTCACACCAGCACCCACGGTGTCACAGCATCACCCACGGTGTCACACCAGCACCCACAGTGTCACAGCAGCACCCACGGTGTCACAGCAGCACCCACGGTGTCACACCAGTACCCACGGTGTCACACCAGTACCCACAGTGTCACACCAGTACCCACGGTGTCACACCAGTACCCACGGTGTCACAGCATCACCCACGGTGTCACAGCATCACCCACAGTGTCACACCAGCACCCACAGTGTCACAGCAGCACCCAACACAGCCAGGGCCCCGACCCACTGCGTTCATGCACCCACAGTGTCACACCCTCCCTGTCCCAAGGCTGAATGCCACCAGCACCACCCCTGCACCTCCTCCTCCTCCTCCCTGTGCCCTCCCTGGCACGGCCGCTGCTGTGACCCCAGGTGACAGCAGAGAGGCAGCAGAGGCAGTGCCAGGAGGTGCCACCTCCTGCCCACAGCCCTCACCTGATGATGTTGGCGGCCGCTTTCCTCTCCTGGGTCAGGAGCTCGGGGTCATGGATCACCTCCTCCAGGAAGCCGATCACCCGGAACTTCAGCTCCTCGTTGGTCTCAAAGTCCTGCCAAGGCCAGCGCGGCCGTGGGGTCACCGAGCTGGCAGTGACACCGATCCCAGCAGAGCTGCTTCTCCCACCCAGCTGGGGAAGGGGCTGTCCCCCCCCAGACCCCAGCACAGGACGGCAGGGGCTCACTCAGTTCCACTGCACCAGCAGCACCAGGCCTGGCAGAGCTGTGGGACCTCCTGGTGACATCTGGTGTGGCACTGCTGCCACTGCCCCAGCCACAGAGCAGGGAGGGACAGCACGGCGGGGACAGCACGGCGGGGACAGCACGGCGGGGACAGAGCCCAGTGCCCCACCCCGACCCCATCCTGAGCATCCCAACAGAACAAACAGAACAGCACCGAACCCGAGACTGCCCTTCCTCTGCACCCAGCCGGGGCTGTGGCTGCTCCAGCTCCCCCTCCTCTGCTTCATCCACACCTCAGAGCCAAGCTGCCTGCTCAGCCGAGTCCTGGCTGAGCCCAGCCCGCAGCGGAGCTCCTGCTGGCCGGCAGGGAGGGAGGGAGGGAGGGAGGTGCTGCCCACCTGCGAGTGCTTGGACACCCAGTGCCGCAGCACGTTCAGCACGCGGTTGGTGGCCGCTCTCCGGATCACGAACTCCTTGTCTCCGTTCCGCTGGTCCGTCGGGAAGCCTGAAACTGCCACGGCCCCTTAGCCCCCCAGGAAGGGCTCACAGTGCTGTAGGGCTGCCAGAGCCCTTCCCCAGCACCCCTGAGCTCCGTGCCAGGAGGCAGTGACACACCTGGGCCACCTCACATCCCCTGGGCAGGGCCATGCCCAGATCCCAGGAGCTCTGGGGGCTCTCCCAGCAGGGCACCCCAAGCAGCCCCTCGGGGCAGGTACCTGCGCTGGCCAGGGACATCCTGCGGTATTTCTCCTTGGTGGGGGTGCCCTCGTTGGCCCCCGCCGTGGCGATGGCGAAGGCGGAGGTGGCAGACAGGGCGCTGCGGGTGCTGTCCAGGTCCCGGCAGGACGTCATCACCATGCCGTTGTTGTAGGAGAACAGCGAGAAATCTGCAGGAGGAGAAATGCCACACCCGTGTGGGCACTGGGCAGGTCCCCACAGGTGCCAGCCCCGCTCTGCACGGGCACCCCCTGTCCTCATTCCCTACCTGATGAGTTTTTGCACTTGATGGACTTGGGAGTCGTTGGAGATTTCGTTGGGGAAGCTTCAGCTTCTGCTTCATCGCTGTGGTTGGGATCTGTGTCCGACTCCTCCCTGACGGACACCTCTGAGCCTGGGAGGAACAGGGAACCCCTGACACCCTCTGCACACAAACACAGCCCCGTTTTAGTGCTTCCCCCTTTCCTGTCTGACCCATTCCTGCTCTGGGTGCCACTGCCTTGTGTAGGGAATGTACAGAGTTCTGCCGTTTCTGTGGGATATTTTGGAACAGGTTTTTAATTTGAGGTGGAGAGGTTTGGGTGGTGGTTTTGGTTTCATTGTTAAAAATTTACTGAGGTTTCAGGAGGCAGGAGCTCTCTGTGCATGCACCTAAAGTGGCCCCTTGTGCCAGAGCCCCCCAAACCCACAGGGACTCACTTTGCTTGCCCGGCACCGACTCCTCCTGCTTTTCCGAGGCCGCTTCTCCTTCGTCTGGGATTTTATTGGGGTAGCCACTGGACACGTAGAGCTTGTTGATGTCCAGCGTGGTCTTGCTGAAGGGGGCCATGGAGGAGTAGACGCCGGCGTAGCCGTTGGAGGAGCAGCTGAGCGCCGCCAGGTCGAGCGCCTTGCCGCCGGTGATGATGGGGATGTTGAGGGACAGCTTCCTGCGGCGGCTGGGCGACGACGACTTGCTGATGGACAGCGGCGGCGGCGACGAGAACTTGCGGTTGGCCCGGGGGGACTTGGGGGGCTCCCCGTAGAGCAGTTTGTTGTTCTGGCTGTTTGCAAACAGCAGCTCCAGCGACCTGGGGGACACGGGGGGAGGCTGAGCTGGCCCTGCCCTGCCCAGGAGGTCGTGGGGGTCACCCCGTGGTGGCACTGGGACAGCAGGGCATCCCTCCAGGCACAGCATGACCCCTCCACCCCACGGCCAGCGCTTTTGGGGACACCTGCAGAGCTTGGGTTCGTCTCACGGGGAGCAGTGACAGCCCCGGGGTGGCACTGGGACACCAGGGCATCCCCCCACGCACAGCATGAGCCCTCCACTCCACGGCCAGCGCTTTTGGGGACACCTGCAGAGCTTGGGTTCAATTAACGGGGAGCAGCGACAGCCCCGGGGTGGCACTGGGACAGCAGGGCATCCCTCCAGGCACAGCATGAGCCCTCCACCCCACGGCCAGCGCTTCGGGGGACACCTGCAGAGCTTGGGTTGGTCTCACGGGGAGCAGTGACAGCCCCGGGGTGGCACTGGGGCACCAGGGCATCCCTCCAGGCACAGCATGACCCCTCCACCCCACGGCCAGCACTTTTGGGGACACCTGCAGAGCTTGAGTTCAATTCACGGGGAGCAGTGACAGCCCCGGGGTGGCACCAGGGCAGCCCCGCAGCCTCACCGTGCAGGGATGGCGCTGATGGGCTTCTTGTAGATGGTGATGAGCTTGTCGAGCACCACGAGGGCGGTGGTGAAGACGCGGTAGGAGTGCAGGAAGGTGTTGAGGAAGTCGATGCTCAGGAAGCGCAGGTCCGTCAGCCTCTCCAGCAGCCGCTCCACGCTGGCATAGCGGATCTGCAGGACCTTGCAGGAATTCATCGTTTTACTGAACCTAATGTCAACATCATCACAATACAAGCTGGCATCAGACCTGCAGAGAAACAAGATATCTGTGGTTCCAGCCTGGAACGAAACCGAGAGAGGTGGGAAGCGGTGCAGGAAGGAGCCCTGCTCGTACGGGGTGTGCCCGTGGAAATCGAGGGTGGGAATGTTCCCAGGGCAAAACCTGGAAATCCACACCCGGGAGGGCCGGGGTGCTCAGCAGAGGGGTGTGGATGGGCCATCCCCAGGTGCTCACAAACCCGGGAACGGGGCAGGAACACCCCCGTGCTGCCCCGGTCCCACACGGGTCCCTTTGCACCCCAGCACCCACAGGGACAGCAGCCCCCAGCCCCTCCCTTCTGTCCCTGTCACCCCTCTTCACTACTGGCATTTTTTTCTAAACTCTCCCCTCCATTCCCACCTCCCGGACACACTCAGATCCTTCAGTAGCTCATTAACACTCCCGATCACCGGGCTGGAACAGCCCTGGAGCGCAGGGGCGGCCCGGGGGTCCCAGGGAGATCCTGGATTTGGGGTCCCAGGGAGATCCCGGATTTGGGTCCCAGGGAGGTCCCGGATTTGGGTCCCAGGGAGGTCCCGGATTTGGGTCCCAGGGAGATCCCGGATTTGGGGTCCCAGGGAGGTCCCGGACTTGGGGTCTCAGGGAGGTGCCGGATTTGGGGGTCCCAGGGAGGTCCCGGATTTGGGATCCCAGGGAGGTCCCGGATTTGGGGTCCCAGGGAGGTCCCGGATTTGGGGGTCCCAGGGAGGTCCCGGATTTGGGGGTCACAGCGAGGTCCCGGATTTGGGGTCCCAGGGAGATCCCGGATTTGGGGTCCCAGGGAGGTCCCGGATTTGGGTCCCAGGGAGGTCCCGGATTTGGATCCCAGCGAGGTCACGGATTTGGGGTCCCAGGGAGATCCCGGATTTGGGGTCCCAGGGAGATCCCGGATTTGGGGTCCCATGGAGATCCCGGATTTGGGGTCCCAGGGAGGTCCCGGATTTAGGGTCCCAGGGAGGTCCCGGATTTGGGGTCCCAGGGAGGTCCCGGATTTGGGGTCCCAGGGAGTCCCTGATTTGGGGTCCCAGGGAGGTCCCGGATTTGGGGTCACAGGGAGATCCCGGATTTGGGTCCCAGGGAGGTCCCGGATTTGGGGTCCCAGGGAGATCCCGGATTTGGGGTCCCAGGGAGGTCCTGGTTGGGGTCCCAGGGAGGTCCCGGATTTGGGGTCCCAGGGAGATCCCGGATTTGGGGTCCCAGGGAGACCCCGGATTTGGGGTCTCAGGGAGATCCTGGATTTGGGTCCCAGGGAGATCCCGGATTTGGGTTCCCAGGGAGACCCCGGATTTGGGGTCCCAGGGAGATCCTGGATTTGGGTCCCAGAGAGATCCCGGATTTGGGGTCCCAGGGAGGTCCCGGATTTGGGTCCCGCAGGTTCGGCTGCCGCGGGAGCCGCGTCCCAGCCCTGCCCGCACTCACTTGATCATCTGGGGCACGGTGACCTTGGAGTTCTCCTCGAAGGCGTTCATCATCAGCCCGTTGCAGCGGATGTTGTCCACGCACTGGGGGACACAGGAGGTGGTCAGGGCTTTGTCCGGAGCAGATTTCCTGCTCCCGGGGCGATGGGTACAGCAAACCAGGGCTCACCTGTGCCCAAACCACAGCCCCGAGGGAGCCCCGGCAGCTCCTCACCCCCACCCCCTCCCCGCTGGCTCCCACCTGGCTGATGTCGCTGGTCCACGCTGCCTTCTCCTGCCGGGACGAGGCCACCAGGATCACGGTGAAGGAGGAGGAATCTTTCGGCTCCACCACGATTTTGAAGTCGAGGTGGTCAATGTCTGGTCCTGATGTTTTGGCTTTGGAGCAGAAAAACCCACACAGTGATTGGGAAAGGCTTTCCCATGGCCTCTCTCCTTTGGTCAGGTTTCAAGGGGGATTTATTCAGGTTTTTGTGGGTTGCTGGTGGCCCCACAAGGTCAGGCCTAAGTGTGGGTCTGCTTGGTTCACAGTAAATAATTAATGTAATTAATCCTCAGTGGTGGATTCCCTGAATTTATTGGCATCTGGATTTGATCCCTGACCAACCACCTCCCTCCTCCCCAGCACTCACCGTCCTCGTCCGTGCTCTCGGGCTCCTCCACCAGCGTGCAGTCGATGAGGGAGATCACCCCGTTCTGCAGGGGGAGGGGGTCAGCACCGGGACCTGGGGGATCCCCCGGCCCCCCAGAACAGCCCTGGGGATCCCCAGCCCCCCACGACAGCCCCCAGAACAGCCCTGGGGATCCCCAGCCCCCCAGAGATCCCCAGCCCCCCAGGACAGCCCCCAGAGATCACCCAGAACAGCCCCCAGGGATCCCCCAGAACAGCCCCCAGAGATCCCCAGCCCCCCAGAAGAGCCCCCAGAGATCCCCAGCCCCCCAGGACAGCCCCCAGGGATCCCCCAGAACAGCCCCCAGAGATCCCCAGCCCCCAGAACAGCCCCCAGGGATCCCCAGCCCCCCAGGACAGCCCCCAGGGATCCCCAGCCCCCCAGAACTTCCCCCACCCAGGGCAGAAGTCGGGGTTCAGCCCTAGGACCCCCGCCAGGGCCTGGCCCCATCCTTGTCCCCTACCCCAGGGATGTCCCCAGAGGGGCACACACAGCCCAGGGGAGGGGGACACACACACCCCCAGCTCCTGGTTTCACTGGGGAAAAAAATTCTGTGCCTGCTGGGATCTCTGGGTTCTCCTTGTCAAACTGATCAAGTAATTTGTTTATAAATTATTTAATAGGAGCTTTAAATTTAATTTTCCCAAAGTCTGTTGTTGCAATTATCAGCTCTTTGCCACGGACTGTAATTCTTCAAACTGATAATTTAATGCCAGCAACAAGCAATTTCTGTAAGATTCTTGCTCAATTAACTGCCAAACTTCCCCAAATAAAGACAGGAGCCCAGGGAGCGACCAGGGAGCGCTACAGCAGCCCGGGCTGTGATTCCAGCTTCTTCCAGAACAGACTGCCAACATTTCTGCTGCAAATCAGGGTAAATCCTTTCACCAAGATGCTGTAGTCTCTCATCTCGAGGTGTTTCTCACCTTGGTGAGGTGCAGCTTGCCCCCGGAGCCGCGGGTGCAGATGATGAGGTGCTTGGAGAAGAGGAAGCACTGCCGCTCGCCCTCCTTCCTGAGCGACAGCGAGCCCAGGCGGCCCCGGGTGATCTTCCCCTTCTCCGACATCGGCACCTGGATCAGGGACCCTGCGGGGACAGCGCCGTCAGCGCGGGGACAGCTCCGAGCGGGCAGGGCTGGCAGCACCCCGGGTTAGGGCACCGGCAACGGGGGCACCAGCCAGGAGCTGTGCAACAACCAGGACCTGCCCACCCTGTGCAACAGCCAGGACCTGTCCACCCTGTGCAACAACCAGGACCTGCCCACCCTGTGCAACAGCCAGGACCTGCCCACCCTGTGCAACAGCCAGGACCTGCCCACCCTGTGCAACAACCAGGACCTGTGCAACAACCAGGACCTGTGCAACAACCAGGACCTGCCCACCCTGTGTCCCATCCCAGGGCTGGCACCAGCCAGGAGCTGTGCAACAACCAGGACCTGCCCGCCCTGTGCAACAACCAGGAGCTGCTGACCCTGTGCCCCCTGCCAGGACCTGCTCATCCTGTGCCCCAGTCAGGTTCTGCCCACCCTGTGCCCCATCCCAGGGCTGGCACCAGCCAGGACCTGCCCACTCTGTGCCCCCTGCCACGACCTGCCCATCCTGTGCCCCATCCTACCCCAGGGCTGGAACCAGCCAGGACCTGCCCACTCTCTGCCCCCTGCCAGGACCTGCACACCCTGTGCAACAACCAGGAGCTGCCCACTCTGTGCAACAACCAGGACCTGCCCACCCTGTGGCCTTATCCCAGGGCTGGCACCAGCCAGGACCTGCACACCCTGTGCTCCATCCCATCCCAGGGCTGGAACCAGCCAGGACCTGCCCACCCTGTGCAACAACCAGGACCTGCCCACCCTGTGAAACAACCAGGACCTGCCCACCCTGTGCCAAATCCCAGCCCAGGCACCAGCCAGGACCTGTGCAACAACCAGGATCTGCTCACCCTGTGTCCCATCCCAGGGCTGGCACCAGCCAGGACCTGTGCAACAACCAGGACCTGCCCACCCTGTGTCCCATCCCAGGGCTGGCACCAGCCAGGAGCTGTGCAACAACCAGGACCTGCCCACCCTGTGCACCAGCCAGGACCTGTCCACCCTGTGCTCCATCCCATCCCAGGGCTGGAACCAGCCGGTCCCTGCCCACCCCGTGCCCCCAGCCCAGGGCAATCCAGGACCAGGGGCTCAGGTGCTCCTGCTGCCTCTCCCGGTCAGTGACAGTGACAGTGACAGTGACAGTGACAGTGACAGTGACAGCCACAACTGCCTGGGAGTGCCAGAACCGCAATGCAAACTCCAAACCGAGCTGTGTTTTAAATCCCACAGAGCACACAGGGCCGTGGGGCCCACGTTCCCAGAGGAGGGAGGCTGGCACTGACCCTGTCTGACGAAGGTCTGGCTGGTGTCCAGCAGGATCTCACAGCCCTCGATGATCATCCTCTCTATTGCCAGGTTTTTCCGAATGTTTTCGGTCTCGCTCACCTCATCGTGCATTATCCTGAGGGATGGAGAGGGGGAAATCCCGGCTGGGGTGGGATCTGCACAAGTTTCCCCAACCCCTTTGGACGTGAGGTGGGGCGGCACCAGGTAAAACCAAAACTGAAGGAACATCAAGGGAATTGCAGCAGAGCACAGGACAGACACTCAGAGCCATCCCAGCCTCCAAACTCCTCATTCCATCATCCAGGAGCCCTGGGAAACGCTGCCCTGGCCAGGAGCAGCCAGGACCCGTCCCTCACCCCAGGCATGGATCAGCAGCTCTCACCTGGACAGCTCTTCCAGCTTGGACTTGGCGTAATCCAGGCTGTTCCTCTCCACGTGCTCGTGGGGCGTGTGAGCCAGCAGCTCGTGCAGGGTCAGGATGTACCTGGGGATCTGCAGGGGGGGAGAGAGAGAGGTCAGGGGGGCACTGGGGACAGCAGGACCCACCCAGGGCTGTCCCTGCCATGGCTGGGGACAGCAGGACCCACCCAGGGCCATCCCTGCCATGGCTGGGGACAGCAGGACCCACCCAGGGCTGTCCTTGCCATGGTTGGGGACAGCAGGAACCACCCAGGGCTGTCCTTGCCATGGCTGGGGACAGCAGGACCCACCCAGGCTGTCCCTGTCATGGCTGGGGACAGCAGGGACACACCCAGGGCTGCTCCTGCTATGGCTGGGGACAGCAGGGACACACCCAGGGCTGCTCCTGCCATAGTTGGGGACAGCAGGACCCACCCAGGGCTGTCCCTGCCATGGCTGGGGACACCAGCAGCACCTGGACATCCTGACCTGAGCAGCTAAAGCTCCAAAGCTCCTTGTGGCAAAGCTGAATGAAGAGGGGGAACAACATGGGGCTGTGCCCAGCACCCTGCTGGTCCCAGAGGTGTGGGATAACTGGGGAGCCTCCCCCAGTGATGGCCCAGCAGGTCCCAGGAGCCCTGTGGGACCACCAGGGTCCAGCCCAGCCCCTCCACCCAGGCTCTGCCTTCCCACACAACACCAGCAGTGGGCATGGGGTTTGCACGGCCCATCCCACCTCCCTCAGCACCCCTGGGCCCAGAGCTCACCTGGAACATGGGGTAGGTGAGGAAGGTCTCCAGGGTCCTCTCCTCGCAGTCGGGCTTGGCCTCGTAGTGCTTGAGCAGCTTGTCGAAGTCGCGGTTCTGCTTGCAGTGCGCCAGGATCTGCAGGCTGTACTGGTGGTTCCGCACAAACTCCTGGTAGATGTTCAGCATGGGCAGCAGGATGTCGAACAGGTCGGCTGCAGGCAGGGCAGGGGAGTGGGTGGGGGGCTCCAGCCCACAGCTGGGGGCTCAGCACAGCCCCTGATCCCCCTCACATCCCCCTGATCCCCTTCACATCCCCCTGATCCCTCTCACATCCCCCTGATCCCCCTCACAGCCCCCTGACACCCCTCACAGCCCCCTGATCCCCTTCACATCCCCCTGACCCCTCTCACAGCCCCCTGACCCCCCTCACAGCCCCCTGACCCCTCTCACAGCCCCCTGACCCTCTCACAGCCCCCTGATCCCTCTCACATCCCCCTGACTCCTCTCACATCCCCCTGACCCCTCACATCCCCCTGATCCCCCTCACATCCCCCTGACCCCCCTCACATCCCCCTGACCCCCTCACAGCCCCCTGACCCCCCTCACATCCCCCTGACCCCCTCACAGCCCCCTGACCCCTCACATCCCCCTGACCCCTCTCACATCCCCCTGACCCCCTTGACATCCCTCTGACCCCCTCACAGCCCCCTGACCCCCCTCACAGCCCCCTGACCCCCCTCACCCACCCAGGGCACCCCGAGGTGTCCTGCCCCTGTGCCCCCAGCTCTGCCCAGTCTGGGTTAGAGAGGCTCTGGTGGGACACAGAGATGCTCTCCAGGCTCAGCCTCCCCAGACAGCCCAGTCCCACCTCCCAGCAGAACAGGATTTGTCACTCTGGGGTTTTTATTCTGTGCCCAGCAAGGACACACTCACCCAGCACCAGCGTGGGCCAGCTGGAGATCCGCGCCTTCAAGCCTTGGTAGAAAATTTGGTGCAGAAACATGATTGTTTCACTGGAAGAGGAACCAAGACAGGACTAAGCCAAATGAAGAACAGACAGATGAACGAGAGGTAAATAAGGAGGAATCAGACAAAACGCCCAGCACAGGGCACAGCAGGGATGGAGCTGCAGACTGCAGGAGCCTGGCACGGAGCACCCAGGGAGGGCAGCGGTGCCCAGAGCTGCTGGGATGCCCTGGCACTCCCGGAGCCCAGGCTGGAGCTCACCTGTTGAGGAAGATGCTGCTGACATCGTCGTGGGTGATGGGCGGCTTCTTGGAGCTGGCGGCCATGCGCAGCGGCCGCAGGAAGTTGTTGACGAGGATGTGGAGCTGCTGCACGTACTCAGCCTCGGCCTCCAGCATGCTGAACACCACCTGGTTCCTCTTGCGCATGCTGTCGGCGTGGGGGGACCTGATGTAGTCCTGGATGATGGTTTTCCACTTCCTCCGGCACAGCCAGCCCCGCAGGAAGCTCTGCACCTGAGGGAGCAGGGCCTGCGTTGGGGACAGCGTTGGGGACAGCACTGGGGACAGCACTGGGCACCCAGGACCTTCCCTGGCTCTGTGTGTGTGCTGCCCCATCCTGGTGCTGCTCTGAGCCCTCCAGGCTGGGAACCCAGCAGCTCCTGTGAATATCTGCACAGGCTGCCCCATCCCTGAGGTGTTCAAGGGAAGGTTGGAAGGGTTTGGAGCAGCTGGGATAGTGGAAAGTGTCCCAGCCCTCGACAGGGGTGGAAGGAGATGAGGTTTAAATCCCCTCCTTGTGTAACAGGGCACCCACAGCACGTCCTGCCCAGGGTGCCCAGGGCTGCTCCCTGCTCCCTGTGGGAATGCTGCCGGGGTGGTGGCCTCTCCTTTGCCACAACAAAGGCTGTGACAGCCATGGGAACACAGGTCAGAGGGGCTGGTGGAGCAGGAGCCAGCACTGGCCAGGACACCTCGTGCTCCCAGGAACCCTGTGAGTGCCCTGCCAACAGACGGGGCAGAACACATTTTCCTCCTAAACAGCCCTGCTGACAGAAGCACTCGCTCAGACACCTCCTTCAGCCCCCAGGGAGCGTCTGCCGTGCCTGCTGGGCCCCCTGGTGCCACCCCCACCACCACCCACCTTCTTGATCTTCTTGATGTCGCTGTCGTCGTCGCTGGGCGCGCTGCTCTGGCTGGCCTGGATGCGCTCGTGGTCCTTGAGCAGGGATGCGATCTGTGGGCACAGGGGTGAGCGGCTGGAGGCACTGCCTGGGGGCTGGGGGCATCCTGGGGGCATCCTGGGGGCATCCTGGGGGCTGGGGGTATCCTGGGGGCATCCTGGGGGCATCCTGGGGGCATCCTGGGGGCATCCTGGGGGCTGGGACATCCTGGGGGCTGAGGCATCCTGGGGGCTGGGGGCATCCCAGGGACTGAGCACATCCCAGGACTGAGCACATCCCAGCACTGAGCACATCCCAGGGACTGAGCACATCCCAGGACTGAGCACATCCCAGGACTGAGCACATCCCAGCACTGAGCACATCCCAGGGACTGAGCACATCCCAGCACTGAGCACATCCCAGGATTGAGCACATCCCAGGGATTGAGCACATCCCAGGGACTGAGCACATCCCAGCACTGAGCACATCCCAGCACTGAGCATATCCCAGGATTGAGCACATCCCAGGACTGAGCACATCCCAGCACTGAGCACATCCCAGCACTGAGCACATCCCAGCACTGAGCACATCCCAGGGATTGAGCACATCCCAGCACTGAGCACATCCCAGCACTGAGCACATCCCAGGGACTGAGCACATCCCAGGGATTGAGCACATCCCAGCACTGAGCACATCCCAGGGACTGAGCACATCCCAGCACTGAGCACATCCCAGCACTGAGCACATCCCAGGGACTGAGCACATCCCAGGACTGAGCACATCCAGGACTGAGCACATCCCAGAGACTGAGGGCATCTCAGGACTGAGCACATCCCAGGGACTGAGCACATCCCAGCACTGAGCACATCCCAGGGACTGAGCACATCCCAGGGATTGAGCACATCCCAGCACTGAGCACATCCCAGGGACTGAGCACATCCCAGGACTGAGCACATCCCAGGGACTGAGCACATCCCAGGACTGAGCACATCCCAGCACTGAGCACATCCCAGGATTGAGCACATCCCAGGGATTGAGCACATCCCAGGGACTGAGCACATCCCAGCACTGAGCACATCCCAGCACTGAGCATATCCCAGGATTGAGCACATCCCAGGACTGAGCACATCCCAGCACTGAGCACATCCCAGCACTGAGCACATCCCAGGGACTGAGCACATCCCAGCACTGAGCACATCCCAGCACTGAGCACATCCCAGGGACTGAGCACATCCCAGGACTGAGCACATCCAGGACTGAGCACATCCCAGAGACTGAGGGCATCTCAGGACTGAGCACATCCCAGGGACTGAGCACATCCCAGGATTGAGCACATCCCAGCATTGAGCACATCCCAGGGACTGAGCACATCCCAGCACTGAGCACATCCCAGCACTGAGCATATCCCAGGATTGAGCACATCCCAGGACTGAGCACATCCCAGCACTGAGCACATCCCAGGGATTGAGCACATCCAGGACTGAGCACATCCCAGGACTGAGCACATCCCAGGGATTGAGCACATCCAGGACTGAGCACATCCCAGGACTGAACACATCCCAGCACTGAGCACATCCCAGGGACTGGGCACATCCCAGGGACTGAGCACATCCCAGGACTGAGCACATCCCAGGACTGAGCACATCCTAGCACTGAGCACATCCCAGGACTGAACACATCCCAGGGACTGAGCACATCCCAGGGATTGAGCACATCCCAGGACTGAGCACATCCAGGACTGAGCACATCCAGGACTGAGCACATCTAGGACTGAGCACATCCCAGGGACTGGGCACATCCCAGGGACTGAGCACATCCCAGGATTGAGCACATCCCAGCACTGAGCACATCCCAGGGACTGAGCACATCCCAGGACTGAGCACATCCCAGCATTGAGCACATCCAGGACTGAGCACATCCCAGGACTGAGCACATCCCAGGATTGAGCACATCCCAGCACTGAGCACATCCCAGGTCTGAGCACATCCCAGGACTGAGCACATCCCAGAGACTGAGCACATCCCAGGGACTGAGCACATCCCAGCACTGAGCACATCCCAGGGACTGAGCACATCCCAGGATTGAGCACATCCCAGGACTGAGCACATCCCAGGGATTGAGCACATCCCAGGGATTGAGCACATCCAGGACTGAGCATATCCAGGACTGAGCACATCCCAGGACTGAGCACATCCCAGGGACTGAGCACATCCCAAGGATTGAGGGCATCTCAGAGGCCAAGGGCATCCTGGGGGCCAAGCACATCCTTGTTCCCCAAAAAAAGCCTTCACAGCAATTCAACAAACACAACTTGGAGATAAAGCGACAGAAAAATCTGGAGCGTTTGGACCCCAAAATGTGCAGGCAGGGAGCAGCCTCCAGCCCCTTCCACACATGTGGGATCAGAGCCACCAGCTCCCAGCTTTGGGTTTCGCTTTCTCTCCCTGTGCTTTCTCTCCCTCCTCTGCTCATCGCGTGTCCCGGCCCCCACGGCCAAAACCGCTTGGGAAGTGACGGGAAAAGGCAAGAAAGCAGCACATGTGCCATCCAGAACGTGGGAACGGGGAAAATGTGATCTGGATTGTGATTTTACAGAAGAGAACCGAAGGAAACAGCTTGGAAAGAGAACTTTCCTGGGTGGGAGGAAGATGTTCCATTTTGGACAGAAAGGAGGAAAAAAGGTGGATTTTGGTGTCTGGACTGTTTGGAAAAAGCAGGAACACACCGGAGCTGATGGCCACTGGCTCATGGTCACTGATCCAGATTCTACACGTGTTTCACCCCATTTCATTATATGGTTCAGATGTTAGAGGAGATTTTAGAGCTTTTTGTGCACCCCAAAAAAAATCAGAAATAAAAAAAAAATCAGAATTTAAGGAATCCATCCTCGCTGCCTCTTCAGACGCCTCTTCTGGGGCGATGTTGAAGCTCTGAGAGATTTGGCATCCAGGTCTCAGCCCCACCAACCCTCTCCTGGCTGCCTCCACCCCACGAGCAAGGGCCTGGCAGCAGCACCGGGGTACCCCAGGCTCGCCACTCCTGCAGTGCCAGGCAGGGAGGGGAGCCCAGAGTCCTGCAGGGCAGAGCCAGGCAGCCAGGATGGACAGGAAACAGCTCCAGGAAACAAACTGCACCGGGAAACTGCACCGGGAAACTGCACCAGGGCACTGCTCCAGGGAACTGCACCAGGAAACTGCATCGGGAAACTGCACCGGGAAACTGCACCAGGGCACTGCTCCAGGGAACTGCACCGGGAAACTGCACCGGGAAACTGCACCGGGAAACTGCACCGGGAAACTGCACCGGGAAACTGCACCAGGAAACTGCACCGGGAAACTGCACCGGGAAACTGCACCAGGGAACTGCACCGGGAAACTGCACCGGGAAACAGCTCCAGGAAACTACACCGGGAAACTGCACCAGGGAATTGCACTGGGAAACTGCATCGGGAAACTGCACCGGGAAACTGCACCAGGAAACTGCACCAGGAAACTGCCAGCACCCCCTTGGCACAGGCATCACCCTCACCACTGAGAGCTGTCCCTCTGCTGAGAACCCCCAGTGCCACAGAGCAGCCCCAGGGCCCAGAGCATCACCCTCAGTGCCAACAGCATCACATCCAGAGCACTGAGCATCACCCCAAGGCCCAGAGCATCACTCCCAGCACTCAGAGCATCAGCCTCAGTGCCGAGAGCATCACCCCCAGTGCCAGGCATGTCCCGAACCTCCTCCTCCTCCTCCCAGGGCCCCGGGGACACGCGTGTCCCTCGGCAGCCTCTGCTGAGTCATCTGTGCACCTTGCTGCTGCTGTCTGCCGTGCCTGGCCTCGAGTCACCCCTCCCACACCCGACACCGAGGGAATTGCCTCTGGAGCTCCCGGGGCACGCTGCCGGCAGGGCTGATCCCACAGGGCAGTGCCTGTGGGGTCACAGTGTCTGTGGGGTCACAGCATCTGTGGGGTCCCAGCGCCTGTGGGGTCCCAGCAGCGAGCACAGCAATCCCCAGCGACCCGGGCAGCACCAGGCGCCCTCTGCCCCGCTCAGAGCTGCCCCAGCTCTGGGATCCCAGCACCAGGGGGACGTGGAGCTGCTCGGGTGATTGCAGAGGGCGGGACAGGAGGATCTGTGAGGTCCCTTCCAACCCAACCCATTCCGGAATTCTGGCACACAGGGGCTGTCTCCTCCCCTCACAAGATGCCAGGACCATCTCCCCAGCCCACTGCCCGGTGCTCCTTGCTGGCCTCAGCCCTCCCGTGCTGCAGCAGTTCCCAGGGGTTCCCTCAAGCCCCGCTCACCGCAGCGCTGGGGTGGCACAGCCACAGCCACAGCCACAGCCACAGCCACAGCCACTCCCTGCACCGCTCCTGCCAGGAAAATCCCCCAGGGAGGCGCTGCCCTCGCCCCTCCCGCGGGAGAAGGGCCAGCCCTGTGTCACTAAGAGAGGCAGAGCCACCCCAGCGGTGACACCGTGGCCGTGCCCACGCGGGGATGCCACCCCCTCCCGCGGGTCACCCCCGGAGCCTCGGAGCATCCACGGGGCAGCGCCGGGCGCTTCACCTCGGCCTTGAGGCGCTCGATCTCGATCTCCCCGTCCTCGATCTGCTGCCGGAGTTGCTTGGCAACAGTCTTCTCAGTCTCCACGATCTGCAGGAGGTGGAGGTACTTCTGCATCAGCGCCTCGTGCTCTGTCGCCAGGTTCCTGTAGCTGCAGCAGACACGGCCGTGAGCGTCGCTCCCCTGCAGCGCTGCCCTGCGCCCCGACATCGCCCCGACATCGCCCCTGCTCTGCCCTGCGCCCCAACATCGCCCCGACATCGCCCCGACATCGCCCCGGCATCGCCCCTGCCCTGCCCTGAGCCCCAACATCGCCCCGACATCGCCCCGACATCGCCCCTGCCCTGCGTCCTGAACCCCGACATCACCCCTGCTCTGTGCCCTGCACCTCAGCATCGCCCCTGCCCTGAACCGCGACATCGCCCCTGCCCTGCCCTGTGTCCCAGCATCGCCCCAGCATCGCCCCTGCCTTGCGTCCTGAACCCCGGCATCGCCCCTGCCCTGCCCTGAGCCCCAGCATCACCCCGGCATCGCCCCTGCGCCCTGCCCTGCACCCCGACATCACCCCGACATTGCCCCGACATCGCTCCTGCCCTCCCCTTCAACCTGGCATCGCCCCGACATCGCCCCCAGCACCGCCTCCACCCTGCCCTGTGTCCCGACATCGCCCCGACATCGCCCTGGCCCTGCCCTGTGTCCCAGCATCGCCCCCAACACCGCCGAGGTTTGGCAAGGGCTGCTCCTGCCCACCCCCCCGGCTCCCAGAACAGAGCAGGGGCAGCTCCTGCAGCTGGGAATGCTACTGCTCCCAAGGGACACACCTGGGCTCCCACACGGGGCCAACAGAAAGGACAGAGCAAATTCCAATGAAATCACAGAGTCAGAAAAGCCCCCCGAACAGCCATGGCCAAACCTCTGTGACCTGCCACGTTCCAAGAGTTTAACAAGGACGTGTGGCATGAGCTCCTACAAAGTCCTGCTCCAGGCAGGGGCTGCAGGGGAGTGGGTTTGGGTGTTTCTCCCATTCCCTGCCCACAGTTCCCACCTGATCCCACACCCCACTGCCAGCCCAGCACCTTCCTTCCCCAAGAGGCACCTGCCCTGTGCTGGCTCCTGGCTGCTCTCCATGGCTGTGCCAGCACTCCCAGGGCACAGACAGGACCTGGACAAACCCAGGAGCCCGGACAAACCCAGGAGCCCGGACAAACCCAGGAGCCCGGACAAACCCTTCCTGACCAGGTTTGCTGTCCCAGGTGACCCCTTCCGGACCAGGTTTGCTGTCCCAGGTGACCCCTTCCTGACCAGGTTTGCTGTCCCAGGTGACCCCTTCCCGATGGGCTTGCAGCCTGAGGGTGAATCCCAGGCAGTGCCAGGGTGGCCGGTGACATGGGATGGGATGGGAATGGGGACAGGGGAACAACTGAACACAGCACGAGGGTGCCCAGCATGGGGCTGGGGGGCAGAAGTGTCCTGCTCTGCCTGCTGGCAGTGTCCAGCTCGTCCTGCCCCCCAGGCACCCTCAGCACGGCTTCACCTCGGCCCCACCCGCGCGGGCACGGGGCACACCTGGCGTGGGCGATGGCTGCCACCCACTCGTCGCAGTCCTTGGCATCCTCGGTCCTCAGCTCCAGCGTCTTCTGGTTCTCGTGGTTGAAGTTGACGGTGAAGTAGTGCTGTGGGGTGAGCGCAGGGGTTACGGTCACACCCCACACTGGGCACCTCCTGACCCACCACAGGCTGCCCACTGAAAATAAACAGGTTTGGGAGCACCAGGAGCCCAGGCTCGACGGGCTGCCCTCAGCACAGCCGGAACAGTGGAGAGGGGAAATCTGCTTCAGGAAAACCCAAACCCACCCGACGCCCCAAACCCACTGACACCCAGGGCGCCGCAGCCCTGAACCCGTGGGGACCGCCCTGGGGACATCCTCAGCTGGGGAAGGGCCGGAGGAGCAGGGATGCTGAGCTGGACCTGCATCCCACCTGCGAGCACAGGTCAGTGCTCGGGCCCGATGGCCCGGGAGGTTTTTTCCAGACTCGGTGGCCCCTGGGTGCTGTGATCCCAGTCTGTGCCCCGGGGCACGGGCTGAGCCCCGCAGCGCCCGGGAGGTGACACCGAGCACAGCGCGGGTCCCTCGTGTCCTGCTCGGGGGGGTGGCCGCGCTGCCGGGCTATTTTTAGCCTCCCTTGACATTTGCGGTGTTTGTGCTAATTGTGCGCGGTGCCGCCGCCGGGTTTGTGCCGCTCCTCTGCTTCCCTGCAGTCTCCAAGGAAACAGGTACCACGCTGCAGTGCCGGATACTGCCCGGAATAACTGGGCTAAACCAAGCCCGCTGGAACGAGCTCATCCTGACATCATCTGCTCCTCCGCTGGGTTCCATGGGGGACCCGAATGCACAGGCAAAACCTGCCTCAGAGCCCGGGAGCAGCAGCCTGGCAGGACACGAACCCGGCTGTGCCACGTGTGCCATGGAAACACCGACGGGCAGCACCACGCTCCTCCCTCCCTGACCCCGAGCAGGCCCGGGGGTGCTGGGGACAAGGGCTGACCCCAGGCGGGCACAGGAGGCTCTGGGTGAGCCCGGGATGGTGGGGACAGGGCACAGGCAGAGCCAGCACCCCCAGCCCGTGCCCACCCAGGCTCACGGTGACACCCTCGGGGCTCACCCAGCCCCTCCAGAGGAGGAGAGAGGGCCAGGAGCCCCTGGGCAGAGCAGAGCCCTCCCTCAGAAACAGCTCCCACCTGTGGGGAGCAGCTGCAGGGCCCTGGTGAAGATGCAGCTCCTTTGAACACCCTCATCCATCACACACCCCACTGTCAGACATCACCGTCCATCGCCCGCCCCTTGCCCAGCCTGCCGTGCTCTGGCTGCCCAGAGCTCTGTGTCTGCCTGCAGGACACCTCAGGAGCTGCAGCAGCTCCCCAGCTTTTCACATCCCACCCCCTCCCCTCCCTCCCACTCCCAAAGGATTTTACTGGCAAAGAGCTCCGAGGAAAAAGTCACCAAAAATCTGTGTCCCTATGGGTGTTGCTCTGTCCCCCAGCTTTACCTGACATCCCTTCCCTTGTAACTGCATCCAGAAGAGCTCATCAAGGCTGGAAATGTCCACTAAACTCCAGCGAGGTTTGGGGGAGCCCCTTCCAGGCCCCCCAGCAGGAACGGAGCACAGTGTGCACATCCAACAGCTGGGACCCCATGGGACTGGAAACACGGGAGACACTTCCAGGAGTCCCCCAAACCCGTCCCTGCCTGGCAGGAGGGCAGCGAGCCCCGGGCTGTCCTTCCCAGCCAGCCGTGTGTGCTGCCAGGCTGTGGGGATGGCACAAGCGGTGCCCTTTGTGCTGCCAGGCTGTGGGGATGGCACGAACCGTGCCCTTTGTGCTGCTGCGGGTGAGTGCAGCCGCCCAGAGCCCTGCACAGCCTGGCTTCCAGCGTCCTGACCTCCCCAGCGCCCTGGGAAAGGCAGATTCGGGCTGGCCCCAGGTTAGAACCAGGGGTGCAGAGCCCAGGGCATTCCCAGGCTGGAGGGAGCAGCGATGCTGAGCGGGACGAGCCGGGCTGCACCCGGGGCTCCTCCATCCCCAGGGCTGCTCTGCCATCCCAGCCCGGCTCCTGTGAGCACACCCCGCGCTCCATGCGCTGCTCCAGGCGGTCCCCACACAATTCCCAGGGAGTGCAGCGTGCTGGCAAGGAGGAAGTTATCTTATATTGGAATAATAAAACTCCCACCACCGTTTATCTCCGCCTAAAGATGATCCCGCTCTGCCATCACAGTGACACATCGCACCAACAGCCCTGGAGCGGCTGAGCATCGGGATCAGGATCTGGCACAGGAGATGGCACCAGGCTGACGGGCACAGCAGCACGGGCTCTGGCCATGGCACAGGGAGCACCAGGACGAGCCCCCAGCTCCACCACAGCCCCAGCTCGGCATCCCTGGGGCAGTTTGTGCTGCCAGGACAGGGCACGAGTCACTCACAGAATCGCTTTGCTTCTCCTCACGCCCGTTTTTTGTTCATTTATGGCCTCGACAGCTCCCGGCCCCGGGACCAGACCCCGCTCATCCCAACCCCTCGCTCTGCTCTCGCCAAAACCGGCAGATGGGATTCCTCCAGGAATCCCTCACGGGGGGTGTTCCCAGCCTGCCCCGATCCCACGGAGCCTCCCGAGACCCCCGAGGGACGTGTGTCCGTCTGTCCCTGCAGGACACACAGCCCCGCACTGAGGATGTGTGTCCGTCTGTCCCTGCACAGCCCCGCACTGAGGATGTGTGTCCGTCTGTCCCTGCAGGACACACAGCCCCGCACTGAGGATGTGTGTCCGTCTGTCCCTGCAGGACACACAGCCCCGCACTGAGGATGTGTGTCCGTCTGTCCCTGCACAGCTCCGCACTGAGGATGTGTGTCCGTCTGTCCCTGCACAGCCCCGCACTGAGGATGTCTGTCTGTCTGTCCCTGCACAGCCCCGCACTGAGGATGTCTGTCTGTCTGTCCCTGCAGGACACACAGCCCCGCACCCTGGGGGATTCCCAGGTCCCCGGAGCTCGGGGATTTCCCTGGGTTAGCCCCAGGACACGCAGCAATTCGGGATAAGGCGGGAGCGTTCCGGGTCACCGGGGGGAGCACCAGAGCTCCTCCGGGGGCACCCCGAGCCCCGTGACCCCCCCGGCCGCTGTCACCGGCTCGCCCCGGGCCACCGGAGCCCTGTGACCACCGGCCGGCTCACCCTGCCCGCTGCGGGGAGCGGTACCGGGGCCTGATGTGCGGAAAAGCTCCGAAATAAATTCAAACCAGCTTTAAAGCGACGCGTTGTTTCCAAAGTAGAAAACCAACCTCTTACAGAATTTTTTTGGAATTTGCAGAAGGGCATTTGAACAACCCGCCAGACCCTTTGGATGCTGTGGCTGGGGGTGGGCACTGCCTGTGTGAGCGTGGGGGGACCCCGAGAGAGCCGCCCCAGCAGGGGCTGCCATCCCCTGCCATCCTCTGTGCCTTTGTTGTGCCAGCACAGGGGTCCCTCCCCCGGGGATGCCCCCGCATCCCCCGGAACCGCCCGCAGCGGGCAGACCCACACTCGCCTGCTCGTGAAGCTGATGGTGATTCCAGCTGACACAAAGGGCAAGAGGAGGAGAATTTTCCTGCTCTGGATGGATGAGTCTAAAAATCCACAGCCAGCCATGGCAGCTTTTAACATCCCTGACCTACATACTGTGTGCTCTGGGAAAACAGGACCTCAGAGTTGGATGCTCCAGCAGCTCATTTCCGTGCTGACAATAAGAAAAAATATCCCAGAGGCTGCAATTTCCCTTCTTTGTTTCGGTATGGGCTGTCAGGATATTTGGAAATGGATACTAGAGGTGAGCATCACCCTTGTGGAGCAGGCTCTGGAGTCATGCGCAGAAATATTCGTAAAATAATTAAAATAAATCAATTTTCCCCCTGATTTCATCCGGTGATGCTGGCAGGCGGGCATGCAGGCATCACTGGGACCAACACTGAGCATCCCCCTCCCTCAGAAACCCCCACATGGCACCACTCAATACATTAATTAATTAAAAATCTGGTGTCACCCCAACACTGATGGGTAGTTCAGGTTCAAGTCCACAAATTACGATTTACAGTCTCCAAAAAAACAGATTACCTGGAATGACATTCAGGTAAAATAATTCTCACTGCCCCACACGGTTGATGCTCACGGACCTGCAGCCAGTGCTGGGATCGGGGGACATCAATCCTGGAGTTTGGAATGGCTTTGGAGCTCCCTGCTCAGATGCCCACGGGTCACCTGCCCAGCCCTGCTCCACTGGAGGGGTCCGGCCCCTCTGAGCACCCCCAGAGCCCTTCTGGGGGTACCGAGGTGAGCCCCATGCAGGGGTGGGCATGGCTGGGTCCTGTGGCCACACTGCTGCCCCTTGGAGCGTTTCCCGAGATCTGGCACTGCCTGGAACGGCTCCACCAGCCGGGCTGGGGCTGGGAGAGATGGGGCTGGGAGAGATGGGGCTGGGAGAGATGGGGCTGGGAGAGATGGGAGAGATGGGGCTGGGAGAGATGGGGCTGGGAGAGATGGGGCTGGGGCTGGGAGAGCTGGGGCTGGGGCTGGGAGAGATGGAGTTGGGAGAGCTGGGGCTGGGAGAGACGGGGCTGGGAGAAATGGGGCTGGGAGAGATGGGAGAGCTGGGGCTGGGAGAGCTGGGAGAGCTGGGGCTGGGAGAGCTGGGACTGGGAGAGCTGGGGCTGGGAGAGATGGGGCTGGGACAGATGGGGCTGGGACAGATGGGGCTGGGAGAGATGGGGCTGGGGCTGGGAGAGACGGGGCTGGGAGAGATGGGGCTGGGAGAGTTGGGGCTGGGAGAGCTGGGGCTGGGAGAGATGGGGCTGGGGCTGGGAGAGACGGGGCTGGGAGAGATGGGGCTGGGAGAGTTGGGGCTGGGAGAGCTGGGGCTGGGAGAGATGGGGCTGGGAGAGACGGGAGAGCTGGGGCTGGGAGAGCTGGGGCTGGGAGAGCTGGGAGAGATGGGACTGGGAGAGCTGGGGCTGGGAGAGACGGGGCTGGGACAGCTGGGACTGGAAGAGATGGGGCTGGGAGAACTGGGACTGGGAGAGCTGGGAGAGCTGGGGCTGGGAGAGCTGGGAGAGCTGGGGCTGGGAGAGATGGGGCTGGGAGAGACGGGGCTGGGAGAGATGGGGCTGGGACAGCTGGGACTGGGAGAGTTGGGACTGGGAGGGGCTGCTGCAGGTCTTCAAGGCACCCAAATACTCCACACTCCCAGTGTCTGAGGATTGGGGGCCACAGCACAGGGAGAACTTGGTGCTCCGTGGTCCCACTCCTGGAAAATGCTCTGGAGGAAATCCCCATCACGGGCAGGGCTCAGGAGCAACCCCAGCTCAGCTCCCGAGGCACGGAGCCTGCAGCCAAGGGCTCTGCACGGGGCCACCGCCTGACCCAGCAGGACACTGCTCTGTTCCTGCTCAGGAACAGCCCACGGCACTGGGATGGGGCTGGGAACTGCCCAGGGCAGTGCTGGAGTGCCCATCCCTGGAAATGTCCAAAAGCTCTGTGGATGCAGCACTCAGGGCCGTGGAGCAGGGGCAGCCCTGGCCGTGCTGGGCAATGGTTGGATGAGGTCTCAGAGGGTTTTTCCAACCTCTGCTGCGATCCTAAATCCAGCTCCAGCAGGGCTGGGGTGTGGCACGGTCCAGACCCCACAGCAGGGGACAGCGGGTCCCTCCCAGCCCTGAGCAGCCAGGTCACAGCCTCTCCATCCCAGCCCAGCCCCACAGACCCTTCCCCAGGCCACAGCCTGACCTCACCCAGCAGGAAATTATCTTCCCCATCCAACTGGTTGGAAGGAAAATTCATTTCTGGAAAAAAACAAAACAAAGTTTCCAGAGGCAGAAAATCCCTCTTGGGTGTTCCAGTTTTCCACATGTCTTTGCTTCCTTACTCTCACGTATACCAATGCTAAAATTCACTTGTTCCAGGGAAAAAATCCCCCCAAAGCAAAATACGTGTACGTTAAAAGAGAGGGTTTGAAAGCCCCACCCCTTAAAATTTCTCCTTTGCAGAGAACTGGGAACCTTTCAGGCTCCACTCCAGCGAGGAAGGAATCCAAACCTGGAGCTGCTCTGCTGCAAGGAACGCTGTCCTCAGAGCTCCAGCAGGATCTGCACAGATAGATAAATACCCTGAGAGCACAGCTAATTGGGACCACGGGCAATGCTGGAAATTTCCTCAGCACCTTCCCCGGAGGCTGCTGGGCCCGGAGCCGGGGCTGTCCCTGGCGTGGGGGGCTCCGAGGCTGCCCGGAGCCCTGAGTGCCACCTGCTCCTCCCGCCCCGGCCAGGCTGCGGATCTGCACCATCAATATTCGCCGCTTATCTCATCCCCGGGCCATTAATTAGCTTGCAGAGCAGCGGGATCCAGCGCTCCGCTCCCAGCCCGCTTGGCCTGAGGAATTACACAGAATTCCAAGCCAGGCGCTGAACCGCGGCAGATCCACGCGGAGCCGGGGCCGGGGATGCGTTTGCCAGGGCAGGAGCTCGCTGTGCCAGCAGCCCCTCACTCCCAGCCAGGATCAGCGCCCTGCGTGCGTTTTGAGCTGCAGAGGGGATGTGACACCCTCCCCACAGCGCTTGCACGGTGGAAAATCCCTCCTGCACAAACACGAGGGCGCAGAGCCTCGATTCCCAGCTCGATTCCAGCCTGGCCAGGAGGGTTGATTGCAGCCGGGCTGGTGAACTTCGTGGGGCTGAACTGGGAGCTGTTACCGAAGGGACAGCAGTGACAACCACAGCAGTGCGACCCCTCACAAGTACAGATCCCCCTCGCTGCCACAGCCCCCGAGGCTGGGCTGCAAGGAGCCCCAGCTGAGCAAAACCCACAGTATTTTCCTCTTCACAATAGGAAAAATTTCTGATTTCGCAGGAAATATTGCTGTGCTCCCAGTCAGGAGGGAGGGGGTGTGCCAGGGAGCAGTGGCGCTGCCCGCCTGGCTCTCCTGGCTGGGTTTCCAAGCGCCAGAACAGCCAGAATTCGGGGGCTGATGTCCTGCCAGGCTGCCCCATGCCCTGGGGTGCCGGGGGTGCCCCGGGCCCCATCCTGCAGTCTGCCGGCAGCGCTCCCGGCGCCTCCCCAGCCCGCCAGGCAGTAATTATGCAAGCCCTGCAGAGCCGGACCCAAAACGCGCGGTGCCTCCCGCACGTGCCCAGCCGGGATGCGGCGCCGGGACCCCCCCGCTGCTCCCTCCCGGTGCCGCCGTGCCCCCACAGGGCACAGGACCACGCTGCACACACCGCCAGAGGGTCAGAGGGTGAGCCCGCCTGGCTCCTGTCCGCGCTGATGGGGCTGGGGGTGGCTCTGGAAGCCAAGGATGGGGATTTGCCCCCGCAGCTGGATGCCAGCCCTTCTCCCCCCTCCCCGGTCCCACCCCATCTCTCCTGGCTGCTAGGGCGCATCCCAGCTCCAGCAAACCCCCCCAGGTAAACACGCCAGGGGCTGCCACTGTCCGTGCCCTGCCGCCCCAGGAACACCCTGCCCAGCCGGGCGAGGCACAGCCGGCGGGGAGAAGCCCACCCTCACCCCCGGGGCCTGTCCGGGGCTGTGATGCTCACGGCCGGCACCACAGCAGCCCTGGGGCTGGGGGACACCTGGATTTTCCCAGGATCTCTCAGGGGCTTTGGGGTTTCGGCGCTGATCGCCCGCAGCCGTCAGCAGTGCCAAAGGACCCTGGAGCCCGGCGCCGGCACGGGGGGTTCCGGGACCCGCACTCTGCTCTTCCCCCCGCCAGGACTGGGGATGGAGGTGCAAACCGCACACGTGGCGAGGGGAACGGGCTGAAATCTGCCTGAAAACAAGGCCCTGAGCTCCCCCCGCGAGCAGCAGCACCCACCGCAGGCTGCGGGCACCGCCGGGCACACCGCGGGGGCACGGAACGGGCAGACGGGCTGGCAAACAGCGAGGCCGCTCCCCACGGGAGCCCCGCGGTCCCTCCGCCCGCCGGGGCCGCTGCCCCGAACCCCGAACCCCAAATCCCGAACCCCAAACCCCGAACCCGCCGGGCCGGGGGGCGCGGGGCTCTGCAGCGCCGAGCGCGGCCGCTGGGAGGCGCCCCCCGGCCCCGCGCTAATTACCGGCGGTCAATTAGATGGAAGGGGGAGTGGGGGTGCCCCGGACACCCCCACAATGAACCCACCCGCTGCTCCGGCACTGCAAGCCCGGCAATCATCCCCCTTCCCTCGCACAGAGCGGCCTCATCCTCACCTCCCCACCCCGGTCACGCGTGGGGCAGGTCACGGGCGCCGGAAGCTCCGGGGGTGCGGGGCCTGGACCCCCGCGGGGCATCCTCCCTCCCCCTCGGCCGGGCCCCCCCTGTCGCCCACCTGCTTCTCCAGGGAGTCCTTAGCCGAGAGGGGGGGCTTGGGGGAGGGCGCGCGGTCGCAGACGCAGCCCTCGAGCAGGTAGAGCCCCGAGGGCCGGGAGCTGGAGTCGGTCTCGAAGTAGAAGAGCATGTTCTGGAGCAGCGCGAACCACTTGGTGTGCCATTTCGTGTTGTCGGCGCTCCGCTTGCTCAGGTATCCGCGCCGGGCCCCGTCCTTCTTCGCCAGCAGCCCCAGGTGGGCGACGTGCCCGTCATTGAGCCGCATCCCCTTCTGCATCCTGCCGGCACCGCGCTCACATGGCCCCCGCCGCGGGCGGGGCCGCGCCGAGCCACCCCCGCCGCCCCCGCGGTCCCCGCGGTCCCCGCAGCATCAGCGGCCCCCGCTGCCCCCGGGGAGCCGCCGGGCGCTCATCCCGCGGCCCGGCCCCGCTGAGCCCCGGCCCCGCCGAGCCCCGGCCGCGCTGTGCCGGTGAGCGCCGCGTCCCGCAGCCGCCGCTCCGAACCGCGCACGGGCGGGGCGAGTGACGGCGGCGGCACCGGGGACCGAGAGCGCCGAGCGGAGCGGAGCCGAGCGGAGCCGCCGCGCTCCTTCTCCGCCTCTCTCTGCCTCCCGTGCCTCCTTCCTGCCTCCTTCCCTGCCGCCGCTGCGGGGGTGGTCGCGCCGCGCTGCGCTCGCCGGGGCCGCCCCCGGGCCGCGGGATGCCGGGGCCGCCGCCAGCATCGTCACCGGCAGCACCGGCAGCACCGGCAGCGCTGCGCTCCCACCGCGGGGGAACCCCGCAGCGAGAGACAGGGACCCCAGACCCAGAGGGACTCCAGACCCAGAGGGACCCCCAGACCGAGAGGGACTCCCAGACCAAGAGGGAACCCCAGACCGAGAGGGACCCCCAGACCAAGAGGGACCCCCAGACCCAGAGGCACCCCAGACCGAGAGGGAACCCCAGGCGTGTGGGATGCTCGGGCCAGCACAGAATCCTCCCCACGGCTGGACCCCTGGGCCCAGAGGGTCCCCAACACAGCCAGAGCTGAGACTTCTCCAGACACACAGAACCCCCAGAGCAAGAGGGACCCCCGGGCAAAGGGAACCCCATGAACAGCCAGAGCCTCGGGCCAGGAGGGACCCTAGAGCAGATGGGAGCCCTTGGGGAGGACCTTGAAGCAAGTGGCACCACCAGGCAGGGCAGAGGGACCAGTTTCTCCATTTATTTCTGTTTGTCTCACTCTTGATCCCTCTTCTCCATCCTGGCCTTGTGTGCTGTGCCGAGCAGGGCAAGACTGGGCAAACTGGGCTCTTGGAGGGTCGGGCCCTGGCTGCAGCCGGGGGCTGTGCAGGGAAGGGAGCGCCCTGGTGCCCCCTGCACCCCAGGGTACAGCAGTTCTGTGCAGCCAGGAGCGCTGGGTCAGCCAGGTCCACAGGGACGGGCACCGAGCGTGACACCGAGCGTGTGGCACCTCACTCCTGCAGCAGAGCTGAGCCCGGGTGGGACAGACCCCTGCACACAGGGAGGACAGCACGACCACCCTGGTCATCGCTTCATTTCTGCTGGAAACGCTGGCAGAGCTCCAGGGAAGCAGTGAGGTCACAGGTTGCCATGGGAACGGGAGGGAACAGGCTGGAATTGGGAAGGTGCTGGCACTGCCAGGATGGAGCTGGCACTGCCAGGATGGAGCCGCTTGGCCTGGGCACCGCGGGCACGCGCGCCCGTGGCCACCTCAAGGGACACGGTGGGGATGGGGCCCCCGGTCCCAGCCCTGCTGCAGAAATCACCTCACTGTTGACACTTTTTAACGTCAGAGCTCCGGGGCTGCGATCATGCGATGCAGAATTGTTCCAGCAGCCCTTTGAACCGCTAAGCTGTTCCCTGGGAGTGTCAGCACCGGGGATGACAGCCTGGTAATTTATGCCAGCAGCTCTCACTCGCTCCTGAGCTCATGGAGAGGGCTCTGCCACCACTGCTGGCTCCTGGCTGGGCTGCCTCTTCCTCTCCTGAGGGATGGAGGGCAGGAATTGCCTCCTCACGCTGCGTCCAGCCAGGGCTTGCTGGGGTCCCTCCCGCTGGGACAGCAGCACTCAGGGTGTCACACCTGCCTCCCCAGGGCACTGAGGTGACCCCAGCCCGCCTGGCCCAGCACCTCCCCACAGCCCTGGCCCTGATGGGCAGGGGGACAGCCTGGCTCCTGGGCTCACTGTGCTGGGGCTCTCTGAGAGCTCTGTGCATCCCAGCTGGCCACAGCTGTCCCTGTGCCACCCTTGGGACAGTGCCACAGCGCCTGCCCAGCCCAGCAGTAGCACCTGGTACCTGGGCACATTCTGGGACGGGGGCAGGCAGAGGGCAAACACACCGAGCACCCCACTGGGGAGGGCCTGCAGCACCCCAAGGCTCTGTGCCACCCCAAGCAGCATCCCCAGGGCTGCAGGATCATGCCAAGGCTCTGTGCCACCCCAAGCAGCTTCCCCAGGGCTGCAGGACCATGCCAAGGCTCTGTGCCACCCCAAGCAGTGTCCCCAGGGCTGCAGGACCATGCCAAGGCTCTGTGCCACTCCGAGCAGCGTTCCCAGGACCATGCCAAGGCTCTGTGCCAACCCAAGCAGCGTCCCCAGGGCTGCAGGATCATGCCAAGGCTCTGTGCCACCCCAAGCAGCATCCCCAGGGCTGCAGGACCAGGCCAAGGCTCTGTGCCACCCCAAGCAGTGTCCCCAGGACCATGCCAAGGCTGTGTGCCACCCCAAGCAGCATCCCCAGGGCTGCAGGATCATGCCAAGGCTCTGTGCCACCCCAAGCAGCGTCCCCAGGGCTGCAGGACCGTGCCAAGGCTTTGTGCCACCCCAAGCAGCGTCCCCAGGGCTACAGGACCGTGCCAAGGCCCTGTGCCACCCCAAGCAGTGTCCCCAGGACCATGCCAACGCTCTGTGCCACCCCAAGCAGTGTCCCCAGGGCTGCAGGACCATGCCAAGGCTCTGTGCCACCCCAAGCAGTGTCCCCAGGGCTGCAGGACCATGCCAAGGCTCTGTGCCACCCCAAGCAGTGTCCCCAGGCCTGCAGGACCATGCCAAGGCCCTGTGCCACCCCCAGCAGTGTCCCCAGGACCATGCCAAGGCTCTGTGCCACCCCAAGCAGCGTCCCCAGGGCTGCAGACCATGCCCATGGCCAGGTTTGCCATGCACAGAGTGGGGACAGGGGGGACACTGGGGGCACGAGGCACCGAGGGCAGGGTGGGAGCTCCTCCGGTGCAGGTGATGTGCCCAGAGCATCCCCTCGGGGCCGCCAGCACTCCCGCAGCAGGGATTTGGCAGCCGGGTATTTTTAGGCACTGCTGTGCTTTCCAAGCCCTCGGAAGGTGTTGTAGCTCCATCACCGTGTGGTGCTGCACTCTGCAGGCCGAGGTCCCTGCTGCTCCACGTGGGATTTGCCACCTCACAGACAGAACAGCGCTGAACCCCTGGATGCCGAGGATTTGGGATTTTAGAGCTTTTTTCTCTCCCTACAGGCACGAGGTGTCATCAGGCACAACTGTCCCCATGCCCTGTGTCTGACTGCATCACCGGGCTCCGAGCTGGGTGTGCATGCCCAGGTGCAAGGTGCTGCTGGCATGGCTGGATCACCTTGGACAGTCTGTCCTGGGGCTGGACACGCCGTGTCCAGCAGGTAATCCCCAGGATTAGCCTGGGGGAGCAAGGCCAGCACTGTAACTGCTGCCAGCACTCCTGGGAAGAGCCCTGCTGGGTTCTTGCACACCAAAATCTGTGCCTAATTAAGGATTTAATATCCAGATCTCTGGAACTGACTCATTCCTGGCTGCCACCAAGAAATCCTTTCTCCAGTTGGGAGCACAGCAGAACGCTCGGGCACCTGCTGTGGGGTGATGGAGCTGTGAAGCCACAGGACTGGGGGTGAGACGGGTGCTGTGTGCACTCACTCCTGGTGCCACAGGGCAGCTCTCAGGGTCACTCACTGAGTTCTTGCCCCTGCAGGACCAAGGCTGAGCAGTCACTCCCAGCTCGAGCTGCTCACAGGGCGCTGGGATTATCCCCAAGGGCACCGTGGCGAGCCCAGGCTGCAGCACGGCCATCCCACATCCCTCAGACACCAGGCCAGGGACGGCTCATCCCTGCCAGAGCAAGGACAGGGCCCAGGCTCCTTGTCCCCGCTGTGCCAGCAAAGGGGAACGAACACGGGCAGGGGACGGCGAGTTCCAGACCCAGCAGAGGGACCCAAGCCCTGCCCTGAGCCCAGCAGGAAGAAAGTGCTGAAGTTTGGCAGCCGTGGCCACGTCCCACGTTACACTGGGATTTGCTGCAACAGATTCCCATCAGTCACAGGAGAGTGATGGATTTATTTTTAAACAGATTAAGCATCTGCTGCTGACAGAGCACATCTCGGCGCTGGCTGGGCAGCGAGCGGTGCCCGTGGGGAAAAGGCACTGGGAAAACCCCAGGAAGGCACTGGCCGAGCTTGGCTGGCTCGGAAATATGTTTTAAGAGCATTTGAAGCCAGATGTGAGTGTCCTGTCAGGGCTCAGGACAGGTGGGGTTTGCTCTGGCAGGGCCGTGGGTGCTGCTGCCGGGGTGTTTGCCTGTCCACTGTAGAAACAAACAACACAAAACATTTGCTAATTCAGGGAGATTCTTCTGGATAAGGCAAATTAATCAGCTGTGATTCATTCTCCTGCTCCCTCTGGGACAGGCAGGTTGGGGATTAGGGGGCTGGTGGGAACGCTGCGGCCCTGGGGATCGCTGAAGGCTCAGCTGCAGCGCTTGGGGCAGCAGAGGATCGGTCACAGCCTCGTTCAGGGGTTCTGATGCCTCCAGAAGTAGCCAGGAAACATTCAGGAGATGGTTTGTTTAGCTCCCCTTCCCTGGCACAGCCCCTCTCCAATGCCTCCCATGCAGTTCGAAGGGAGATGGAATATTTTTCCTGTGTTACTGCTGGATCCATCATTCACTAAAAATAAAGCTGACTTTCCTGCAGCGGGTAAAAACCAGAGATAAAAATCCCCATGAATACTTCATCAGGCTGCCTGCTTTCCCATGGATTTTCTGTCACCAGGAGAGCGTTTCCAGCGGCCGCTGGTGCCTGGAAACCAGGACTGGGGGGAATCCAAATCAATCACGGCTGAAAGAGGGAATTTTCTACTGAAGCCTACTGCTCCCGGTGACATTATCCATGTAAGAGCTCTGGCAGCAGCTGGAGGGAGGGTTTTACCCAGGACAGAAAGGGGGGTTCGGGGCTGGGGCTCCCCATCTGGGGGAGGGAGGATACGCTGGAGACAGGGCAAGGAAAAGCAGCAAGGTGATGAAAATTTGGCGTGGAAGATCCAGCTCCAAAGGCACGGGAGGCTGTGGGAGCTCGGGGGCAGCCGAGGCTTTGCAGACCGCTGACAAAGGAGGTTTGGAGAGGCGATCCCCGCAGGGTCAGCGCGTCCTGCCCTCCTGGAAAGCTGCTCCTCGCTGTCCCAGCTCAGGAGAGCCAACCCCTGTCCCGTGTGCTGGGCTTTTCCATCTCACCACATCGCCGGGGACACAGCGCAGAAGGAAGAGATTCCCCCTAAAATAACGCTGGGAGACCAACATCCTCAGAGCCTCGTGTCTGCCTGAGCAGACACTGAATCATCCCGCGAGTTGGTATTTAAAATAGCAGATCTCCTGTTTTTAGCAAGAGCATTGCTCAGCCCTGAGAGGAGGAAGAGGCTGCAGGGGATCTGCTCTGCCTCTCTGTGCACAGCCAGGCACGGTGGAGGCACCAAAGGCTGTGCCAAAGGCTCCCCGAGGGCTTTGCTGCACGGGCCCGCACCCTCCGGCCCCGCTCCGGGGCTGCTGCGGCTCGCTGGAGTCACCGGTGTCACCAGTGTCACCAGAGTCACCAGAGTCACCAGTGTCACCAGAGTCACCAGAACCACCAGTGTCACCGGTGTCATCAGAGTCACCAATGTCACCAGTGTCACCAGTGTCCCAGTGCCACCCCGGCGCTGTCCCGGGCCGGCCGAGTGCCGGTGCCGTGCCGCAGGGACAGGTACGGCTCGTCCTGCCTGACCTAGTTAGCGCTGGCAGCAGCAAAATGCGGCTCTGGGAGAGCAGAGCCTGCTCCAATCCACCAGAGCCAGCGGCATCCCTCCCTCCCTCCCTCCCTGCTCCCCTCCCTCCCTCCCTGCTCCCCTCCCTGGACCCACGGGCAGCCCCTGCAGATCCCATTCCATCCCGCTGTGCCGCGGGGATGGGCTGGAGGGCAGCCCGGGTCTGTCCTGAGAGCCCTCCCGCCCTCAGGAATCCTCCCCGAGGCAGAGCACACAACACCAGAGCTGCTCTCCATGCCAGGGATCCTGCCCCAGCCTGGCCCCGCTTCCCTCACACACAGAGCTGGGTCAGCTCTGAGCAGCCGCGGTGATTCCAGCTTTGCCATTCCCTGCTCTCCTGTGCCTCCTGCCACCGGGAGCTTTGTTTCATGGACTCCCAGAACGGTCTGTGTGAGAAGGGACCTTGGAGCCCCTCTCATCCCACCCCTGCCATGGGCACGGACACCTTCCCCAATCCCGGGCTGCTCCAAGCCTCCTCCAGCCTGGGTTTGAACAGTCCTGGGATGGGGCAGCCACAGCTTCTCTGGGCATCCTGTGCCAATGTCTCACCAGCCTCACGGGGAAGAATTTCTCCCTCGTGTCTCACCTGAGCTGACCCGTTTCCAGGTCCGTGCCTCCGTGCTCCAAACCACAGCACCCGCTCAGACAAGCCAGGCTCTTGCACAACCTGGGTCACCCCACCAGGTTTATGTAACCCGGGAGCCTCAGCAGCAGTGACCTGTTTAACTTGCTTACCGAAAAACCCAGAACAGGACAGCAGCAGGTGCCACCGGGGTATCGCTCGGGGCAGGTGCTGGCATCACCCGGGAGCACATTCCAGCTGTCCCAGCACATTCCAACTGTCCCAGCACCTTCCAGCTGTCCCATTCCAAGCATCCTCGGCAGCACACACAGCACAGAGCTCACCTGGCCCCGGCTGCGCTGGGGATCACCTCCGAGAGGAACCCACCCGTGCCCCAATCATCCTCCGTGCACAGCTGGAGCTGCAGAGGGATGTTCCTCCGGGAATGCCCAGCTGTGTGCAGCAGCATCACCTTCCCCAAACGCTCCCAGGGCCCGCAGACCCCACTGCACACCCCGGGCAGCGTTTGTCCCTTTTGTGCCTGGAAATGACCCAGGAGCTCCCGCAGCAGCGCTGCCTGCCCTGGTGTACAGCCTGGGAGTCCATGGCTAGTGAGGGCTGATGGGGGCTGATGAGAGCTAATGATCCTTCAGCTCTCACCCCACGGCTTCCCAGCTTGGAGCTGTTCATGATCCCCCATCCCAGCGCTTGCTCCTCATGCAGACCTGGCAGGACCCGTCTCGGTCCCAGGAGGACAAACCCAGGCAAAGCGGCCGGGGAGGGGAGGCAGCAGCAGGGCAGGATGCTGGAAAGGGTCACAGGGTGCACACTGCACCCCTGCTGCTGCTGCACCCCTGCTACTGCACCCCTGCTGCTGCACCCCTGCTGCTGCACCCCTGCTGCTGCACCCCTCCTCCATCCCTTCTGCGTCTCCTCCCGCTGCATCCCTCCTCCATCCTTCTCCGCGTTCCTCCCCCGCCGCATCCTCCCTGTCCCGGGCTGAACCCTGCGGGGTGAATTCCGAGCCAGCAGGAAGGGACCCGGGGCAGGGAGTGTCCCCTGGCTCTGCAGGGAGGGGCACAAACCTCCGTCCCCTCCAGCGGTTCAGGGAGCAGCAGCAGCGCAGGAGGGCAGCGTGAGCAGGGGAGATTTCCTGCTGCCTGTGGCAGCACCTCGGGGATTGTTGTTTAGTTTAGGAATTAATCCTGCAAAGCCGAACATCAAACAATCCGTTAAAATCTCACTTTTCCCGGTGTTTCTGTGTTCAGAACAGTGACACAATGACTGCAGCCCTGGTATCCAAGAGCTCCCCAGAGCCTGGCACCACATGGACAAGCCAGATTTCTGCTATTCCAAAGCCAATTTTATCATTACAGCAGAATTTTATTTTTTTCCCTGAGCTGGTGTGTTCATAATGGTGTGAAACCAGAAAAAGCAGGAATTCTTGCACTGAGGAACAGCAGGAAAAATACAGTGCAAAGGCCCTGGGTTTTGCCTGGCAGTGGAATGAGGGATTTCAAATGTCAAACCTGCTGAGCTTTGCTGCAGCTGAAGGAGCCCTTCCAAGCCGTCGGAGGTGTCACCGCGTTGGATTCGGTTTCTCTGTTCCAACTGACTTCAGTAAATGGCAAAAATACGCCTTTAAACCCCAGCCGTTGGCAGCGCCGGCTGCACAAATAAATACGCTTGTCATCGCTTGATTTTTTTCCCATTTTCCGAGTTAAAAATGTTCTGGATGCCAAACGCCACCCGTCGGACCCATCCCCGGGTGTGCACACGATGAGCAGGAGCACCAGGGAGGTGTAAACCCGACCTCAGCCAAAGCTGCACTTTGGACAACTAAAAAAGGGAGATTTTAAAAACACCGACAAATCAATCTACCAAGAGTGAAGCAAATTAAATAAATACCTACTGGGACAAGGACATCTGGGGTATGGCAGGACCCTACAACACCCCGAATGTGGCTGTGGTGGATGGAGCCCCAGGAGCTGCGAGGGAGGGAGGGCAGGATGTGCTGCCAGCAGGGTGAGACCCCCTTGCCATGGCCGGGGAAGGGGCAACTCCCCACGGCACGGCACGGCACGGCACGGGCAGATGTGCAGCACACCGGGTCCAGGCCCAACCCTGCAGCAGCTGCGGGCTCAGCGATGCCTCCCCTGCGACCACCGGCCGTGCCAGCTGCCTGGAACGGGCCAGGACACGGCACCGGTACCGGGAACGGGCCAGGACACGGCACCGGTACTGGGAACGGGCCAGGACACGGCACCGGTACTGGGAACGGGCCAGGACACGGCACCGGTACTGGGAACGGGCCAGGACACGGCACCGGTACCGGGATTAGGGTCAGGAGGGGCTGGAGGGCACCAAAGCTGATGCACACCCCGCTGAGGTGACCGTGTACAGCTTGTCCTTGTCACCAGCAGGCTGCCGGGGATCCGGGCTGGAACCGGGCTGGACCCGGATTGGATCCGGGCTGGAACTGGGCTGGAACTGGGCTGGAACTGGGCTGGACCCGGGCTGGAACTGGGTTGGATCCGGGCTGGATCCGGGCTGGACCCGGGCTGGATCTGGGCTGGATCGGGGTTGGACCCGGGATGGACCCGGGCTGGATCCGGGCTGGACCCGGGCTGGACCCGGGCTGGACCCGGGATGGACCCGGGCTGGATCCGGGCTGGACCCGGGCTGGACCCGGGCTGGATCCGGGCCGCGGTCCCGGCACCACTGCGGATCCAGCGGTGCCAGCGCTCATCCCGGCTCCTGGCTGCTGGGGAAGCTCGTTAGCGAGTTGTCAGAGCAGGCGGCTCTGGTGAGTCGGAACAGCAGATCATGTGTCGGAGCTGTTTGTTTTGGGGATGGATTTGGGATTCGGGAGCCGTGTGATGTCGGCCGTGAAGTTCAGGCAATTACAGCTCATGATTTGACAAAGCTGCTCCTGCTCCAGCGCTCGCACTGAACTCCAGCCAGGGCAGGGTCACTGCGGAGCGGCGAGCGCTCCTGGCTCGGGAATCAGCTGGAAAACTGAGCTGCGGGTAAAGGCTCTTCCCACCGCCCGCGGAGGGCAGTGCTGGGACACTCGGACCCCTCCCGGGGACGTTCCAGCCCCGGGGCCATCACTGGGTCCTGCAGGGCTGGACGGGCAGGCCCAGCTCCACCCCCGCATCCCTGCTCCATCCCTGCATCCCTGCTACATCCCTGCATCCCTGCTACATCCCTCTTCCATCCCTGCTACATTCCTGCATCCCTGCTACATCCCTGCTCCATCCCTATTCCATCCCTGTTCCATCCCTGCTCCATCCCAGCTCCATCCCTGCTCCATCCCAGCTCCATCCCTGCATCCCTGCTCCATCCCTGCATCCCTGCTCCATCCCTGCATCCCTGCTACATCCCTGCAACCCTGCTACATCCCTGCTCCATCCCTGCTCCATCCCTGCTCCATCCCTCTTCCATCCCTGCATCCCTGCATCCCTCTTCCATCCCTCCATCTCAGCTCCATCCCTGCTCCATCCCTTCTCCATCCCTGCTCCATCCCTGCTCCATCCCTGCTCCATCCCTGCTCCATCCCTGCATCCCTGCTCCATCCCTCTTCAATCCCTGCTCCATCCCAGCTCCATCCCTCTTCCATCCCTCCATCCCAGCTCCATCCCTGCTCCATCCCAGCTCCATCCCTGCTCCATCCCTGCTCTATCCCTGCTCCATCCCTGTTCCATCCCTGTTCCATCCCTGCTCCATCCCTGTTCCATCCCTGTTCCATCCCTGCTCCATCCCTGTTCCATCCCTCCTCCGTCCCTGCTCCATCCCAGCTCCATCCCAGCTCCATCCCAGCTCCATTCCTGCTCCATTCCTCCATCCCTGCTCCATCCCTGCTGCATCCCAGCTCCATCCCTCCTCCATCCCAGCTCCATCCCTGCTCCATCCCTGCTCCATCCCTACTCCATCCCTCCATCCCTGCATCCCTCTTCCATCCCAGCTCCATCCCTGCTCCTCTTCTCTTCCTCACATCCGTGGCGAATATAAAACAGCAACAATCACCAGCCTGTGATCCCATTTGCAGCCCTCAGTGACAGCACTGAATGAGCCAAAAAAAAAAGGGAAAGTAGTTTTAATTAAAACTATTGCTGGAAGAGAACTGTGATTAACTGATGTCATGCGTTAAAATTACAAATCCTGGGAGCATAAGTGACAGATAAAATAGCACAAGTTGTTTACAAATTCATTTACTTTTAAAAAACCCAGAAAACAGCTGGAAACAAGCCCATGGCTTATTATTACAAATTAATTAGCTGTGGAGGGGGTTCACACAGAGGGGACATGGTCCCAGCTGAGGCGCTGGACGTGTCTGTGCATGGCTGTGCCCTCACTGCAGCTGGAAATGTCAGGCTCGTGTCCCTGTGCTGAGGAGCCCGTGGCCGCCCAGCTGATCCAGAGGGACCAGGGGCACTCGGGGGTGCTCTGGGGGCCACAGGATGCCCCAGGTGACAGCAGGACCTGGAGCCGGTGGTGGCACCAGCAGAGCACGGGGAGGCTGCCAGGAGCAGCGCCGTGAAGCTGCAGTGTTTGCCCACACCACGCTGGGTTTCTATTTTTTGTGGTTCCCCTCGTTTGACACATTTTGATGATGTTTCCATCCCGGTTGCCATGGTGACTCGAGTCCACTTCCCCGCTGCATCCTTCTCTCCCAGCGCTGGCACGGGAGGCACAAAGGCCCCACCGTGTTCCCTGCAGCCTGGGGGGGCAGGAACGGCTTTTCTCCTGCAGCTGCCCCCAGCCTTTCCACCCCCAGCTTCCCGTGCTGAAACTCGAGAAGTTCCATCGAGCCCCACCCTGGTTTGGGTTGGAGGGACCCTGAATCCCACCCAGTTCCACCCCTGCCCTGACAGGGACACCTCCCAGTGTCCAGCCCCAGTGTCCATCCCCAGTGTCCATCCCCAGTGCCCAGCCCCAGTGTCCATCCCCAGTGTCCAGTCCCAGTGTCCAACCCCAGTGTCCATCTCCAGCCCCCAGCCCCAGTGTCCAGCCCCAGTGTCCATCCCCAGTGTCCATCCCCAGTGTCCAACCCCAGTGTCCAGCCCCAGTGTCCAGCCCCAGTGTCCATCCCCAGTGTCCAGCCCCAGTGTCCAGCCCCAGTGTCCATCCCCAGTGTCCATCCCCAGTGTCCAACCCCAGTGTCCAACCCCAATGTCCATCCCCAGTGTCCATCCCCAGTGTCCAGCCTGGCCCAGTGTCCAGCCCCAGTGTCCAGCCTGGCCTGGGGCACTGCCCCACAGCCCAGCCGTGGATGAAAACCCACACCGTGTGTGTGAGCAGGGACTGCAGCCGAACCCCGAGCAGTTCTGCTGGGACCGTGCCCAGGCTCCCGGGCCAGCGTGTCCCTGGTCCTGTGACAGGATCCCAGGCTGGGGAGGGCAGTGGCACTCCGGAGCAGCCCAGCCCTGCAGGCAGAGCTGATACCCTCTGCTGTCACTGCCAGCCCCCCAGCATCCCCTGGCGATGTCCTGAGGCTGGGGATGCGGCAGGCGGACCCAGAAGAGCCCGGTGGGTCCATCCATCAGCCCCCACCCACCCTGCAGGGCAGGGAGAGCTCCTGGGGTCTCTGCAGGGTAATTGGGGCAGCAGCAGGTCCATCCATCAGCCCCCCACCCACCCTGCAGGGCAGGGAGGGCACCCCGGGGTCTCTGCAGGGCGGTTGGGGCAGCAGCAGGTCCATCCATCAGCTCCCACCCATCCTGCAGGGCAGGGAGGGCACCCCGGGGTCTCTGCAGGGCGGTTGGGGCAGCAGCAGGTCCATCCATCAGCCCCCACCCATCCTGCAGGGCAGGGAGGGCACCCTGGCACCCCGGGGTCTCTGCAGGGCGGTTGGGGCAGCAGCAGGTCCATCCATCAGCCCCCACCCACCCTGCAGGGCAGGGAGGGCTCCCTGGGGTCTCTGCAGGGTAATTGGGGCAGCAGCAGGTCCATCCATCAACCCCCAGCCCCCTGCAGGGCAAGGAGGGCTCCCTGGGGTCTCTGCAGGGCGGGTGGGGCAGCAGCAGGTCCATCCATCAGCCCCCACCCACCCTGCAGGGCAGGGAGGGCTCCCTGGGGTCTCTGCAGGGCGGTTGGGGCAGCAGCAGGTCCATCCATCAGCCCCCAGCCACCCTGCAGGGCAGGGAGAGCTCACCTGGCTCCCCGGGTCTCTGCAGGGAGGTTGGGGCAGCAGCAGCCCCGGGGTGGGGGAGCCCCGTGTTTGTGCACCCGGGTTCAGCCTGGCAGTGCCCCTCCTGCTTTTGGGGGTGCAGGGAGCTGGGTGGGCCCTGCCCCGGGAGCAGGGAGCGCTGCTGGGCCGTGCCCTGGACACGGGAGGGCAGCCGGGCACCGCTGGGGCCGGGCACCGCCGGGAGCCACCTCCGGGTGCCAGCGGGGGCTGGTCCTGCCCGGGCACCGAGCTCCAGCCCGGCGATTCCAGCCGGCTGAGCACATTCTGGTGCAGATTACATCGATGTTCCCAGCAAGATGGGCTGTCACATCTCATCTCGTTCTGCATTCCTGCCGCGCTCCCTGCCCGGCCGTGCAGCACGCAGGGTGCCAGCACTGCCCGGCTGCAGGGGCTGTGGGAAAGGGTTAATGCAGCCCGGGCTGGTGTGCCACGGGGCACCCCAAAGCCACTTCTATGCCACCAAAGTCACCACGAGGCTCGGGTCCCACCAAAGCCATGGGCCAGCATGCAGGTTTGGCAGGCAGCCACAGGTCTGGGAGCCCCCTCAGTCCCACAGCAACAGCAAATGAGGGACAAAATTGTCCCCAAACACAAGGTGAATGTAGCTGGAGACACCAGGGCAGAAGGCATGCCGTGCACAGCCACTGCTCTCCAAACATCCACGGACTGGGAAAGGACAGGAGAGCTGGAGAGAGGGACAATCCAGGGACAATGACAGGGCTGTGTCACCTCTTTGCCCTTTTGCCCTAAACAGAGCCCTCCTGATGTACGAAATACTCCCTCTCAGCACCCAGATCAGCTCATTCTGAAATGGGTCTTTAATCAGAATCTTTCCTGGCCCATCCATTTGCCAAATCCCCTGGCACACACGGATTCTTGCAGCAACCAAAGCATCAGGCTGGTCCCAGCCCTCATGTCATTCTAAGGAAATTTCTCCACCCTCTTGGCCCCTTGGGGCAGGAGAGCCCCTGGACATGGAGCTGTCAGTGCAGGTGGAGCAGGGAGACAAATGGATGCACCTCCCCTCTCAGCTCCCAGAACAATTCCGAGATTCATCCTTCCCCGGCTGGCTCTGCTCATGAATAAACACCACCACTAACAGCCCTTTACCTCGGCCCCAGGGAGGCATTTTTGCAATTTCTTGCTAGAATCCCTCTAAATGCATCGCTTCCCTGATCCCCCGTGGAGATGTTTCCACAAGCAGAAACCGCTGGGCTGCGGCATGCGAGTGTGAGCGAGCTGGTTAAAAATTCCATCTCCTCACCTTGCCAGGGCAGCGGGAGCCGGCGCCAGGCACCAGCTGTGCTGCAGCCTGCAAACGGCCCTGCTGCCGGCTCCGGCCGCCAGCAGCCTCAGCCCAGCCTGCCAAAGGAGCAGCAGCACGGGAGATGAAGAGACAAGTGGCACCGTGTGTGTGCTGCTGCCGGGGGAAGCAGCGCTGGCACCGAGACAGAGCTGCTCCTGCATCGGGAGGGCACTGGGAAAGGTTTGGGAAGCACGGTTCAGCCACCCCGGGGGCAGCAGGAGCCCTCTGCACACCCTCAGCCCGTGCCCCAGCACCACTGCCATGCTCTGGGTACCCTGGCACAGGCCAGGCGTGGTGGGAGTGTTCACTGGCATCGCCTCAGCCAGGTGGGATGAACTGGGGTACCGGGATAACTTGGGTACCGGGATCACCAGGGGACCGGGATCACCAGGGTACCGGAATCACCAGGGGACCGAGATGGGCTCAGGTACTGGGATAACTTGGGTACCAGTATCACCAGGGTACCGGGATGGGCTCAGGTACTGGGATGTGCCTGGTACCAGGATCACCAGGGTACCGGGATGGGCTCAGGTACTGGGATAACTTGGGTACCGGGGTCACCAGGGTACCAGGATGAGCTCAGGTACCGGGATGTGAGTGGTACCAGGATCACCAGGGTACTGGGATGAGCTTGGGTACCGGGATACCTTGGGTACCAGGATCATCAGGGTACTGGGATGGGCTCAGGTACCGGGATAACTTGGGTACCGGGATGGGCTTGGGTATTGGGATACCTTGGGTACCGGGATCACCAGGGTACTGGGATGGGCGCCCATGGTTCCCCCAAGGCATTTCCCTGTCCCCATGGGTGCCATGGGGCTGGGATGGGTGCCTGTGATTCTCCCAGGGCGTTTCCCTGTCCCCATGGGGCTGGCATGGGTGCCTGTGATTCTCCCAGGACATTTCCCTGCCCCCATGGGGCTGGGATGGGTGCCTGTGATTCTCCCAGGACATTTCCCTGTCCCCATGGGGCTGGGATGGGTGCCCCTGGTGCTCCCAGGACATTTCCCTGTCCAAATGGGGCTGGGATGGGTGTCTGTGATTCTCCCAGGGCGTTTCCCTGTCCCCATGGGGCTGGCATGGGTACCTGTGATTCTCCCAGGACATTTTCCTGTCCCCATGGGTGCCATGGGGCTGGGATGGGTGCCCCTGGTTCCCCCAGGGTGTTTCCCTGTCCCCAGCGAGCCGGAGCTCGGCTGCAGTGTGTTAAACAAGCAGCCCAGCTCTGCAGATAGCCAAGCTGTCAGGCTTCTTCACCGGCGTTTTTTGGAAAACCCTGCAGGCAGGTGCAGGTGCCACATCAATATGTCAGCGCTCTGATGACGGGTTCATAATATTTTCTGCTTGCATTCCACTGTCTCCGTGTATTAGCAAACAGGCGTCTCCCAGCGCTGCTCACCAGAGCCAGGGGTTGCGGATTTAATAACAAAATCATCCTGGTAAATCATTAGGTGGTGATTCAGCATGGAAATGCCTCATTAGCACTTCAGCATGTGCAGTGTGTGACTTATGAAAACCTCTGAATTATGACTAATTAAGTGCAGGCCAAAAAAACATCCCAGATCAGAACAATAGTCAGGATAAAGTAAAATAAAATGAGGTGGAATGAAAAATTAAAAATAAAATAACATAAAATAACATAAAATAAAATAAAATAAAATAAAATAAAATAAAATAAAATAAAATAAAATAAAATAAAATAAAATAAAATAAAATAAAATAAAATAAAAATAAAGGAATAAAATGTGTGAGGCCACCAGAACTGGTTCATGTGCACAAGGTCAGAATGGAGCAGAGCACAGGGAGATGGTGCTGCTTGGGAAGATTCCTCCACCCTGAAGCACTGGGATACAGAGCAACGTCAACCTCTACTTAACAAAAGTTTTAAAATCTCAGCATGCTAATTACCTGCTAGATTAATCACAAAGAACTTTAGGACCAGCACGTTCAAAGCCCTTTCCAACCAAACCCATTTTGCTTCACAAGCAGCTGGTGCCTGGGCACTGCTCTTGGCCCTGAGGAATGGGGGGTCCTGCTGTTCCCTGTGCCCCCCAGGACATCCCCCCGAGACCCCCACGGTGCTCAGGGGGTTCCCACGCTGCTCCCAGTCCGTCACTGGGGACCAAGTGATGCTGAGTGAGCCTCTCACCCTAAGAAAGGCTCTAAAAATAAGCCCTTAATACACTCTTGCATCCTGTCAAGGCTTTAAATAGCTGTTTGGAGTTCAAATTTTAAAAACTGTTGAGCTCAAATCATTTATGACAACTTGGGAGCCAAAAATAAATGGGAATGAGGAAAGAGGAGGAGGAGGAGCCCGTCCCCCGCCGGAGCCAGCGAGGAGAAGTGGCCGTGGGCTGAGCCACGAGCAGCCGAGGCCCCCGAGCCTCAGGGGAGCAGGGTGGGAGTGGGGGACAGAGCTGGGGACAGGGCTGGGGACAGGGCTGGGGACAGGGCTGGGCTCACCCCATCCTGGAGGGGTCACTGGCCAAGATCCAGAGGCTCCGTCTGGCTGCACCAGCTCCTCGTGATGCGGGGCCATGGGCAATGCACCTTTTATCCTATGGAATATTGATTCTACTTTAACCCGGTTTGCCATCAGAAAAGTGCAGGGAGTGCTCACTCAGCTCTGCTCCAGAGACACCTGCAGGAAACAGCTCCCTATCATGGAATTCCAGAGCGGTTTGGGTTGGAAGAGATGTCACAAACGCTCGTGTTCCACCCCTGCCACGGCAGGGACACCTCCCCCTGTCCCAGGCTCATCCAAACCCAATGTCCAGCCTGGCCTTGGGCACTGCCAGGGATCCAGGGGCTGCTCTGGGCACCTGTGCCAGGGCCTCACCAGCCTCACAAAGAAAAATTCCTGCCCAGTATCCCACCCATGCCTGCCCTCTGGCATTCCCTGCGTGCTGTCCCTCCATGCCTTGTCCCCAGTCCCTCTCCAGCTCTCCTGGCGCCCTTCAGGCCCTGGCAGGGCTCTGAGCTCTCCCTGCATCCTTCTCCTGTCCAGGTGAGCACCCCCAGCTCTCCCAGCCTGGCTCCAGAGGGGCTCCAGCCCTGCAGCAGCTCCCTGGCCCCACCTGTTCTCTCTCCAGCAGGCTGTTCCTCGCTCTCTGAACGCCCACCCGAGGCCGGGGCTGTCCCCTGTGTGACCCAGGGCTGTCCCCTGTGTGGCCCAGGGCTGACCCCTGTGTGGCCCAGGGCTGTCCCACAGGCGCTGTCCCTCGGGCTGGTCGCCATCCCCGGTGTGGGGCCGGCCACCCTCGCCCTGCCAGCCCAGCCGTGCCAGCCAGAGCCGGCCATGTGCGCCAGGCTGTGAGCAATCCCGCTCCCGGGCTTTCCAGAAATACTCTGCTCTCTGCTCACTGACCTTTGATCCTTTATTCAATTCGCATTCTTCTGGAAAGCCCAGAAACGCGGAGGGTGCCCGGGCACTGCGGCAGGGAGGAGGCTGGGGCAGCGCCGGGGCTGCTGCCTGCGGCAAACGGAGCAGGGCTGTGCTGGGAGGGGGCTCAGGAACTGGGCAGGGGGCTCAGGCACTGGGCAGGGGGCTCAGGCACTGGGCAGGGGGCTCAGGAACAGGGCAGGGGGCTCAGGCACAGGGCACGGGGCTCAGGAACAGGGTACAGGGCTCAGGAACAGGGCAGGGGGCTCAGGCACTGGGCAGGGGGTTCCAGGCACTGGGCAGGGGGCTCAGGCACAGGGCAGGGGGCTCAGGCACTGGGCAGGGGGCTCAGGAACAGGGCAGGGGGCTCAGGAACTGGGCAGGGGGCTCAGGCACTGGGCAGGGGGCTCAGGCACAGGGCAGGGGGCTCAGGCACTGGGCAGGGGGCTCAGGCACAGGGCAGGGGGCTCAGGCACTGGGTACAGGGCTTAGGAACAGGGCAGGGGGTTCCAGGCACTGGGCAGGGGGCTCAGGAACAGGGGAGGGGGCTCAGGGACAGGGGAGGGGGCTCAGGCACTGGGCAGGGGGCTCAGGCACTGGGCAGGGGGCTCAGGGACAGGGCAGGGGGCACAGGGTAGGGCAGGGGGCTCAGACACAGGGCAGGGGGCTCAGGCACAGGGGAGAGGGCTCAGGCACAGGGCAGGGGGCTCCGAGTGCCGGGTCTGGGCTCCGAGTGCCAGATCTGGGCTCCGAGTGCCGGGTCTGCGCTCCGAGTGCCAGCACTGGGCTCTGAACGCACGGGCCCTGATTTCTCCTTCCCTGAGTGTTCCTGACCCCTCTGCAGTGACGATGCCCAGGCTGACTGGGGAGGGGGCAGCCGGAGCACCGGGCACGCTGCAGCCCCTCACCCTCCTCCTGCAGCAGCTGAGTAGGAGGTTATGTTAAAAACATGTTTTCCCAAATCCCAGCACTTCCCGCCGCAGCACTTGGCTCTGGCTCCCCCCGCATCTCACCACACGGCTCAGCAGCGGCCCGGCGCTGGCTCCCTCTCTCCCAGGGAGCCCGGTGCCTGTTCCATCCCCTTCCCTCACACAGTTTCTGCCGCAGGAGCCGCGGGAGGAGCTCCCCGTGCCCCCCGGGCCGGTCCCGGTGCTCTCGGTGCTGCCCTGGGCACCCGGCAGAGCTGAGCCAGCCTTTACCGGATCCTGCTGCAAACCCTCACGGGCAGGACTCTGACAACTTCAGCTGGGCTTGGAAAAAGCAAGTTTGGCATTGGGGGTGCATCAGCTCTGCCCCCTCAGGCTGGTGGGTACCGGGCTGGGTATGGACAGGTTTGGATAGGATTTTGGGCAGGAATTGTTCCTGGCAGGGTGGGCAGAGCTGGCACACAGTGCCCAGAGCAGCCCCTGGATCCCTGGCAGTGCCCAAGGCCAGGCTGGACAGGGCTTGGAGCACCTGGGACAGTGGAAGGCGTCCCTGCCATGGCAGGGGTGGAATGAGGTCCGTGAAGTCCTTCCCAACCCAAACCATTCCAGGATTTTCTTGCAATTCCTAAACCTGAGCGTTAAAAGCCAGCATCCCACCACAGCAGAACAGTGTGGATGGCAAAATTAACCTTAATAAGGAATAATTTGCTCTCTGGGGGAAAAAATGCCAAATGGAAGCGTGTGGTACTTCCAGACTGTGTGAGATCAGAGTTGTGAGGGATCAGAGCTGTGCCGGGTCAGAGCCGTGCGGGGTCAGAGCTGTGCGGGGTCAGAGATCTGTAGGGTCAGAGCCGTGCGGGGTCAGAGATCTGTAGGGTCAGAGCCGTGCGGGGTCAGAGCCGTGCGGGGTCAGAGCTGTGCGGGGTCAGAGATCTGTAGGGTCAGAGCCGTGCGGGGTCAGAGATCTGTAGGGTCAGAGCCGTGCCGGGTCAGAGATCTGTAGGGTCAGAGCTGTGTGGGATCAGAGCTCTCTAGGGTCAGAGCCGTGCGGGGTCGGAGCCCAGCAGTGTCAGCAGTGCCACAGCCAATATTTGAGCCCATATTGCAGGTGACATCCAGTGGCTGCGGGAAGCAGTGCAGCGCCACCGCACCGCACCGGTACCGCACGCAGCGGGGGCTGCCCCTTCCCTGAAGTGTTCGAGGCAGCCTTGGGCGGGTTTTGGAGCGCCTGGCCCGGTGGAAGGTTTGGGTCCTGCTCGTGTCAGCGGGCAGGATCGGGACGCTGCCGATGCGAGCAGCCGAGCGCAGAGCCGCGCTGCAGTTTCGGGAAGCTCAGGGCGCTGCCAGCCCTGGCACATCGGGCCGGTGCTCACAGTTGCTGCTGTCCGTGGAGCTGCGGACACACCAGGGCCCTCCGTACCCTCAGGGGTCCCGTCCGGCTGGGCGATGTGTTCAGAGGTATTTGCAATTTCCTCCCACCTCAGGGGGATTCCCACCGGGCCTCCCCCCTCCTCTGAGTCTTTAATAACAGAGCTGGGGGACAGGCAGCACCAATAAAGCTGCTGATGGGACCAGCAGGACAGAGGTTCACAACCCCTCGTGAGTCCCACAGAGCCAGGACAGGATGGGACAGTCCCAGCCCCGCAGATCTGGGAGCTGATGGGGCCTCACAGCCCCAGCTCAGCCCCCGGCCCCATCGCTGCCCTGCTCTGGGGACAGCAGCCCTAGTGCCTCACAGCCCCAGCTCAGCCCCCAGCCCCATCGCTGCCCTGCTCTGGGGACAGCAGCCCTAGTGCCTCACAGCCCCAGCTCAGCCCCCAGCCCCATCGCTGCCCTGCTCTGGGGACAGCAGCCCCAGCGCCACCACGGGAACGAGGAGCCCGTGCCAAGCGCCCATTTCGGGAGCAAGCCTTGTTTACTCTGGACTGGATGTTCACATCCCGGGAGCCGCTCAGCTGCACAATCACCAAAACCAACACGGGACCCGGGGCTCTGAGGGGTTTTGTGCTTGCCCAGTGGCCGCTCCGGGACATCAAAGCCTTGGCTCTGGCCGCAGCCAGCCCCGCAGGCCCTGTCTGGCTGCCGGGTTCCCACCGTGCTGGGGAGGGACTCAGCCGTGCTGGGCAGGTGGGAGCGCCCTGAGAGCCACCAGCAATGCTGCAGGGCTGGGCTAGCTGCTCCCTGGAGCACCAGGGTTTCTCAGAACTGCCTGAGACTCATCCCAGCTGTGAGGAGAAGGGCTGTGGCCATGCCCTGACTCAAGCAGGGGTCTTTGGGCAGGGGAGGTTTGGGCAGGGGGTGGTTGTTAGCCATGGAGCCCTTGCACTCCTGCTCTTACAGCTCTTACAGCCCTTTGCTGCTGCCCTGGTTTGCTGCACTCCTCTCTGTCCCACTATCCAGAACAGAGGGGACACGATTGTCATCATCCCCCCCTCTCTCCTGCCCTCTGGGGCAGTTCTGGTGGGCCAGACCCCAGGCCAAGGGGCAAAGGACAGTGTCCCAGCCCTCGGGGACACAGGGAGCACAGTGACTGCAGCTGCCTCCCTGCACCCTGCCAGGGGAACTGGCCCTGTCACCATCTTCTGTCCTTTGAGCAGCAAATTAACCTGGACAAAGCCAGAAGCAATTGTGGCCACAGCCACTCAGAGCCCACGGCCAATGTAGGCCTTGATGTCCCACAGGAGTTCCCATAGCTCCAACAGGAACGATAGAGATGGTTTAGTTTGGGAACAATATGCTATTCCCACCTGAAATGTCATCCTGTGCTCATTCTGTGCTTGGGAAAGGGCAGCAAAGCCCTGGGAAGCAGGGAGTGAGGAGGAGAGGTGCTGGGAGAAGGACAGGGAGGATGCAGGGCACCTGAATGAGCACAAGGCACTGGGATGGGCAGTGCTGTGTCACCTCCACCCTTGTCATCGCTGCTGCCAAACCCCACGAGCACCCAGGAGCCCAGGGCAGCAAGTCCCTGGTGTCAGGGCAGTGGGGCCAGGACAACCTGCCCGGCACCACCCCGAGCTCCGGGGGTTCCTGTGCCGCTGACTCACACCAGGAGAATCTGTGGCCCAGCCCAGGTCCCCTCACACCTGGCTCAGGACCGTTCCCCAACAGCCCAGTGCCACAACAAGCTCACACATGCCCAGGCTGGGAGTGGAGATCCAGATTGCTCTGCTCCAGCCTCGGCTGCACTGGAGCTGAAAGCAGGAGGGCTGGGGCACTCCAGAGTGGAGGAGCTGGTGGCCAGAACTGGTCATGGAGCCCAGGCAGCCTTGGCTCCACTGCGGGGCGAGGATTGCCCATGACTGACCAGGACAGACCAGGCTCGGCTGCTCTCTCGAGCACTCGATGGAAGGAACCGCTCAGGAGAGACGTGAAGGACAGCGTGGGCACAAGGTGACACAGGGGAGCTGCCCTGGGGCACAGCACGGGGCACCACGGCTGGAACGGGCGCCCAGCACCTCTCTGAGCAGCTGGAGCCGTGGTGCCAGACCCTTCCCCTGCCACCTGTGACGGGTTTCTCCTGCCTTTCGGGAGTGGGGCACCCCCAGCCCCACGGCTGGGGACCGTGGGCGCCTTTCTGCAGCGTCAGACGAATCCGCCCGGCTGCACCCCCGCGATTTATTCAGCTTAATCCGGCGGCGGGCAGGTCCCACCCGCGCCCCGCCGGCCGGGTGCCGGCTCAGCCCCGCGGCCCGGGGGGACGGTCCCTCCCCGCAGGGAGGGGACTGAGTTATGAAAGTTGTCAATGGGGAGTGTCCGGGGGGCTGGAGCAGACGGAGCCCAGGGGCGCGGGGCACTCGCTGCGGGCAGGCTGCGCTGCGCACCCCGAGATCCCCGCGAGCAGAGGTACCCGGCGACTCCCGAGCTCTTCCCTCGGTGATTCCCGAGCTTTTCCGTCGGTGATTCCCGAGCTCTCCCCTCGATGATTCCCGAGCTCTCCCCTCGGAGATTCCCGAGCTCTCTCCTCGGTGATTCCCGAGCTCTCTCCTCGGAGATTCCCGAGCTCTCCCCTCGGAGATTCCCGAGCTCTCCCCTCGGTGATTCCCGAGCTCTCCCCTCGGTGATTCCCGAGCTCTTCCCTCGGTGATTCCCGAGCTCTCTCCTCGGTGATTCCCGAGCTCTCCCCTCGATGATTCCCGAGCTCTCCCCTCGGAGATTCCCGAGCTCTCTCCTCGGTGATTCCCGAGCTCTCTCCTCGGAGATTCCCGAGCTCTCCCCTCGGTGATTCCCGAGCTCTCCCCTCGATGATTCCCGAGCTCTCCCCTCGGTGATTCCCGAGCTCTCCCCTCGGTGATTCCCGAGCTCTCCCCTCGGCGATTCCCGAGCTCTCCCTTCGGTGATTCCGAGCTCTCCCCTCGGTGATTCCCGAGCTCTCCCCTCGGGCCCGCACCGCCTTCCTGCGGGTCATACCCCGCGATTCCCGGGGAGCGTCTCCTGAGGCCACTCTCGTGCCCTTATCACTTTTCCAGCCCAGCTTCTTCACTCTAACTGTTGGACGGAGAACTGATAAGGGTATGCGGGTGACACGAGCGGCCGTCCTGACACGCTGGCCCCCGTGGCCCCCGGGCTGTCCCGGCTCCGGCATCCGTGCCTGTGCAGCTCCAGATGTTGGCTCAGGAAAAGCGACTGCAAAGCAAATGCAGGGGATACAGAAGTGTCTTTTTCACTAAAACCCGGCATGTCCCGTCGCGCCGGGATTTTCCCTTTCAGCACCTGCAGCAGGTCTCCAGCAGGAAAATGCGTCTTTTTGGAAAAGGTCTTGAAATGCTTTTTAATGCGTCATTGTTTGCTTGTGTTTCAGTGAATTTAGCTTGGAATTCCTTGGGATCAACGTGAAGAATAATTATAAAAGTAAGAAACGAGTGTAAAACTCCTGCGCTTTCCTATCTTTGGAATTGTTCTCATTTAAAACAATTTATTCCCAATATTTCCTGGTTTCCTAGGTAAGTTCCTTCCAGCCATCTCCAGCCACAGCAGATGAAGGAAACGATGAACGCTGCAGAGGGTCAAGGGCACGAACCCCAGGATGAGGTAAGGGGGTGTCTGCTGGGCAGAGCCCTGTGCTCCCATCCAGCCTGGGGTGCTGCAGCCCCGTCCCCCCGAGCCTGGGCTCGCCAGGGTCCCACAGGGGCTGCCCTTCATGACAAACCCAGGAGCCCCTTCACATGCCCGTCCTCTTTTCCCAGTTTTCCCGCTATTCCCATCAGTCAGAAGTGTTTTGCAGAGTGTGTGCCAGCACGCTGGCGATCTGGGGTGCTTGATCGTGGGTGCGTGGCTGGGCAGAGAGGGAAGAGCCAGCACCAGCACAGGGAGGAGGTTTTTCCGTAGGGATACAGCCTGGCCTGGCCCAAACCCATCGGCTGCACTGCCCACACCCCGGGGCTGCCCTGGCCCCACAGGAGCCCCAGAGCCGGCGACCACTGCAGCCCCACGGGGCTCCCCAAAACATTGGCACCCCACAGAACTGCCCTGCAGCTCCCTGCACACCCTGCTCTGTGGTAAAGGCTGGAGGGGGATCCCCGAGCCCCACAGGGGGGCTGCCCCAGATCCCCCAAATTTCCTGTGCAGGAATCAGGGCAGAGGGAGCAGCTCCATGTCAGGCACTGCATGCACAGGCCGGCCTGGCGCCCCTAAACCGCCCCCTAAATACGCACCCCCCAAAGCCAGACCCTCCTGCTCCTGAGCTGGGCCCCATCCTGACCCCAGGCCAGAGCCCAGACAGACTCACAGCCCCGGTTTGGGAGTCTGGGCCCCCCGGGCTCATCTGGTGGTCACACTGCCATGTGCCAGGCGCGGGTCCCTTTGGGGACAGCCGGACCGTGCCCTGGGGCTGCCCCCGACTGCAGCCCCGGCCGGGGATCCCGGGCTGTGCCGCAGCCAGACCCTGCCATGAAACCCGAGCACGAACCCTCTGGGAGCAGGGAGGGAAGGGTCGGGATTTGGGACAGGCTCTGTCACTCCCCGCCGATGGCATTTTGTCGCTCCGGACCCAGGACCGGGGGGCAGGAGGTGACCCCGGCACAGCACAGCCCTGGGCAGACACCGCAGTGGGTTCGGGGCACTCGGGGGTGCCAGGACTGCTCTGCACAGCCCCCCCAGCCCCTCCGGCTGCTCCCGCCGCCCAGGGAGGTGGGGAGGCGGCGGTGGAGCCGCAGGATGAGGTGAGGGAAGGGGAAGGTCATCCCCGCCATCCCGCCGTGAGATAATCAAGGGACAAAACTGGGGCGGCCACGGCACCCCTGGGCACTGGGGGTCTGCTCTGGGGAGCACCCCGAGCTTCAGGCAGCCCCAGACTGGCCGGGGTGAGCCCCTGAAGCTCCCGGGAGCCCTGGAATGGATGGGGTGAGCGCCTGGAGCCTCCAGGAGCCCCAGATGGGAGTGCCTGCGTTCCGACAGCCGCTTCTGCATGAGGGGTTCATCGGGGGGCCGGGACCTCATGTGATCCCTCTGCAAACAGCCGCCGGCGGCTTGTCAGTGTGTATTTGGCTTTTCCCCGTGGCAGGTGGGGTGATCAGCCATGAAAAGACGGCTTAGCGCCGCCGGAAAACTCCTGAGGCAGCCGAATTCCCCGGGAGCGGGGCAGGGGGGGCGGTGGCTGAGCCAGCACCGGCGCTGCTGCCGCCCCTCGCCCCGAGCACGTAGCCCTGGTATTAAAGTCCCGAATAGGAAATTCCACTTCTTCAGAAAAAAACACACAAGCCGGATATTTCATAAGTGTCCCAGCGGACATGAAAGCCGCACCAGGAAATTTCACTCAGCAGAGATATTAAAGTCGACGCAGCCCTTGGGGCAGCCGGGGCCAAGCACCCCGAGCCCGGCACAGGGCGAGGGACGGCGGCGGGGACACGCGTGTGCTGCACCGTCCCCGTGACCCTGTCCCTGTCCCTGTCCCTGTCCCTGTCCCTGTCCCTGCCAGCCCTGCCCCAGCCCCCGGCACCGCTGCAGCGGCTGGGGCACAAGTGCTCAGGGGATGGGACATGGGACACAAAGGGGCAGCAGCCGAGCCCCCAGCAGGGCACAGGCAGGCCGGGATGTCCCCACCGGGGCAGGGGGGCAGTGCCATCCCGGGGAAGGGCAGTGCCAGCCCGGGGAAGGGCGGTGGCACCGGCCCGGGCACAGCGCAGCATCGCTGGCTGCCGGGGAGCGCCGCCCCCGCAGGCACCGAGCGCAGCTAATTGCAGGTTATTGCTCTGCTCTGTCATCAAATACGGATCCCTTCTCTTCCGACAACACTCCGAGGAGTGCAAACTCGGATCTTCTCCTGCCTCCGCTGCTCACCTGCCAGCAGGCACGGCAGCGGCGCGGGGTGTGTGTGCCACCGAGGGTGCGGTGAGGGTTGGGTTGGGAGGGACCTGAAAGCTCATCTCATTCCAGGCCCCTCATCTCATTGCAGCCCCCTCATCTCATTCCAACCCCTCATCTCATTCCAGCCCCCTTATCTCATTCCAGGCCCCTCATCTCATTCCAGCCCCCTTATCTCATTCCAGGCCCCTCATCTCATTCCAGGCCCCTTATCTCATTCCAGGCCCCTCATCTCATTCCAGGCCCCTCATCTCATTGCAGCCCCCTCATCTCATTCCAGCCCCCTGCCATGGCAGGGACACCTTCCATCACCCCAGGCTGCTCTAATCCCTGTCCAGCCTGGCCTTGGGCACTGCCAGGGATCCAGGGACAGCCACAGCTGCTCTGGGCACCCTGTGCCAGCCCTGCCCACCCTGCCAGGAACAATTCCTGCCCAAGATCCCATCTAATTCTGGGAAAGCCATTCCCTGTGTCTGTCCCTCCATCCCCTGTCCCCAGTCCCCCTCCAGCTCTCCTGGAGCCCCTTCGAGCCGTGGAAGGAGCTCTGAGCTCTCCCCAGAGCTTTCTGTTCTCCAGGCTGAAGACATCTCATCCCTCAGCTTAGGCTGAGTTAGGATCCCCCTGCCCAGACCCCAGCCTTCATCCCCAGCTCAGTCTGGAGCCCGACACCTCTGCCACGCCAGGCACCAGGCACTGACATTTTCCTGTGGCTGTTCCCAGTGGGGATTCATCAGAATTAGGAGTTTAACACAACCCAAAGAGCATTGTGATGGCTTCTCGAGAGAAAACAAGCTTCTAAAATTAAAAAAGCAAAATGAGAGAATGGAATATTTTTGCATTTATTTTCTTGCCATGAATATTTATAAAACTTAATTTAATAATATTAAGAAAGCACAGGGCAGTGCTGGGTAAGAGCTGAGGTCTGCATCCCCATCCCTTGGCAGGGCACACTTTGCACCTCAGTACCCGTGCCCTGCCAGCATCAGAGCTGCAGCATTAACTCCAGGAGCTCAGAGCAGGGAATCACCCATCCAAAAAACCAGAAAACCCCCAGAAAGATCCCCAAAACCACAAGGAATTTATTGCCCATTGCCACAGTGCCCAGCGAGTCCAAACATTTTTTTCCTCCCTGCCCCATCACATCACACTCTCATCTTATTTTGTAAATAATCACACAAATTGCATTGTCACTCCATCCCTTCTATGCCTGCCCATGAATTTGTGGCTGCCCCATCCCTGGCAGTGCCCCAGGCCAGGCTGGAGGGGCTTGGAGCAGCCTGGGACAGTGGGAGGTGTCCCTGCCATGGCAGGGGCTTGGAATGAGATGAGCTTTAAGGTCCCTTCCCGTCCAAACTGCTCTGGGATTCAGTGATTCACCCATTACCGCTCAAGTGGCCTCATCCTCAGCCACCCACAGATGTTTGTTCCCTCCTGCCAGGACCTGGTGGTTTCCACCCTGGCACCAAGGGCATTTCAGCCCTCGGGTGTCAGGGGCTCTCTGCAGCCCCTCTGCAGCACACCCAGGGGAAAAGCCCACCCTGGAGGGGCAAGAACGTGCAGATTACAAAGGCGAAATCACGGAGGAGTGCAGGGACAGAGATGTGTTGTCAAGGCAACAGCAACTGCAGGACTGGGAGAGGGAAGCGGCGGGAACGGGGGTACCCGGGGGTCTGGTGATGGACACAGGGGCACCAGAATCCAAGGGTGAGGATGGGGACAGAAACAGCATCCCCTGCCCCTCTGGCCACCAGAACAGCTGCCAGCCCTGCTCCCGGTGAGGGAGGATGGTTCAGGGCCCCACAGCATCCCCACAGCACCCCAGAGCATCCCCACAGCATCCCCAGTGCTCAGGGTCCCAGGGATGGAAGCTGCTGCTCTCCAAGGCCCAGCAATCGAGCAAATGCCACCAAAGGAGAGCAGCTCAGTGACACAGAGCACCCACTCTCAGACCTTTCCATTTTTAGTCTGAGCCAAACCAGCTCCCCACACGGTGGAGCAGAGTCTGGAGAGGTCCCTATCCCACCCATCTCCAAACCCTACCACCTACAGCAAAGGTTAAAACTTTGTTAAAGCCTCAGACGGGCATGGAAGTGCCCAGCTCAGAGAGGGGACTGCAGGCACAGCCACCTGTGAGGTCCATGGTGGCCTCAGAGCTACAGAGCTGCTGATCTGAGCCAGGTCCAGCTGATCTGAGCCAGGTCCAGCCTTGGATTCAAGTTCATCATGATGGCAGTGACAGTGCAGGTGTGATGGGGCACAGGGACCCCTCCCCTCGTGTGCCCTACAGACCCTGCTGTGCAAACAGGGAGCCAGGGCAGGGACAGGGCACAGACAGGGGGTCAGTGCAGCAGTCAGGGGCTCTGTGCTGCTGTGCTCACCGTCTGAACCCCACACCCAGAGCCCCCCAGCCTGAGCCCCCCAGCCTGTTCCCTCCTCCCTCGCGTGTCGAAGGTCCCAGAGCAGCCCTGGCAAGGCAGCAGCTCTTGGCAGCACGGCCAGCCCTGCCTCCTTGGAGCCCCTGCTCCCTGCTGAGCCCCTGCTCCCCACGCACCCATCCCTGCAGCAATCCCTGCCAGGCCCTGACAGCTCCCTAAAGCTGCTGCACTATTTTTACCCCACGGTTGCTATAGAGACATCGGAGCCGCTCCCCGAGATGATGCAGCTGCTTTTGGGTGATGCAGTCTCTTCCAGAAGCACTGCATCAGCCACTGCATCACCCATTGTATCACCACTGTTATCACCTGCTGCATCATCACCCACTGCATCACCTGCTGCATCACCCACTGCATCACCATCCTCTGCTGTCACCATCCACTGCATCACCTGCTGCATCATCACCTGCTGCATCAGACACTGCATCACCCAGTTCAGGTCCCCTTGGACACCACTTTGGTCCCAGAGATGTGTGCCAGCCCCCGTGCCCGCAGGGTCACACAGACTCCTCCATCCCTCACTGCCTGTGTCCTGGGGTGAGCTGCTGCTGCCCCAGCCTGGCCAAGGTGCTGCTGTGCTGGGCAGCTCTCACCATGGCCAGTTCAACTGCCAGGCCAAAGGCAGGGACCAGAGGGGGTGAGGAGCAGCAGGATGTGGCACTGCATAGGTGCAGGAGGCACTGACATGATGGATAAGGACACTGACACAGCGGGTTGATCTCTGGCACACCCGTTTTTCCAGCAGGAGAAAACAGGGTCCCAATTAAAACAGGTACAAACCTGACCCAGGCTCCAGCTCTGCTCGGATCTGAGGGGAAAACGAGGAGCTGTGGGCATGGCTGGACCCTCTCCTGCACAAAACCCCAGTAGGGCTGGGGCTGGGACCCCCTGTGCCCAGGGCAGACCCACAGTGTCCCACAGGTCCAGGCTCCTGACTGTGCCCCAGGGAACAGCAGCAGCAGAGCCAGAATGCAGAGCTCCCCCAGAACGCAGAGCTCCTCCAGAATGCAGAACTCCCCCAGAATGCAGAGATCCCCCAGATCGTTGAGCTCCCTCCAGAACGCTGAGCTCCCCAGAACTCTGAGCTCCCCCAGAACGCTGAGCTCCCCCCAGAACTCTGAGCTCCCCCCAGAACTCTGAGTTCCCCAGAACAATGAGCTCTCCAGAACACTGAGCCCCCCAGAATTCTGAGCTCCCCAGAACAATGAGCCCCTCAGAATGCTGAGCTCCCAAGAACTCTGAGCCCCCCAGAACTCTGAGCTATCCCAGAACACTGAGCCCTCCAGAACTCTGAGCCCCCCAGAACTCTGAGCCCCCCCAGAACTCTGAGCTCTCCAGAACTCTGAGCTCCCAAGAATGCTGAGCCCCCCAGAGCGCTGAACTCCCCCCAGAACACTGAGCTCCCCCAGAACTCTGAGCCCCCCAGAAGACTGAGCTCCCCAGAACCCTGAGACCCCAGAACACTGAACTCCCCCCCAGAACACTGAACTCCCCCCCAGAACGCTGAGCCCCCCAGAACTCTGAGCTCCCCAGAACACTGAGCTCTCCAGAACGCTGAGGCCCCCAGAACGCTGAGCTCCCCCCAGAACTCTGAGCTCTCCAGAACTCTGAGCTCCCCCCAGATCGATGAGCCCCCCAGAACTCTGAGCTCCCAAGAATGCTGAACCCCCCAGATCACTGAGCTCCCCCAGAACTCTGAGCCCCCCAGAACGCTGAGACCCCCAGAACACTGAACTCCCCCCAGATCGCTGAGACCCCCAGAACACTGAGCTCCCCAGAACACTGAACTCCCCCCAGAACTCTGAGCCCCCCAGAACTCTGAGCTCCCCAGAACTCTGAGCTCCCCCATGCCTGCGCTCAGCCCAGGGAGGGAGCGTGGCTACAAAGGGTGGAGCGGCGGCCGTGCAGGGATGAGCTGGCAGGAATAACTCACACAGCCCTCGGCAAAGCACCCAAAATAGAACCTGCCGGTCCCGGGTGCCTCCGGGGAGATGGGGCTGCGCTGGCACCCCCCGTGCCTGAGCCAGGAGCCCAAAGGTGCAGGAGATGGGACTTTGGGACAAGACCCTTCCCCAGCTGACAGACCCAGCTCTGCTCAGCCAGGGCAGGGGAGAACACGGAGCCAAGAGCCCCTCGCCACCCTGACCCTGCTCCCACAGCCCCAGCCCCTCAGGGCATCACTGCAGTGCCTGTGAGCCAGAGCTGCACCCCAGAGACCAGACAGCCCTGTCACAGTCCCGGAGAGCAGCTCGCCCTTCTCCAGGCTGGGCCAGACTCTAACCACAACCTCAGCAGGTTCTGATAAAGGGGAGACAGCTCATCCTGCTCATCCAGGCGCTGGGATGGCCCCACAAAGCATCCAGCACCTTCTCTGCTCTCTTCAGTGACACTTCTGTCACCTCTGCCCCTCTCTGTCCTGCCAGGAGAAAGGACCCCCTGCCCAGGTGAGGGTTTGGGGTACCAGCCATGCCACAGGGGATTGGTATCACCAGCAGCACTTCCAGCCACTGCCCACCCCTGCACACCCTGCTCCACGTGGCACAGCCCCCTGTGTGGCACCCAGCCACCTCAAAGCCAGCCCATCCCACTTTTGTCCCAAACTGACCATGTCTGGAGCCCATCCCGCTGCCGCCCAGACTGCACAGGCACCGCTGAGATCAAACCACGGCTCAGAGCCCGGCACGGAGCTGCAGCTTCTCCAGCAGCCATCCCTGCGGCCCCGTTGCCATGGCATCTCAGGGATGGCAGAGACACTGGTGAGGAAGACAAGGAGGATGAAGAGAGGTGGACCATTGGCTCTGCAAAGCCAGGGCACGGCTGGGGCAGCTGCGAGGCCTCTGGCAGCAGGCAGGGGCCATTCCTGCTCCCCTCCACTGGGGTTCCAGCTCCCAGCACTGCCATAACGGAGCTGGCATGGCCATGCTCCCCTCCCTGCTGGGGCATCTCCCACCCCATGGACACCTGGCAGCTGCTGAGTCTCGGCTGGAGCAGGAAATCTTCAAGGATGGGTCATTCCTGCTTTCCAGCCTGGGGTCCAGCACGGGTGACAGGAGCTGCCAGAGGAGGAAGTGGCACTTCTCCTGACTTCCAACATTCTCCTCATCATCAGGGACCCAGGAACTCTCCTCTTTCCTCACAACCACCTCCCATCCCTGACCATGCTGGGGTGCCCTGGGAGCAGAGCAGCCCCTCTCAGTGGGGGGATGTGGTGATTTCCCCATTGTTGGGCAGCCTGGGGTCCTCCTGCCACCACAGCTCGTCTCTTCTAAATTTGTGGCTTTCACGAGTTTATTTTTAAGACATTTATTTTGTTAAGGTGTTTATATGATCTTGCTGTTAGGAGTTCAGGTGTTTATTTTTGACAAGTGCGCTGGTGTGTTCATGTATCAGAAAATGGACAGATAAATAAATTTTGGGGGGTTTATGGCCAGTTTAGGCAGGTACTGCAGAGTGTCTGTGTCACCAAGTCAGGAGGAACCTGCCATAAGGTTTGCCAAATGTTCCCTAACGTAATAAGACTGACTTAATTTCTCTGCTAGCTCTGATTCTCATTGTCATCATCATCTCTGAATGAAGAGCGCTGCAATATTAGATTATATTTTATTAACCACAAGAGAAATTTCCCCAAATGTTAATGTGGTACGGAGGGTGTGATGACAAACACCCTCACGGCTGTGAGGGCTGCAGAAATGCTGAACCGTGGGGGTTAGCGGGGTGATCGGGGGCATCTGTGACCTTTTCCCCCTTCCCTCGAATTCCCTCTTCCTGCTGGGACTGCTCTGAAAGAGACACCGAGGAAAGTGGAGGAAGCTGCTGGGAAGGGAAGGCAGGTTCCTGCCAGATGGGAGGTCCGGGGACAGAGGAGGGCCAGAGAAGCCTCACGCTGTTCTTGACCCGGTGCATACCCTGACACTGAGGGCAGCTGTGTCCGGCGAGCAGGCACAGGGACCCCAGTTCCTCCTGCACGGCACAGAGCACTCCTGTGCCCAGGTGTGCCCTCACCTCTCCCAGATGTGCGCTCAACACGGAGTCATTAACATCAGAGGGGGCTCAGGGGGGTAATCCCCCCTGCTCCAAGAGGGGACAGCGGTGGGCTCAGACCGGTTCGGGGTCTGGAGAGCCCCAGGCGCAGGGACACGGACACCCTCAGCCCCACGGACACGCACACAGACCCCGCACCCCCGACACACGGACAGGGACACGCACACAGACCCCGCACTCCCAGCACACGGACAGGGACACACACACACAGACCCCCACAGCCCCACGGACACGCACACGGACCCCGCACTCCCGGCACACGGACAGGGACACGCACACACAGACCCCCACAGCCCCACGGACACACAGACAGACCCCGCACCCCCGGCACACGGACAGGGACACACACACAGACCCCGCACCCCCAGCACACGGACAGGGACACGCACACGCACACAGACCCCGCACCCCCGGCACACGGACAGGGACACAGACACACAGACCCCGCACTCCCGGCACACGGACACACACGCACACACACACACCCCGCACCCCCGGCACACGGACAGGGACACGCACACGCACACAGACCCCGCACCCCCGGCACACGGACACACACACACACACAGACCCCGCACCCCCAGCACACGGACAGGGACACGCACACAGTCCCCATACCCCCGGCACACGGACAGGGACACGCACACGCACACAGACCCCGCACCCCCGGCACACGGACGGGGACACACACACACACACAGACTCCGCACCCCCGGCACACGGACACCCCCGCCCGCCGCTCCCCGCACCCACCTGCGGGCGGACGCGCCGCCCCCCCGCGCCCTCCTCCTCGCGCAGCGCCGGGCAGCGGCTCCGGCAACCGGGCACCGACACCGGCACCGGCACCGACACCGACACCGACACCGGCACTGGCACGGGGCCGCGGCACCAACAGCGGACAGCGGCACCGGAGCCCGGCACCGGGCAGCAGGTAGCGGGCCGGGCAGCGGCCGCACCCCACCGTCAGCACCGCAGCCGGGGGCGGCGGGAGCGGGATGGCCGCGGCTTGGAGGGGCGCGGGGGACACCGGTCCCGGCGGGGTGGGGGAGAACCGGGGTCGGTTCTGCCCCGGTCGGTTCTCCCGAGGGGTCCCCGCGGGAAGGGGCCGGGGGGAGCTCAGGGGCAGGGAAGCGGCACCGTGGGCTCCTTTGGGAGGGGCTGGGAGCAGTGCGGGCACTGACCGCCGGTCCGGGGGCCGCAGGATCCCCGTGCAGGGCACGGAGGGGTGGGGAAGGGCCGGGAGGGTTGTGCCCTCTCCAGGGGCACTCTGGGGGCACTGGCTGCTCAGGGCACCAGGAACACTCTGAGGAGTGAGGCAGGGAGCGGGGGCAGCAGGGTGGGCGGCAGTGGTGGTCAGTGGGGTGGTAGAGGCAGGGGGCAGTAGAAACACAATAGACAGCACGGCTGTGGCTGCTTATCCTTCCGTCCGGCAGTGAGGAAGCAGAGATCCCGGCTCCAGCCCAGGAAGCCAGCAGGGAAGTTCGCACAGCCTCCAGTGGGCTTCGTGTTGTGGCCCCCAGACCCAGCAGGCTGCAGAGACCATCGGAGGCTCTCTGATCTCCTGGGGAAGCCGAGGCAGCGGGCAGTGTCTGCACAAGGTGGGTGGCCATGGCCAGAGGGACAGCGGGATGAGGGCAGTGCCCAGGGCACGGCACCCCAGGAAGGCAGGGACAAGCAGGGGGGCTCAACTCTTCTCCGTGGTTCCCCCCACAGCCACCTCTGCCATCACCAGGGCAGGCAGCAGCCATGGATGAGGTGACGGAGCTGGAGCTGGGGGGTAACTCCCTCCTGAAGGCCGTGTGGCTCGGCCGGCTGCGGCTGACCCGACTGCTGCTGGAAGGGGGCGCGTACATCAACGAGAGCAACGACAAGGGCGAGACGGCGCTGATGGTGGCCTGCATCACCACGCACGTGGACCAGCAGAGCATCCACAAGGCCAAGATGGTGAAGTACCTGCTGGACAACAGAGCCGACCCCAACATCCAGGACAAGTCCGGCAAAACCGCGCTCATGCACGCCTGCATCCGCGGGGCGGGGGGCGAGGTGGTGTCCCTGCTGCTGGACAGCGGGGCTGACCCCAGCCTGGAGGACCACTCCGGAGCCTCGGCGCTGGTCCACGCCATCAACGCCGAGGACAAGGCAGTGCTGCAGCGCCTCCTGAATGCCTGCAGGGCCAAGGGGAAGGAGGTGATCATCATCACCATGGACACATCAGCCTCCGGCACCAAGACCGCCAAGCAGTACCTGAACGTTGCCCCTGCGCTGGAGTTCAAGGAGAGGGCTCCCCCGGAGGAGGGCACAGCCCCCTCCAGTGCTCACCCCAAAACTCCCACCTCAGCACCTTCTCCCGCCGAGAAGGAGAGCAGCGTTGTCACCGCACACCCTTCACACAGCGGGGACACCGAGCCGCCCTCCCCGGGCCAGAGGGCTGGCACTGCCCGGAGAGCCCAGCTGCCCCGGCTGAAGCGGCTGCGCTCAGAGCCCTGGGGTCTGGTGGCACCCTCGGTGCTGGCGGCCTCGAGTCACCGCGACGACACGCGGGTGTGCGCTGACAGTGAGGTTATCACGGGCATCGGCGAGCTCTCGCTCTCCAAAAAGCCCTCCCTGACCCGCAGCAGCAGCAGCAGCAAGGGAAGGGACCCCTCTCTCTTCCCCCCAGTGGATGAGCAGGCGCCGGGGCCACTGCCATGGAAAGCCACGCACGAGAAGAGCCCGGGCACCCACCCGTGCCTGTCCCGGAGCGTCACGGTCCCGGAGGAGCCGGAGAGCGCCAGCTCGGGCGCAGGGATGGACGCTCCGCACTGGTGGAGGCCAGGAACCGAGCACAGCGGAGACTCCCAGGCCACCGAGGCGGGCAAGGGGCCCGCAGAGAGGAGGAAGCTGAGCGGGTCCCACCTGGCCCTGCTGGATGGTTGCTGTGGCTCTCCCTCGGGCAGCGCCAGCACCTCGCCCAGCACCGCCCGGCGCCGGCCCCCCGGCTTGCTGGAGAGGCGAGGATCCGGGACTCTGCTGCTGGACCACATCTCCCACACCAGGCCGGGGTACCTGCCCCCCTTGAATGTGAACCCCAACCCCCCGATTCCCGACATCGGCTCCAGCAAAGCCCCCTCCCCGCTGGCTGCCGGGCTGAAGCCGCTGGTGCCCCTCACGCCCAGCTCGCCCAGGCGGGGCGATCTGAGAGCCCACAGGAAGCTCCTCCGCAGGCATTCCATGCAGGCAGAGCAGATGCGGCACCTCTCCGACTTTGAGGAGGTCGTGGCGCAGTAGCCGTGCCACCACTTGTTCACAGGGAGGTGGCCAAAGCCGCGCTGTCCCTGCAGGAACGGGACGGACCCCGCACAGAGCTCGGGGGACACGCTGGTGGTCGGGGGTCTCGGCCCTGAGCCCAGGGGTTGAATCGGGAGCGGGCTGATTGGGAGATCGATCCCCCACCGTCCTCGATCGCCCAGCTCCGTGCCAAGGATCCCACCCGCAGTTCATTTATTCCTCACTAGTCCGCTTTTCTTACATCCTGTTCGTTCTCTCACCGAATCCCCTCCCGAAGCCCCCGGTGGTGACCTCTGGGGCCGAGGCGTTCCTGAGGAGCCTTCCAGCGGGGGAAGGGGCTCGGTGCTGCGGGGGCTGAGGAGCGGGGACCCCCGTCCAGGCACGGAGCGTGTCGGTGCTCCGGGAGAGGGAGACAATCCTCCACCTCCGAGAGCGCCGAGCGCTCCCGAGCTCCGGCGGCGCAGCCAGCCCGGCACCGCTGCAGCCTGGCGGGCTTGTCTCGTCTCTGAAGCGTCTGAACTTCGGGGGGTTCATTCCCCACCTCGCCGAGGAGCTCTGGATTCAGGAAACGCTGAGCAGGGCGGTCCCAGCCTGCTCTGCCCGCGGCGGGGAACCCGGGATGCCAAAAGGCACCGAGGGTGACCCGGGCTGACCCCGAAAAGTCGCAGCCGAGACCCCGCTGTGCTCCTACTCCGGACAAGGAGCCCCCAGCCCCCAGATTCCATCACTCGGTGAATGCGATTATTTGCGCGCAGGGGTGCAGGGCAGGTGTCGGGGTGACGCCGCGGCCCTGCGGAGACTCTGGCGCTAGTTTGGCACTGCATTAATAAAGCGCTCAGCTTTGGACCCAGGCTGATCTCGCTGGACCCGACACCAGCCCGGCCTGGGGGTCCCCGGGAGCGCCGAGGGGATCCCCGGGGTTTGCGGCGCGCTGGACCCGGAGATGCCGGGGGGATGCCGGGGTGCCGGGCTCGGTGGAGCGGTCCGGGATCCCCGCCCCGGGCCCGGAGGTGCCGCCCCCGCCCGCTCCGCCCCACTCGCAGCGGAAGCGCCACGTCAGGGGGGCGGTGCGGGGCCGTGCCGTGCCGTGCCGTGCCGTGCCGTGCCGTGCCGGGTTCCGTGCGGGGCCGTGCCGTGCCGGGCTCGGTGCGGGTCGCGGTGCCGGGCGCGGTGCGGGTCGCGATGCCGGGCGCCGTGCGGATGCTGTGCCTGGCCGCGCTGCTGGGCGCGCTGGGGGCCGGCGGCACGGAGCTGACCCTGGAGCTGCCGGACAGTGCCCAGCGCTGCTTCCACCAGGAGCTGGAGAGCGGCACCAAGTTCACGCTCGACTATCAGGTACTGCCCTGCACGCTCCGTGCCTGCGCCCCCTGCCCGTACCCCTGCCAGGGCCCCCTCCGCCCGCACCCCATTTGTGCCCCGTCCCTGTGCCCCTGCCCGTGTCTGGTCCGTGCCCGTGTGCCTACCTGTGCCCCGGTGCCCGTGCCCCTCGCCCACCCCTCTGCCCGTGTGTGTGCTGTTGCCTCTGCCCGTGCCTCTGCCCACACTCACTCCTGTGCCCTGCAGAGCCCCGGGCAGGGCTGCAGTCCCCTCCCCTGTGCACCCCAGCTCCCTCCGTGCTGCACCCGGAGCTGTTCCCAAGCCCAGCCCCGTGCCCAGCAGTGTCCACCTGAGAGCCACATCTGGGATGTGCCCACATCAGCCATGGACACCCCAGCCCGGGTCATGGGGGCAGTCCCTGTCTCCAGGCACCCCACCTGAGTTCTGGCACTGTGGTGCACGGCTTCCCCAGGGCTCCTCTGGCCTGGGATCCATCCCGTGGGCATGGTGCCCGCTGGCCTCTCACACAGCTGTGGGGCTGGGTAGGGTCAGGGGCCCTTGCCACGTTGCTTGGCGTGTGCCATCTGAGACACCTGTCCCCGCACAGGTGATCAGCGGAGGGCACTATGATGTGGACTGCTACGTGGAGGACCCCAACGGCAAGACCATCTACCAGGAGACCAAGAAGCAGTACGACAGCTTCACCCACCACACCGACCTCAAGGGTGTCTACACCTTCTGCTTCAGCAACGAGTTCTCCACCTTCTCCCACAAAATCGTCTACTTCGACTTCCAGGTGGGCGATGAGCCGCCCATCCTGCCCGACATGAACAACCGCGTCACTGCCCTGACACAGGTGGGTCCTGGGAGGAAAGGAGGGAGGAAAGGAGGAAGGAAGGGATGCCTTGTGGGATGGCAGTTGGGGACCTGTCCCCCTCCTCCTCAGCTGGATGCAGAAGTGCCAACCGCCAGCCAACGGCCCTGGCACACACCACATCCTCTGCTGGGCCGGCGGGGCTGTGCTGGGCCTGGGCTCCCCTGTCTGCCACAGCCCATGTCAGGGAATTGCATCAGCCCTTCCATCCCTTGGTGTGAGCCTCTGAGCTGGGCATCCAGGTGCCCTGGGGGCCTCTCAGCCCTGTCCCAGAGGGGAATCACCCTGGATGGGGTCTGGCAGGGAACCTACAACGCAGACACCCCTGTCCTGCTCTTGAGTGTCTGGGAACAGCCCTGGGCTCCCTCAGCTGTGCCATGGCAGAAGCCACAGGACGCTGTTGTCCTTGTCCCCAGCTGGAATCCGCCTGTGTCACCATCCACGAGATGCTGAATGCGGTGATCGACTCCCAGACCCACTACCGGCTGCGGGAGGCGCAGGACCGGAGCCGGGCTGAGGAGCTCAATGGACGCGTCTCCTACTGGTCCGTGGGGGAAACCTTCATCCTCTTCGTGGTCAGCATCGGGCAGGTGATGCTGCTCAAGAGCTTCTTCACTGAGAAGAGACCCATCAGCGGCAGAGCTGGCACCTAGAGCTGCTGTGTGTGCCTGAGGGGAGCAGGGGTGGGACGGCCCTGGGGTCGCACTTTGCCTCCGAGCTGTGCCTGGGCAGGCAGGGGGTGGGAGCAGGGGGTGCTGTGACCCTGCTGAGCTGGGGGACACAGCCACCGAGTACAGGCGTCATCACCTCCCACCTGCCATCACACCTGCCCTGTCCCCTCGCCTGGCCACCCCATCCTCTGGCTCTCTGGGAAGCGGGTGGGACCAGCAGCAGCACCAACACTGGGGCACCCTCGTGCCTGCCATGACCACGCACTGCCCCTCAGAGCCCTGTGCAGCCCCCCAGGGGATGGGGCAGCACCTGGGGCCCACCTGGAGCAGGGCTGGCCCACCTGGCACCCACCCAGTCCCACGGAGAGCTGCTGTGGGCTGGGGGTCTCTGTCTGCACCCCAGCTGTGCTGTGGCAGGCAGGGTGCTCCCAGCAACACCAGCATCCAACAAGGGAAGGCTTTTTGCTGGGTGGGCCTGTGGCTCTAGCAGCCCTTCCCCTCCAGCATTTCTCAGGCTGGCAGCAGGTGGTGTGTCCCTACCAGGTGGTGTTTTCATACTCACACCAGTCTGTGCCTGAGACTCAGCCCCTCACACATTCCCCCCACCCTGTGGATACCCTGTGCCATTCCTGCCCCAGAAGCATGGACAACCCCCACACACACCTGGGACTGCAGCCCCTCATCCCCTGGAACCCCACAGAATGGAGACCCCCCAAGAGCCTGGGGTGACGCCCCTGTGCAAGACCCCTGGAGCGGTTGGTGTGCTGGCCCTCCAGCCCTCAAGCAGGTGTGAGATCATTTTTCAGAGCTGAAGCAACTCCACTCGACATTTCCTTTGCCACTTTGAAATAAATTCCTGCAAGCACGGCTGGCACTGCCATCATTGGGCACAGCATCTGCCTTGCCTCCCTGCCCACTCCAGCTGAGCTTGCTCCTGGCACAGGACCAGACTGGAGCCAGAGAGACCCCTCAGCAGGGACAGCACCCCTGCCTGTGCCCGGTGTGGGGCTGCACTGTCACTGGGCTGTGATGGGTTCCCCGTGGGCACTGAGGGGACAAAGGAGCCCGGTGTTCCCCCGCAGCACAGTGGGGACCCCCGGGCAGAGCCCAGCCCTGTGCTCCCCTCCCTGAGGCTGGGGCGATGCCAGGGCAGTTCTGCTGGGCTGTGCCTCGCTCCGGCAGTACCCCTGGAGCTGGGGGAGCTCTCGCCCATCTCTCCGTGCCCCAGCGTCAGCGCTGGCCTTGGGGCAGCTGCTGCAGGCGGGAGGAGCGGCCCTGTGAGCCTCCCGGCAGCCTTGGGAAGGAGCCAGCAGCTCCTGTTTGGAGCAGAGCCCGCATCAGCAGCACCCGGGACTGCCACCAGCCCCGCGCTGGCTGTCAGGGACCGGCCCTGCTCCCGCGGGGACACAGAGCCCTGTGGGGATGAGCAGGGAGGGAAGCGCCAGCCCTGACCAGGCTGTGGATGGGCTTGAATGCCCCTTCCTGGGGACTCTTGGTGGGGACAGGGGCAGCTGTGACCCCAGCGGGTCAGGGGCTCTGGGGACACCAGCTCAGCTCCCAGCTGGGGAGCACGGGGAGGACAAGAGGTGGCCATAGGACACTTTATTGGTGTTCAGGGCACAGAGAAAGGAGAGGGCACGGGGGCACCCCGCACCACCCCAAGCCTGCAGAGGCACTTTAGGATGCAGGGAGAGACCAGCAGTGACTCCATCCCCACTGGAGCTGTGCTGACCCGGCCATCCTGCTGCCAGATCCCCTGAGCACCCCAGCGGTGTCACAGGGAGCTGCTGTGACAGGAGGTGTCCCTGGCAGCCCCTCGGGAGCTCCTCACGCCCTGGACGCCCCGCCGGGCCGGCAGGGAGGAGGCTGAGCAGCGGAAGGAGCCGGTGGCCGGGGAGGGGGGCTGGGCAGGGGGGCCGTGCCTGCAGGGGCAGCCCCAGCCCCCGCGGAGGGGGATGGTGAACAGCCCGTAGGTGATGGGGTCCAGACATGCGTTGAAGAGGCCGAAGATGAAGAGGATGTGGGTGAGGGCCGGCGAGATCCTCTCCTCCATGGCGCGGGGGCAGAACCAGTGCCAGAGCCCCAGCAGGTAGTAGGGGGTCCAGCAGAGGATGAAGGAGGAGACGATGACCAGGCTCATCCGCAGCATCCGCAGCCGCGCCCGGGGGATGTTGTTCCTGGAGCACCGCAGCGACGCGTCCTGCGAGGAGACTGGAGGGGGACACAGCCCGTGAGGAGAAACGGGGCTGGGGCTGGCACTGGGGCCATGCCCTGGGGAAAGCTGGGGGTCCCTGCAGAGCTGCGGACAGGACCTGCCCCGGGCAGGGGGCCGTGCCTGGCACTCACACAGGCCGGAGCCCATGCGGCGGGAGATCTCCAGCAGGATGCGGGCGTAGCAGCAGACCATGATGAGCAGCGGCAGCAGGAAGAGGCAGGCAAAGCCCACCATGTTGTAGAGGGTCTCGTGCCAGGCCCGGGGGAAGCTGCCCCGCGTGGTGCACTGCGTGAAGTTGTGCGGGGGGCGCAGGGTGATGGTGTGGAACAGGAACAGCTGGAGACCAGATGTGGGACGGGGCTGAGGGGGTTTGTGCCTCCCGAGCCGGGGAGGGCACAGGAGCCCCAGGCAGGGACCCCTCAGACCCGCAGGGACCCCTCAGACCCTCAGGGACCCCTCAGACCCGCAGGGACCCCTCAGACCCGCAGGGACCCCTCAGACCCGCAGGGACAGACCCAGCCTGTGGGGTGGGACCTGTTCTCAGCCCTTCACTGGCTCTGCTCGGCACTGACAGGGACGGTGGGCACAGCCGGGTGAGGGGATCGCTGCCGCTCCCACCCTGTTGCCAAATCCCCGTGCCCATCCCGCAGGGCTCTCCATGCCCGCCCTGCAGCCACCAGCCCTGGCAGTGAGCCCGGGCAGTGTCCCCGGACCCCGGGCAGTGTCCCCGGGGCACTGTCCCGGGGCAGGAGGCCCGCGGTCGGTACCTGCGGCACGGCCAGCCCCGCGCTGAGGATCCAGGCTGTGCGCAGCATGGCGCGGTTGCGGGCGCGGGCGCGGGCGATGGCCAGCGGGCGCAGGATGGCGGCCTGCCTGTCCAGGCTGATGACCACGGTGACGAAGGCCGAGGCGTACATGGCCAGCAGGCGCAGGTACATGAGCAGGCGGCAGGCCAGGTCGCCCGCCCGCCACTGCAGCGTGATGTTCCAGACGGCGTCCAGCGGCATGACCACCACGCTGACCAGCAGGTCGGCGGCCGCCAGGTGCCGGAGCAGCAGGCGGATGTGGGGGCGCCGGCCGCTGCCCCGGCCCCCCACTGCCCGCAGCACCGCCAGGTTGCAGCCGGCCGAGAGGGCGAACAGGGCGAAGGTGACCCCCACGCGCACCTGGGCGGCCGGGGAGAAGGTGGGCAGGCGCAGGGGCTGCTCGCCCTTCTCCTCGGGGGGGCTCCAGGCGCAGCCCCACTCGGGGGGGGTGGTGCTGGGGGGCTCCACGCTGGTGTTTCCCACTGCAGGGCCTGTGGGATGGTCCCCACCTGCCACAACAGGCAAAGGGGCAGTGGCAGCCCTGAGCTGGGGGCGCTGGGAGGGGCAGTACTGGGGGTCCTGTTCCCTAGATCCCCCTGCCCAGTGCCACAGTGTCGATATCACATTTCTGAGCTCGCTTCCCTGTTTTCTATCCTTGCCTGCTCGCTGCGTCCTGCTGCTACCCCAGAGCCCCCAGCAGCCCCCAGAGCCCCTGCATGCCCCCAGAGCTGCGGGGGTCCCTGGCACCACGCGGGGCAGAGGAAGACAATGGCAGCTGACCCCAACACGCCCCCCACCTCAGGCCATTGCTGCTGTGCCCCTCTCCCTGCCCAGAGCGCCCCTCATGATCCTGCCTGGGATAGTGACCCCCACCAGCCCAACAATGACACCCTGAGGACCAAACACCCCCTTCCCCCGCCTCACCTGCCTCCAGGGTGTCCTGCCTGGCATTCCCCAGCCAGGCCATGGCGGGGCCGATGCTCACACAGTGCTGAGGCTCTGTGCTGGGGGCTCCTGCATCTGCTCTGGGGCACGAGGGGGAGGGGGACAGGTACTGGGACAGGTACTGCACAGAGCCAGCACCTGCAGCTGCTGCGGCGTGGGCGCCCTTGGCAGCTCTGAATGGTCCTTGAGGCTGCCAGCGGCTTGGAACAGCACGGTCCTTCCCCTGCCACCCACGGCACATGGACACACACGTAAGCGTGCGTGGTGCTCACACACAGCAGCGGACAGCGGGACGTGCCCCACGTCTGTGGGAGGGAGCCCCCAGCCCAGGGGGGGCTGCCAGTGCCCCCCAGGTCTGGCGCTGCTGCTGCCAGGGTGGATATCAGAGCACACAAGGGCTCCTTGCATTGAGGTGCAGCATTTGGGGGGCTCAGAGACCCAGAGGTCCCTCCTCCCAGCCCTGTGACTGCCAGCTGCTCACCCAGACTGTGATCATCCCCATGGCAGTGTCCCCATGGCTGGAGGATGTGCCCAGGTCCCTTCAGCCCTGGCTGCAGAGCAGGGGCTGCTTTACACCTCAAAGGCTTGTCTCCCGTTCTGCCACCCCCCTCCTCCACCCCAGCAGATGATATTAACCTCATTAGAGAGTCCTTTCACACTCCATGGGGTTCATTAACCCCCCACCCTTCACCCCAGACCCCAGAGCTGGGAGGATACTCCCCTGACGCATTAGCACATGGCTGCCAGGTCCCAACACCCTCCTGCTAATGGGGACCCCAGACTTCAGGGAGCCAGCAAGGGGGCTGGGGGCATAGGATCTCCATCACAGGCTCCCCCACTCTGCCCCAGGCAGGATCTCCAGCCCCTGGGCTCAGCCCCATCCCCACACCGAGCTGGACCCCAAATCTACCCATTTCACTGTGCACTGGGAGCTCCCACAGGCCCAGAACTGCCAGGTGGGAAGGCTGGATCTGGAGGGCGCTGGGGATCCTCACCCTTTCCTGGCGGGGTCAGGCCCCAGAGTGAGGGCAGCGCCTCTCTTGATACTCCCCCAGGTTGCTCTCCCAGCTGGTGCCTGGCTGCCCCACAGCCCCCAGCCCAGCGAGGAGACCCCAGGCTTGCCAAACCCCATCCATGCCCAGCTCCTGGCAGCAGCCACACGGACACTCAAAGAGGGCTCAAGGGTTTATTCACATCCAGCCGCCGCCCGGCGCGTCCAGCACGGCTCCGGGCTCCGGCGGGGCAGCTCGTTCCTGCAGCTATCCCGAGGGCTGCGTGTGCCAGGCTGCGGGGACACACACAGGCATCGTGGGGCTCTGGGTGCTCCAGGCCCGGGGATTCATCTGGGCTGTGGTGGGAACAGAGCCTCCAGCAGCGAGAGCAGGTCCGCGGAGAGATCCTGGGGAGCAGACAGGACAGGGTGAGGGGACAGGGACAGGGTGAGGGGACAGGGACAGGGTGAGGGGACAGGGACAGGGTGAGGGGACAGGGACAGGGTGAGCAGACAGGGGCAGGGTGAGCAGACAGGGACAGGGTGAGCGGACAGGGACAGGGTGAGGGGACAGGGACAGGGTGATCAGACAGGGACAGGGTGATCAGACAGGGACAGGGTGAGCGGACAGGGACAGGGTGATCAGAGAGGGACAGGGTGAGCGGACAGGGACAGGGTGATCAGACAGGGACAGGGTGAGCGGACAGGGACAGGGTGATCAGCCAGACAGAGGTGCAGGCAGGGCTGGGGTGGTGGCAGTGACAGCCCACCCACTGGAAGTGCTCCTGGGCAGGGACAAGCAGGACAACAGACCCCATTCTGTACCCACTAATGGGATCCCCACAAACACGAGGGAGGGAAGCACCAGGAAAGATGAGGCAAGGCTGGGGGATCTCACCCACTGCACAGAGCAGGGCTCACCTCTCCATTCCCGACCCCAGACAAGGCTGTTGTTATGCCAAAACCAGTTCCTGCACTGCCCCACACCAAGAGGACTCTGAGGCTGCCCCAAGCGGGAATTGATCCCTGCCCCGTGCCAGCCCCATGCTGAGAGTGACCCCAATCCCCACCAGCACGTACCTGGGTGACTGTCCCTGTGCCCACGAACTCTGACAGCACCAGTCCCGTGTCCAGGACATCACCAGGGAGATCCGGGGGGGCCGCAGCCCCTGCAGAGTGGGGAGGGGTCAGCCAGGGGGACGCAGTGGAGGTGACAGCCTTGTTCAGATCTGAGGAGGTTCCCACTGAGGGAACGTAGGGGGGTGGCCCCCATGTCTCCGTCTGGATGTTGGAAACCCCAAGCACCTCTGGAGGGGTCCCGGTTGCAGGGATGTAGGAGGGAGACCCCCAGGTCTCCATCCCGAGGCTCGGACCCCCAAGTACATCTGGGAGGGTTGCTGCAGCAGGGGTGTAGGGGGGTGACCCCCAGGTGTCTAACCCCATCTCCGGACCCCCAAGCAGCTCTGGGGCAGTGCCCGCAGCAGGGCTGCAGAGAGGTGACCCCCAGCTCCCCATGCCGGGAGCCCCGTGCAGCTCCGGGGGTGTCCCCACCACGGGAGGTGACCCCCAGCCCGCAGCGCCGGGCGGCGAAGCACCGCGGGGGTCCGTGTCCTGGCAGCACCCCAGGCCCCGGGGGCACAGGGGACAGTGTCGGGGGGCCGGCGCCCCCCGGCCGAGCCCCAGCAGGGCGGAGAGGTGCGCGATGTAGCGGGTGGCGAGGCGCAGGGTCTCGATCTTGGTGAGGGTGTGCCCGGCGGGTGCCAGCGCGGGGGGCAGGTAGTGCCGCAGCCGCAGCAGGGCCTGCGCCAGCCGCCGCATCCGCAGCTTCTCCCGCTCGCTGGCGCTCTGCCGGGGCGCCCCCGCCGCCCCGCCGCCCCGCACACCCTTCCTGCCCCGCGGCCGGGGCGCGGCGTGCCCGCGGCAGGGTCCCCGAGCGGCGGCGGGGGACGCGAGCCCGCAGGAGTCGGGCGATGCTGCGGGAGAGCTGCTGCTGTAGCCCAGGGGGTCCGGAGGGTCGCCCCAGCCCTGCAGTGCGGCGGTGGCGGGCAGCGTGCGGCCGTGGGCCATGGCAGCGCCGGAGGCTCGGACCGGTGTGCCGGTGGCTCCCGATCGCCCCGGCTTTATGCCGGCCCGGAGGTGTGAAGAGGCACCTTGGTGGCTGCAGGAGCAGCACTTCAAAGGCCGGGGGTCTGGGGGGGGCCGGGGGCCGCGGCTGTGAACACGGGGTGACAAATTTCACCCCAGAGGTGTGAAGCTGCTCGGTGCTGCCCCTCGGCCCCGCGCTGGGCTGGGGACGGGGCTGGGACCCCCACGGGAGCTGCAGCGGGGTCTCGGTCGGTCTGCATGGGGGGAGCTGCAGTGGGGCTGCAGCACGGGCTGCACTGGGGATGCAGGGGGGTTTGTGGGGCTCTGATGGCGCTCCAGTGGGGTTTGCAGTGGGTCTGAGGTGGCGTGTCCCTGTGTGTCCCCCTGCAGAGGACCCCAGGCAGGGAGCTGCCCCTGTGGCTTTGTGGGACACCCCCATCCCGGTTTGGGGTGCCGGTCTCCCAGCGCCCCTGACCGGCCCCTGTGGGCTGCCCGGGGCTGGCAGCGGAGCCCCACGGGCCGCGGGTGTCGGGAGCCGGGCCGGGGCTGGGAGGAGCCCCCCCGGCGCGTTCCCAGGCCCGCAGGTGTTGGGGCCGGAGGGTGTGAAGGTTTCCCGGGAAACGGCCCCGCCGAGGGACGGAAAATCCATCAGGGAGCGGGGGAACACGGGCATGGCACAGCACAGCCGGAGCTGGGGTGCACAGCCTGAGCTGGGGGTACATCTGGGGGCACAGCACCCCAGAACTGAGTGTGCACAGCCCCCTGGCACAGCGGGGTGCAGGACCCCCAAATGAGGCGTGCAAAGCCCTGGGGAGCACGAGGGACACAGGATGCCCACAAAGCTGGGGGGCACAGCTGGGGGGCACGGCTGAGGGGATCCAGCCGGGGGCACAGCACCCCCAAACCGTGTGCGCACATCTGAGCAGTGCCCAGCACCGATCCAGCCCATCCAGAGCCACCAGTGCCAGCCCCGTTCCAACATCCAGGCCCAGTCTGGGGGCACAGGGGTGTTTGGTGAGGGACCTGCACCCCATGGTCCGGGCCAGGCTCGGCCCCCTCCCCGCTGCCGGCCCCCTCCTGGGCCGCATTAGCTGATGAGCTCCCGGGTAATGAGTTCTGCACCCGCCGCAGCCGCTTCCCACCTCCCTGTTTGGACAAGTGCTGGGCTGGGGCAGCACCGGCCGCGGGGTCAGAGCCCCCGCCGTGTTGGGAAAATCTTTAATTGTAACAAATAGAAATCGTGTGTAAGTCTTGAGAATTCCTTTAGCTTCAGCCAAAAGCGTTTAATCTCGTATTAATGTGTGCAAGTGGTTGTCTTAGCCTTAAAGACTGGGCCTGAGCAACACTGGTGAGAAGTATCTTGGCCAGACCACTGAGCTGGGATGTATTCACAGAGAAGACATTTTTTAGGAGGCCTATGACTGGATTAATTTGAGGAATGGAGTGTTCCCCAAATGAGCACCAGAGACCTTCAAAAGACCCCTACTCCTATGTAAATAAGCTCCAAAACATGATACAGATATGCAAAAGCATTTGCGGGAATGAGAAAATTTTGGGAAATGTAATTAATAACTTATAAAGATTTAAACTAGTCTGTTAGCCAGCTGTGGCATGTGTAGAGATATCCCCTGCACACCCAGCACCGAAATAAAGTAATGCTGCTTTCTAATACTGAAATTACGGGGTTAGAGGGATTTATTCCCTACTTTTGGTGAAAGCAGTACATCCCACAGCCCCTCAGCCCTATCCCTTCAGCCCCTATCGATGGAGCAGGGTGCAGGGCCACCAGACAACACAGCCAGGGCACCACGACAGAGCTCAGGCAATGCCCAGCTCCGGCCGTACCCCCGGGAGCCCCCAGCCCTGCTGGGACCCTCCCAGGACACGTCCCTGCCCCTGGGCATTGCCATCCCTGCTCTAGCACCGCCCGGGCCAGAGCCCTGTGTGGTGTCCGGGGTTCGTGCTGGTCCCTCTGTCTGGGATGGGCACGGGGTCAGTGCCCAGGGCTGTGCGGGGTGCAGGGGTCAGCGCTGCCAAGCACCCGCCAAACTGCCCCGCTCACCCCCGCTGTCCCTCAGCCCATCTGCAGGGGTGCCCTGCCTCCGGCCCCCTCAAGAGTTTGGGCACCCCAACCCGCAGGCACCCCCAGACCGAGCAGGGGCACAGCTCGGTGGGTCCCAGGCGCCCTCGGCTGATCTGGAGCCGTCCGGGGCTGCACCCCATGGCACTGCGGGGACCGGAGAGCACGGGCAGAGCAGGGATGTCTCCGGGAAGGGAGCACCCCGCACACCCGCGGGGCTGCGAGCTGGGCAGAGGGCACGGAGCTGCGGGGGCTCCGCTGGGTGCCAGGCTCGGGGTCCCGGCGCTGGAAGGTCAAGTCCCGGGTTCGGCCGCCGCGGCTGTGCGGGGAGCGGCGGTGCGGGGCGAGCCGGTGCTGCTGCGGGGCTGGCGGCACGTTAGCATCTCTCACGGCCGTGTGAATGGCTCTCCACACACTTCCCAGCGCCGGCAGGGCCAATTAAGGACCGGAGGAGTCAGATCTGACACCTCTGCAAATGGACCCGGCATTCCCAGGCTCCTGCCGCCCGCCCGGAGCGGGGCGAGCCTGGGGGAGCTCGACCCCTCCAGGTGGGCGCAGGGGCACTGCCAGATGAGGCCAGCAGAAAGCCCCCAAGACACAACACCACCCCAGAGGTGCTTGGGGGTCCAGTTCCTGCCACGGCCTCTCTCCTGCCCTGCTGCACCCCAGCACACAGCACTGCTGGGCTGGAGCCGAGTGCACCCCCAGACACAGAGCCCCCACAGGCACGCTGGCATGGCGTGGGGCAGTGGGGCAGTGGCATGGCCATGGGTCGCAGAGCTGCACAGGGTGGGACAGACACAGAATCCTCACCAAAGCCTCCCTGCAGCGCTGCTCCCCCATTCCTCACTGTGGGACCTGCTGGCTGCACCCCAGCACGGGCAGGGCTGGGACTGTTGTCCAGCTTGGCACCCCACACACACAGCCAGGTGCTGCCCTGGGCCAGGGGCTTAGTGCCCGCTGCTAGCCCAGCCCACAGCCCGGGTGTGCCCCAGCACAGAGGGACTCAGCACCTAGGCTGTTCCCAGCCCCACTGACCCCAGCTCCCACCTGCCTGGGGGCCCTGTCCCTTCTCTGTGCCCAAGGACAGCTCTGTCCCTCCTCGGCCAGGGTAGCCCATGAGGGACACTGGGGGTCCCGTCCCTTCTCTGTGCCCAAGGACAGCCCGGGGTAGCCCATGGGGGACACTGGGGGTCCTGTCCCTTCTCTGTGCCCAAGGACAGCCCGGGGTAGCCCATGGGGGACACTGGGGGTCCCATCCCTTCTCCGTGCCCACGGACAGCCCGGGGTAGCCCATGGGGGACACTGGGTGTCCTGTCCCTTCTCCGTGCCCAAGGACAGCTCTGTCCCTCCTTGGCCAGGGTAGCCCATAAAGGACACTGGGGGTCCTGTCCCTTCTCCGTGCCCAAGGACAGCCCAGGGTAGCCCATGAGGGACACTGGGTGTCCCGTCCCTTCTCCGTGCCCAACGACAGCCCAGGGTAGCCCATGAGGGACACTGGGGGTCCTGTCCCTTCTCTGTGCCCAAGGACAGCCCGGGGTAGCCCATAAAGGACACTGGGGGTCCTATCCCTTCTCTGTGCCCAAGGACAGCTCTGTCCCTCCAGGGCCCTGGGTAGCCCATGAGGGACACTGGGGGTCCTCTCCCTTCTCTGTGCCCAAGGATATCCCGGGGTAGGCCATGAGGGACACTGGGGGTCCTGTCCCTTCTCCGTGCCCAAGGACAGCCCGGGGTAGCCCATGAGGGACACTGGGGGTCCCGTCCCTTCTCTGTGCCCAAGGACAGCCCGGGGTAGCCCATGGGGGACACTGGGGGTCCCGTCCCTTCTCTGTGCCCAAGGACAGCCCGGGGTAGGCCATGAGGGACACTGGGGGTCCCGTCCCTTCTCTGTGCCCAAGGACAGCCCGGGGTAGCCCATGAGGGACACTGGGGGTCCTGTCCCTTCTCCGTGCCCAAGGACAGCTCTGTCCCTCCTTGGCCAGGGTAGCCCATAAAGGACACTGGGTGTCCTGTCCCTTCTCTGTACCCAAGGACAGCTCGGGGTAGCCCATGGGGGACACTGGGGGTCCCATCCCTTCTCCGTGCCCAACGACAGCCCAGGGTAGCCCATGAGGGACACTGGGTGTCCCGTCCCTTCTCCGTGCCCAAGGACAGCCCGGGGTAGCCCATGAGGGACACTGGGGGTCCTGTCCCTTCTCCGTGCCCAAGGACAGCCCGGGGTAGCCCATGAGGGACACTGGGGGTCCTGTCCCTTCTCCGTGCCCAAGGATATCCCGGGGTAGCCCATGAGGGACACTGGGAGTCCCGTCCCTTCTCTGTGCCCAAGGACAGCCCGGGATAGCCCATGAGGGACACTGGGGGTCCCATCCCTTCTCCGTGCCCAAGGACAGCTCTGTCCCTCCTTGGCCAGGGTAGCCCACGAGGGACACCGGGTGTCCCGTCCCTTCTCCGTGCCCAAGGACAGCCCGGGGTAGCCCATGAGGGACACTGGGGGTCCCGTCCCTTCTCTGTGCCCAAGGACAGCCCAGGGTAGCCCATGAGGGACACTGGGGGTCCTGTCCCTTCTCCGTGCCCAAGGACAGCCCGGGGTAGCCCATGAGGGACACTGGGGGTCCTGTCCCTTCTCCGTGCCCAAGGATATCCCGGGGTAGCCCATGAGGGACACTGGGAGTCCCGTCCCTTCTCTGTGCCCAAGGACAGCCCGGGGTAGCCCATGAGGGACACTGGGGGTCCCGTCCCTTCTCTGTGCCCAAGGACAGCCCAGGGTAGCCCACGAGGGACACTGGGGGTCCCGTCCCTTCTCTGTGCCCAAGGACAGCCCAGGGTAGCCCACGAGGGACACTGGGGGTCCCGTCCCTTCTCTGTGCCCAAGGACAGCCCGGGGTAGCCCATGAGGGACACCGGGTGTCCTGTCCCTTCTCTGTGCCCAAGGACAGCCCGGGGTAGCCCATGAGGGACAGTCCCTCTGTCACAGCCACCCCACGGCCCTGCCCGGGCCTGCAGCACCTGCCCAGAGCAGGGCCTGCAGAGGGGTCCCGGTGCCGATCCCCCGAGCAGGGCCCAGTAGGAGAGCTCACACGCAGCTGTCAGACACGGGGGCTGGGGCTGGCGTCAGCGCAGCCCCCGGAGCCACTTAGCACGAGGCTCCTAAGAGCCCTGGGGCTCGGAGCCCCGGGCCTGCCCCGGGCCTGCCGGGCCCGGCGCTCCCCACCCGGCCTGTCGCAGTGCCCACAGCACGGCCCCAGCACCCAGCGTGCTGCTGGGAACCAGGTGCGTTTTTATTTACACCCTAAGTTTTATTTACACCCCCAGAGCGCAGCAGGCCGAGCTCGCCCCTCCCAAGCCCCCCGTGCTCCCAGTGGCCACGGTCCAGGCGCCAGTGCGGGACTGGGGCCTGCAGGGGCCTGGGGGCTGCGGGGACGGAGTGAGGGGGGCCGGGAGAGGCCAGGCTCCGTCCTGTGGCCGGGGAAGTGCAGGCTCCTGTTATGAGCTGTGCTCCTTAAACCATTGCATCACGGCCGCCTGGTTCTCCTTCACCCAGTTGATGTTAGCACGGGTCCGCTCCAGCGCCTGCTCCAGCGCCCGCGTCCCAGACCCAAACCCGATGTCCTCGTTGTCTTTCTTGAACTGCTCCAGCTGCCGGGCAGAGATGGGGCTGGAGCAGGCAGCGGTGGGCCCAGCAACCCCTGGCACATCCCAGCAGCTCCCAGCACCACTCAACACCACCCAGGAACACCCCAACAGCCCCTGACTACCCCTGTGAGCCCTCCAGCACCGCCCCAGCATCTCTCAGCTGCTCCCTGGCAGGACACAAACAGCCCCCAGGAGCACCCCAGTAGCCTCTGTGAGTCCCCAGCACCCCTCCAGCAGCCCCCAACACCACCCAACCTCCTCCTGACAGTCCCCAACACCATCTCATCAGCCCCCAGGAGCACTCTGACAGCCCTTTGGGCATCCCTGCCACCACCCCAGCAGGCATCAGTGACAGGGACAGAACACCCTCGGACCCCCGGGCACACAAGGGGCAGGACACTCCCTCCCAAGGGCTGCTAGCAAAGGGCAGCTCTGCCAAAGCTGGGGTCCCTCATCCCTCGGACCCTGCCAGGGTCCAGCCTCACCTGTTGCAGCTCAAACTCTGAGGAAAAGCGCTGGGTCACACCTGAGATCAGGTTGGAGAAGGAGAAGGAGCCGCCTCCATACCTGTGAGAGCAGAAGTGTGCTGAGCCAGTGGGGAGGGGACAGGGGAAGGGACAGTGCCACCCCCAAGGGGCACAGGCAGACGGGGTGCCCCAGACCCTGCAGTACTCACTGGCTGAAAAGCGTCCTCCAGTTGCCACGGATGAAGTCCCAGACCAGCGGCTGCCCCACAACGTTGCTGGCAACGCTGTTGATCGTGGAGGTGGCATCCTGCCTGCGGATCTTTGTAGGGTCGAGGGTGTACTGCAGGTACCTGGAGGGGCACGATGAAGGGGTGAGGGGCTGGCAGGGGCAGCAGACACCATGTGGGCGATGGGCTGCTGGGGACACACCGCAGCGCCAGCCAGACCCCACACGCACCGGTTGAGGATCCAGGGCTCGCGGCTGCAGGCGAGGGCTGAGCGGAGCTTGTCAGCCTCGGACACCACAGGGGCCTCCTGGAACTTCTGCCAGAGGAAATCCCAGACTTCCTCCCCACCCGTGGCCACCATGCTGCAGTAGATGGCTGAGCGCAGGATCGGGGGGACTCTGTTGGGGTAAGAGCCATCAGTGCCAGGAGCCCCTCTCCATGTCCAGCCCGAGCACACACACAGCACTGGGGTTTCCAAGGACTCACGGGTTGTTGTTGGTCGTATTCCACTCATTGAAGTAATTCATGGCCAAGTTCTGGCATTCGGAGACACCGTAGGAGCAGGCGGTGCTGACAGCATTTGCCTCGACGTACCTGGGGGAGAGAGGCCATGAGGGCTGGGGTCCAGCACAGGGCACCCAGTGGTCAGTGCTGGCTGGAGGCAGGGCTGTGCCCTCTGCCCAGCACAGTCAGGGGATCCAGCCCAGCCCCAGGGCCACGGTACTCACTGCGTCATCAGGTCACCACTGGAGGTATTTTGCCAGTTACCAGTGATGTTCTGGTAGTGCCTGAAGAGTGGGGTCACCTGTTTCTTGATGTATTTCTGAGGGCAAGAGGGAGTCAGGGCCCAGTGACACTGGCAGCAGCCCCCACACCACTGTGGGGGCAGTCCTGGCCCCTCACCCGCAGCACGGAGGGGTGGCAGCACTCACCGACATGTCCCCAAACACCTCGCTGCGGTCAAACATCCGCTGGAAGTACTTCAGGTTCGTGAGCGCTGCCTGCCAGGGCATGTATTCCGTCTCTTGGCTCAGGAACAGCGTCGTGTTCAGAGCCAAGGTCACATCGACGTACTTGGCCCTGTCAGGGGTGAGGGCAGCGTCACCTCGCCAGCCCCATGGCACTGCCCACCCCAGGGCACCACCCCATCCAGCCCCTCACCCTGGTGGCACCCAGACCACCTGGCAAGGCTCACCTGGCCAGGTTAAAGGCGTCGTCGATGATCTGGGCACGGTTGATCACAGGGATGACCTGAGAGAGCAGAGTCCATGTCTCAGGGCAGCCTGAGCGAGGTGGCGTGAAGGGTCCCACAGCACAGCCCTGAGTGCCCCGTGTACCGTATGGCCAGCGTTAAGCTGGCTGAGGAGCCGATCCCAGTTCTCCTGGTTGTAGTTGACACGGAAGTACCCAGTGACATTGATGTTCAGCAGGAGCCAGGTGGTGCTGAGCGTGAAGTTGCTGTTGGTGTCTGGGAAGGGGACAGGAGGCTCTGCCAGAGCTGCACTCCCTCTGGCCAGGGAGGGCCAGGCTCAGCCCCCACCAGCACTACCTCCCTGGGAACCCTGAGCAGTGGGAGATGGCAGCAAGACCCCCACTCACGGCCAGAACACACCATACCTGAGACTTTGGTCAGCCAGTAGGTTTCATTCCCTTGGTTATTGCCTGTCATCCAGGTGATGGGGACGATCCAGGTGTAGCTGTGCCGTGGACAGACAGATGGTGGGACTGGCCCTCATCCCCTGACCCCTCAGTTCCCAGCCAGCCCCTGCCACACTCACTTGAAGTCAGAGGGTCTGTCCACAGTAGAGTTGGGGTCCAGCAGAAAGTGCTTCTGGCTGATGGTGCCGTCGGCGGTGTTAACAGTGACCACAGGGAAGCCCATCTGCAGCGTCCAGCGATCCATGATGCTGCTGATAGTGCCAGGCAGTTGAACGTTGTTTTTCTGCACCGCCTGTGGGGATGGCAGCACCACTGGTCACCAGGGGCCGGGCAGCGTGGGGCTTGGCCAGCACTGCAACCCTCAGCCAGCATGTGGGACCCCGTCACAGGCAGCCCCCCAGAGCCAGGGCTGGGGACACTGCAGGAGCACCAGGCCCCTCCTACCTCTTGCAGGTGGACCCAGAGGTCAGTGTAGACGGTGTTGTTGTAGGAGAAGGTGTGGAGGTAGGACTGTGGGAGAGCACCAGGAGACACAGGTGAGCAAGGGCAAGTCTAGGGTGTGGGACACCCCTAGAGCACCTGGGAAGGTCTCTACCACGGGATGCCCACCCTGCACTGGATTTGCTGCCCTCCAGTTCCAGCAGCACTTCACCTGTAGCCCCTGCTTGAAGATCTCCTCGGTGAGGAAGGTCGAGAGCATCCGCAGCACCGACGCTCCCTGCAGGGACAGCAGGTGAGAGAAGGCAGGGACACCCCAGAGTCCATCCCCACCCCAGGGACCACCGTGCACACCTTGCTGTAGGCGATGCTGTCAAAGACTTCACTGATCTGCGCTGGGGTGTTGATCTCCTCCTCACGGAAGGAGAGCGGGTGGGAGCTGGCCAGGGCGTCTGTTGCCATCACATCGTGCACCTCATTCAGCACCATCAGGTCTTTCTGCAGAGGGGCACCAGCACCTGCCTCAGCCCTGCGTGCACCGCCTGGCACCGGGGCAGCTCCCGCCGTGCCTGCTCCCCTGCCTGCCTCCACGCCCATCGTCCCTGGCACTCACAATGTTCCAGCTCTGCTCAGCAGAGTCAGCACCCAGGTACTCCACGTACGAGGCGAAGCCCTCGTTCAGCCACAGGTCGTTCCACCAGCGCAGCGTCACCAAGTTCCCAAACCACTGCAGAGGGCACAGCACTCCCTCAGCCGCCAGCCATCAGCCAGGGGAAGGGCTGAGGGGTGCAGCAGGTACCTGGTGTGCCAGCTCGTGGGCGATGACGGTCACCACCCGCTCCTTGTTTGCAATGGAGGAGTACTCGGGATGGAAGAGCAGGGAGTTCTCCCGGTAGGTCACCAGCCCCCAGTTCTCCATCGCGCCCGCGTTGAAATCAGGGAGGCCAACCTGGTCTGGGGGTGGAGGGGAATCCCATCAGCCCCGCTGACCGCATGCTGGACCGTCCTCCCCGCTGCAGTGGGCACCTCAACCCAGCGCCCCGGGCACCCGCAGCACCCACCAGACTTGGGGAGCGGGTACGTCGTGTTGTAATGGCCCTCAAAGAAGGTAAGGATGCGACCAGTGACACTGAGTGCGTACTCGCCCTGGCCCTCGTCATCGATGGCTTTGGGACGGCCCCAGATGCGGATCTGGAGAGGAGGAATGCAGGACTCATCAGTGGCCCAGGCTCAGCCACCCAGGTGGGCAGGGGCTGCACCCAGCCCATCCTACCTGTTTATTCGAGGAGTTATCCTCCACATAGGAGAAGTTGCTGACAATGAAGGCCAGAAGGTACGTGGACATCCGGGGGGTGGTGTCAAACTCAGTGACATTCCAGCTCTGTCCATCAATATCCACCTGCCTGGTTGCTGTGGAGATCAGAGGATCACCCCACAGCCCTGCCAGGCCCCCAGCCCCCCAATGGGGTCCCCTCGCCCTACTCACCATTGGCAGGCATGTTGGAAATGGCCTTATATTCGGAGGGATGGATCATGGTCACCTTGAAGGTGGCTTTCATGGCCGGCTCGTCAAAGCAGGGGAAGGCTTTGCGTGCGTCAGCCGCCTGCATCTGCGTGGTGGCCACCACGTGCCTGCGAGCCAGCCCCATCAGTGTCAGTGCCAGGGTCCCTGTGGAGGCTGCACCCCCCAGTCCCCTCTCTCCCATCCCCACTGGGGCAGCATGAGGACGCAAGGGGGGCACAGAAGCTCTACACACCCATGCCACGGTCCTGGTGGGAGAGGAGCCCCAAAGCCAGCCCCGTGTCCCCCACTCCCCTTCCCACCACCGCACGGGGCCAGCCCAGTGGCTTCCACCCCATCCCCTGCCCTCCACCTACTGGATGCCGGACTCCGTGTATTCACTGCGATAGAAGCCAGCCAGGTCATCGGCCAGCTCCCCGGTGAAGCTGCTGAACAGGCGGTACCGCTGGCCCTGCTGCAGGGGAGCGCTCAGCTGCACCACCAGGTACTGGGTGGAAGTCTCCAGCCAGGTGCGGGAGATGGCAGGGGCGCTGCCACCACCCTCAGCCTGCAGCGTGGCATGGAAGGAGCCCTGCATGCTGTAGTTCAGCTTGTTGCTGTGGATGAGGATGAGGTCGGTGGCTTGCTCGCACACGAACACCACGCTGCTGTTGCCCTTGAAGATGTACATGTTGTTGGCATCGGGTGTCAGGAAGGGCTGCAGGGTCACCTCGTAGCTCTCCGGCTTCAGCGTGGCTGGTAACCTCCATCTGTTCCAGGGATTGTTGGGGGCAGGGGTGGAGGCGGTGGTGGTGGTGCCTGGGCCAGCCGTGGTGCCCACATCTGATGTCGTCTTGTTCTTTTCCTGGGCATACACCACCGAGAGTGCAATGATGGTGGCCACAGCCCCCACGCCCAGCACGATGGCCACGATGGCCACGGTCTTGCTGATGAAGAAGCCGGCTGCCATGGCGGGCAGCAGGAGTGGCACTGGCAGACACGGTGCCGGTGCAAGCACGGCTTTTAGCCTCTCACTCCCACGAGGTTTATTAGTCCAAGTTAATGGGTGAAGGATTAAATGGCCATAGGGCTCAGGGTGGCGACAGATCCTGGGATGAGCTTTCCACCCGCCCGCCCCCCAGGCTGGCAGCAGCACCAACGCCCAGCGCCGCTGCTGCAGGGGCAGAGCTGGCCGTGGGGGCTCGCACCATCGGGGAGCGTGTGCGGGCTCTGGGCCTGGACCCCGGCGTCCTTCCCCAGCGCTGGCCTGGCCCTGCAAAAGGAGGGACAGAGCGGGTGGTCGCAGCCAGCAGCCACGTCCCCCACCACACTGCAGGGCCCAGCGTGTGTCCCCATCAGCCAAGCCCAGAGGCAGAGTCAGTGTCACCCCATTTACCCTCGAGTGACTGAGCCGCTGCCAGAGGGTCCATGCCACCCCTGCCTGCGAGGGGCACAGCTGGGTGGCTGCCCCACCCAGGGAAAGCAGCGGGCGTGGGGTGCACGGGTGTCTGGCAGTGGCAGGTGACAGCCGGGACGAGCTTCCCCTGCACACAGCCCTCTCAAAGTCCAGGGTCACAAACGTGGAGGCACGGGGGTCAAACTCCACCATTGTGAACCCAGCCCCCGTGGGCACACGCGAGGTCCCCACCCAGGGTACGGTGGGGGGATGACACACCCTGTCACACACGGGGCAGAAATAGGAAGCCCTGTTCCCAAGATCTAATCATTGTCTCCGAAGGGAGATAGGGGCAGGATCTACCAGGAGCCACAACGGAGGCAAAGGGCAAGCCGGGATAAATAGCGTCCTGAGGGCACCCTGCCCTGTCCCTGACACCCAGCTGCACCCGCCGGGGCCACCGTGCCTGGCACAAGCCACTCTGCTGGTGTCCCTGGCATTCCCTGGTAGGCACAGCCATCTCCCGGGTCCAGAGGTCACTGCTGGCTCTTACTCCCATCCCCACCCTGGCTCTGGCTAAGGGCTTTGGGGACAGTCCCCGACACGCCGCAGATGGCTGGGAGGGTGCCAGGCACTCTGCACACCCCATCCCGTGCCAGCCCTCCCCACAGCCCCTCGGGCTGTCCTGGACGGATTTAACGGGGAGCAGCACTGGGGTGAGACACAGCACCCACACCCTGAGTCCCCCAGCGCCTGCAGGGTTCCGTCCCCGCCCGCACACCCCTCTGGAGCCCAGCCCGCAGCACACGCATCTCCCACGTCCCACACGCGGCACAGATGTTGGGCGTCACCCCGTGGGGACACCCCACAGCCCGACACCCCCCCGGAGCCCTCCACACCGTCACGCACCCCCCCAAGCCCCGCACTGCACGGGGATCCATAACCCCCCTGTATGTGAACCCCACTGCCGGCCCCACAGCCCCCGCCAGCCCCTTCCCCCGCTTGGACCCCCCCCCGCACCCCGCGGAGCCCCTCCGCAGCAGCACGGCACCCGCCTCACCTTCCTGCGCTCCGCCGGGGACAGCCGGGGACAGCGGGGAGACAGCGGGGGGACAGCGGGGGACAGCGGGGGGACAGTGAGGGAACAGCGGGGGACAGCCGAGAACAGTGGGGGGACAGCCGGGGACAGCGGAGGACAGCGGGGGGCAGCGGGGAACAACGGGGGACACTGGGGGACAGCGGGGGACAGCGGGGGGACAGCGGGGGGACAGCGGGGAATAGCGGGGAACAGCCGGGGACAGTGGGGGATAGCAGGGGGACAGCCGGGGACAACGGGAGACAGACGGGGATAGTGGGGGGCAGCGGGGGGACAGCGGGGGACAGTCGGGGACAGTGAGGGATAGCGGGGGGACAGCAGAGGATAGCGGGAAGACAGCAAGGAGCAGCGGGGACAGGGGGTCCCTCCCGCCCTGGTCCCCTTCCTGCGCCCCACGTGTGTCTGTCTGTCTGTCCTGCCTGTCCTCCTGCCCGTCCTCCTGCCCGACTGCCCGCCCCAGCTCCCGCTCGCAGCTCCAGGGGGAGGAAAGCTTCCTCCAAAGCTCCAGGGCAGGAACCCGGAGCTCTCGCCCCCTTTAACCTCCTGTCTGCCGGCCGGCGGGGGGACAGCACGGGCTCCCCCGCCCCGCAGCGGTTCTGAGGGGAAGGGGTGCTGTGGGGAGGGCCTGGCTTTGGGAACACGCTCCGGCGGGCAGGGCTAGCCCAGCAAAACGCGGCCCCGTGGGTGCCACAGCACAGCACAGCACAGCACAGCACAGCACAGCGCAGCACAGCGCAGCCCAGCACGGCTCAGCACAGCCCAGCACAGCACAGCTCAGCACAGCTCAGCACAGCCCAGCACAGCACAGCACAGCTCAGCACAGCCCAGCACAGCACAGCACAGCACAGCACAGCACAGCACAGCACAGCACAGCTCTGCACAGCACAGCACAGCACAGCACAGCACAGCACAGCCCAGCACAGCACAGCACTGCACAGCACAGCACAGCACTGCACAGCACTGCACAGCTCAGCACAGCACAGCACAGCTCAGCACAGCCCAGCACAGCACAGCCCAGCACAGCACAGCACAGCACAGCACAGCACAGCACAGCCCAGCACAGCACGGCACAGCACGGCCCAGCACAGCACGGCACAGCTCAGCACAGCACAGCACAGCACAGCACAGCACAGCACGGCACAGCACTGCACAGCACAGCGCAGCACAGCTCAGCACAGCACAGCACAGCACAGCACAGCTCAGCACAGCTCAGCACAGCCCAGCACAGCACGGCACAGCTCAGCACAGCACAGCACAGCACAGCCCAGCACAGCACGGCACAGCACAGCACAGCACAGCACAGCACAGCACAGCTCAGCACAGCACAGCACAGCTCAGCACAGCACAGCTCAGCACAGCTCAGCACAGCACAGCCCAGCACGGCCCAGCACAGCACAGCACAGCACGGCACAGCACAGCTCAGCACAGCCCAGCACGGCACAGCACAGCTCAGCACAGCTCAGCTCAGCACAGCACAGCACAGCTCAGCACAGCACAGCTCAGCCCAGCTCAGCTCAGCACAGCACAGCACAGCTGGGGCAGGGAGCGGCCCAGGACCAGGAGCCATCCCCAGGACCCATCCCCACCGCCACCTCCGGACCTGCAGGCGGCTCGGAGGGAGCCCTGCCCTGCACAGCCCTGCCCGGGCCGCATCCCCGGCTCGCTCCGGGCTGGGCACGGCTCTGGGGACCGAGCCAGGGCTGCCCCTCGGGGCACAGCGCGGGGTCACGGCCAGCGCCGGGCGCTCGGCTCCCGCACCGCCACCGGCACCGGCTCGGGAGGGGAAATGACGGGCTGGGGGCTCGCCCGGCTGCGCTGGCCGGGGCACGGCACGGGGCTCAGCAGGGCTGAGGTCTGGCCAGCCCAGGATGGGGCACGGGGGCCGGAGCTGTCCGCAGAGCCGCCACGGGAGCCGCAGAGGAAGCACGAGTGGCCGGACAGCAGGGGGATGCTGTGGCGTGGGGCCGGACACGGGCACTGCCCACGGCAGCCCAGCCCCCGGACCCCCGGCCTGGCACAGAGCAGCCGGCCACCAACTCGCCAAGCCCCTCGCCATGCGGCGAGCCCGGAGCGTCCCCTCCGAGCGTCTCGGTCCTGCTGGACTCTGCTTCCCAGCCCCAGGACACGGCCCAGGCTCGGTGGCTCACCTGCACCCTTCGCCAGCACCTACAAGAGGAGAAGGAGGAGGAGGAGGAGGAATAGGAGGAGGAATAGGAGGAGGCGGAAGAGGAGAGCCAGTGGAGAATACAAATACAGCAGGTTGCCCGGCTTCCTGACCTCCAGGAGCGCTGATGTGGCTAGTGGCCAGCTGAGGAAGGGTTAAGCTGCAGGGAGGGGAAAATTCCTTCCAGGCAGAGTCACGGTTTCCCTGCCAGGGGAAGTGGAGGCAGAACCCGGAGCACAGCTGGGGAGCAGAGGAAGGGCCCCTGGCCAGCCCCAGGGGCTGGTGGCCAGATGGAGCCTCGGCTGAGCCAGGGGCGTGGGGCACACGGCTGACAGAGCCCATCAGGGTCCCTGTGAACCCCAGGACGAGCCCTGCTCCTCCCCAGCCTCAGAGGACCCCAGCCCCAGAGCTCCCAGGCCCCCCAGGAGAGCTGCACAGACCCCCCAGCCCCCTCCCCATCCAGCAGACACAGACACAGGTTCAAGGGAAGTTTATTGGGACACAGGGACACACTCCAGCAGCCCCAGCCTGGCCTGACCCTGCCCGTCCCCCGGGTCACTCAGCTCCCAGCCCTCCTGCTGCCACATCCCCCCTCCAGCATGTCCCCACAGGGTCCCCAGAGCCCATGAGTGACCCCCTCCCAGCTGGGGCCCAGCACAGGCAGCAGGGCCAGGGCAGGGGACAGCCATGGCTGGGAGGATGACAGAGCCAGCACTACAGGCACACCTTCACCACTGGGAATCCCAAGAATCCCAGGAAAGGCAGAAGCCAGCTCTTCCCCACAGGGAGGAGAGGCTGCACATCCCCAGGGACAGGGGGAAGGAAGGGCACCCTCCTTGTTGGGGGAGCAGAGAGCAGAACTGAGCCCAGGTCCAGCGGGAGGGACCCCCCAGCCCGTTCTCTGAGCCCTGCCACTCTCCCTGCCCTCGGCCACCATCAGCTCCCGTGTGCCACATGGGCAGGGCCCAGGAGGAGCCAGGGACCCCAGCTGTGCTCAGCTGGCAGCTCCCCAGCCCGGGCTGCTCACATGAACTGTGACAGGTTGGGCACTTTGATGTTGATGTCCCCGATGTTGATGTTGCGGGGGATCTCGGGCAGGTTGATGTTCTTCACGGCCGACACAGCGCGGGAAGGAGCAGCTGAGAGGCCTCCCTGGGGACAGAGGGACCGTGACCACCCCACCCACAGCCCCTCCACAGCCACATCTCCTGTCAGCCTTTGATGGCCTGGGGTCATTAACCTGGCAGAAGAATCCCTTCCACACTCCGGCAGCTCCCTGCACTCCTGAGCAGCACCCCTGTGCCCAGCCCCATCCCCAGGGCTCAGGAGGGCTCTGGGAATACCCTGCACACCCCTGTCCCCAGTGCCCAGGCTCTGTCAGCTCCTGCAGGGCAGAGCCACAGTGCCACTGCTCACCTCTGCCTTCTCCAGCTTGCCCTGGGCCTCCACCTGTGCCACAATCTCGTTCATGTTGGTCTCCAGCACCATCCCGCCGATCACCATCTCCTGCAGGATGTGGTGGACCTGCCAGGGAGGGAGGGAGGGAACAGAAGGCTGAGGGCCTGGTCCTGTCAGCACCTCCCCAAGGCACACAAATCTACCCCGATCCCTCCACAGCCTGCAGCGTGAAAGGGTGGCCAAGGGGAGCCCCAAAGCTCCGCTCACCACCTGCATCCCCACTCGAGATGACACCACCCACCCACTGGAGCAGCCACATGCCACTCACCCCATGGCACAGCCTGCTGTGCCACCTCCACTCCTGGCTGCTCCCTCCCCGGGCCAGGAGCCAGGTTACAGCAGGAATGTGTCCTAGAGGTGACCCCAGCAGGCAGCAGGGTCCTCACTGGGCACGACACTTGTCCCCAGAAGCTCCTTCTCAGAAAGCCAGGCCAGCCCTGGCCTGCCACTGTCCCTCAGGAAGGTCGGGACGGTGACACCGGCACAGAAAAAGCACAGAACTGCCAAGGCAGTCTGCTCCTTTCCTGGGATCCCTCCACTCCAAGGACGAACAGCCAGGCAGGGGCAGTGCAATCACACAGCCAGAGCACGGAAAAGAACATTGCTGACTTGCAACCCCAGAAATTGCAACCTGCCCCAAGGCAACAGCCAGTCTGTGCTGGTGGCCACAACCACCCTGAGCTCCTGCAGCTCGTCAGTTCAGCACTCCCTGCACAGTCAGCAGCTCCCAAGCAATTCCCCAAGCACAGATAATCAATTTATGGGTGCCAGTTTCCGTGAAAGCATACAGGAGCACTGTTGGGTTATGAGATTGTTTTATGGTTTCAGAGCCGGGCTGCACTTGTTACCACCTTGTGACAAACACCTCCAGGACAATACCAGGGAGAGTAACAAGATAGAACCTGCTCTGAGGGCAAACCAGCTCTGTGAGGAGATCCCAGGGCTCCCCATAGGAGCAGCAGAAGGTGTGTGGGGTCAGCAGGGCACAGCGTGACCCCCCCAGCCCAGTCCCAGTGCATGCTGAAGCAGCTGGAGCAAGTGGCTCCCACAGCCAAAAAGGATATGGGAGCATCAGGAAACATTCCTTCAAGATCTGGCTTCAGCCCAAGCTGGCTCCAAACCAACAGGGCAGAAATCCTGAGCAAGTTTTTGTTTTCCAAGCCCAAGCACAGCACTTCCTGAGAAATCCACGTCCCCTCTGGGACCCCACAGCTGCTGAGCGCAGCTCACACTCCCCTCCAAGGTGGAGAGCACGAGTGAGAGCTGGGCAGAGCCCCCCAGCCTGTCCCTGTGACAGGGGATCCCTGCAGCTCGGAGGCTGGGGCTCACAAAGCCAACAGCTGCAAGCACTGCTGTCACTGGAGCCTGATCAACGTCCCCTCTGTCACTCCCTGGCAGGAGCAGGACCCCAGACCCACCACAGCTCTGGTCCCACAGTCCTTGTGCTGCAGCTGGTGCAAGGTGGAACTTAAGGCAAAAAAAAAAACAAAAAAAAATAAAACAACTGCAGAATGCAGCTGAAGCTGCACCTGCAGCCCTGCCCAGGGAGACACTCACAGCCCTGTCCATGGCCCTGCCTGGGCATCCCAGGGGGCAGCCAGGGCCAGCAGGACACACCACCACATTCCCAGCACCCCAAACCCTCCGCAGCCAGCTCCTGGGAGCGCAGGAACAGGAGCACATCTGAGAAATAAACACGGGCCCAATATAGAAAGAGACCGGAGGAGCAGCTGATAATGGCAATGATAACAATAACTGATAACAACTCCAGTCCAAGCTGGGAGCAGTGGGAGCGCTGGATGGGAAGTAAACAGGGCTGGGAGAGCCTGCAGTGACTGATAGTGGAGCTGGGATCACCACTATCAGAAACCCCCGATTCCTGTCTGCTGGAATGTTCTTCCAGGAGGGGAGGTCAGAGGAAGGGTGACCCCACTGCTGCTGGCACAGGTGTGAACTGCCCGGCCCCAGGGCTGCGGGCTGGCTGTGAGACTCTGTGAGTGTTTCACTTGCAAAGCTCGTGGAAAGCTGAGAGCAAGGCTGTGGAAAGCTGCTGAGTCCTGCACATGCCACAGTCAGGACTCAGGAGCATGTCCTCCCCCAGCTGTGGGCAGAGGTGACCTGGGCAGCTGCCAACACCTCCCACAGCTGCTTGGCCTTCCTTCCTACTTTGATAAACACTTTTGCTGACAAGATAATCATGTTATGGCATTTTGGAAAGTTTACAGTAGGGCAAACGGTGAAATGAAAGCCCAACCTCAGCAGCTGGTAACACAGACCAGACCTGCTCACTCCCCTTCCTGCCAGTTCCCAGCTGGAATCACCAACACAAATCGAGTGTTTTACACATTTTCTTTGTCCCGTGCTCTTTTTTGTTGATATGTTTTTATCTTCAGCAAAGCAAGAAAATCTTGCTCAACAGCAATGCAAGCCCAGCCCCCCCAGCCCAGCCTCTCCCTGCTCCAAGCCTATTCCTGGCTATCTCTTCCCAGTTATCTGCAGCCTTGCAGCCCAGGACATGATCAAAGGGGACGGTTTCCGCCCAGGATCTCCGTCCAGCTCCAGAGGAAGCATTACAGGCTGTGGCCCAAGCCAGAGTTTACCCAGCACTCTGAATTCCAAACACTCCCATTGTTCCTTCCCCGTTTTTTCCCTGCAGCTGGAGTAAAATGATAACTCCCACGAGGTGTCTCGGTCTGCCCAGCTCCACCAGCGCTGGCTGTGGAGCACAGACGAGTCACTGGGGCAGCCCCAGGGCTGGGATCAGCTCCCCTGGGCTCAGCCCTCGGGTCTCTAGTCGGGAGATCATTTTTGGGATAATTTTGAGGTGAATGTGGGTGAATTTTAATGTGAATTTTGATGTGAATGTGAGTGGTTTTTGCAGAGCACGGGCTGAAAGCTTCCCTTACAGGATCTCAGTCCCTCCCAAAGTGAGCCCAGCCATCCTCACACTCTCCAGGCCAGCCCCAGCCATGAAATGCAGGCTCAGAGCAGCCCCGAGGCCACCACCCACCTTGTCCATGTGGAAGATGAGGTCCAGTTCACAGACATTCTCAAAGCACTTGTCCAGCGTCTCCACAAACACCTGGGGCAGACAGAGACCAGGCAAGATGGTCACACCAGCCCATGGAACACTCCAGGCATGGCACAGAGGGACTGGACAGCTGGACAAGGACCTGGGGGTGCTGGTGAGTGGCTGAACACGAGCTCAGGTGTGTCCAGGTGGGCAAGAGGCCGATGGCACCTGGCTTGTGTCAGCCCCAGGGCACTGCTGGGGCACCTCCAGGGCTGGGGCAGCTCGGGGCTCCCCCCAACAGGAGAGCCCTGGGGGGGCTGGAGCGTGTCCAGGGAAGGGAACGGAGCTGGGCAAGGGGCTGAGGGAGCTGAGGGGCTCAGCCTGGAGAAAAGGAGGCTCAGGGAGACCTTCTTCCCATACCCTGGTGTTTAAAGGGTGGCTGCAAAGCTGGAAACTCCCTCCCCTCATACAAGGAGTCACATGGAAAGACACGCAGTGATGAGTACACATGGAGTGATGGGAACACTTCAACAAGAGGGAAATTATTTTCCAAAGAAATGGCCATTGAATAATCTCCAGGAGGAAGTGAGGAATTTCCCAACACTGGATATTTTTCACATGCCAGGGTGTTGGGCATTGTCTAGGCCGTGCTTTGCCACGAAAGGCTGGATCAGACAATCCCTGAGAGCCCTTCCAGCCTGGGACTGCAGGATCACAGGATTAATGGTTGCACTTGATGCTCACAAGGGTTTTTCCCCCATTAAGTAATTCTGTGTTTCTATTTTTAAAATATATTTTCTTTCAGATTGCCAGAAGCTCAGGTACTCCCTCCCACCACACCCGAGGGCTGGCACAGAGCTGCCACGGGCACGGAACACCCGAGTGGTGCCTGGGCAGGGCTGTGCCCTGCAGGGACACACCTGGATGAGGTCCAGGATGCCCAGCTCGCTCTCCGAGGAGTCCACGCAGAACACGAAGTACAGCGTGGCGTAGTGCCGGTAGATCAGCTTGTAGTCCGAGCCGCCGAACAGGCTGTGGGGACACGGAGGGCTCAGGGCTGGGGACTGGGGACACGGGGACACGGGGACAGCCAGCCCCGCACGGCCGTACCTGCCGCACTCGAGGAAGTTGCAGATGTGGTCATCGCGCTTCAGCACCAGGTGGAAGGTGTCACGGATGATCTGCTGCTGCACCTCTTCTGCCTGCCGGGAGCACACGCTGGGTGGGCACCGACGGATGCACGACCCACCCGTGCCACCGCGGCCCCGCTGTCCCCGCTGTCCCCGCTGTCCCCGGTGCCACCCGGGGCACCTGAAGGACGCGACCGGGACACCGCCCCAGCCCCCGGACACCCCCAGCCCACCGAGCCCCGCTGCCCCCGGTCCCACGGCTCAGGCACTGTCCGCCGCAGCCCGGCGGTGCCGGTGCCGGTGCCGGTGCCGGTTCCGGTGGCGCACCAGGTGCTGGTAGAAGCGGACGAGCCGCGGTTTGCCGTGGTTGTTGAACACGAGGATGGCGTTGATCATCCCGGCGGCGCCTTGGGCCGGGAGCAGCACTGCCAGCAGCGCCGGGCCGCAGACCCGCCGCAGGAAGCCCCTCGGCCGCCCCGGAAGCGCACCGGGCTCCGGTGGGCTGAGCCGGGGTGACCCTGCGGAGCGGCCGGGAACGACCCTGCGCGGCTGCCGGCGGGCACACGGGCAGGCCCAGGCCGGGATGCAGGTGTAGTTGCTGTCCGCGCCGGGACACTGGGACACCGGGACCACCGGGACCACCGGGACACCGGGCCCGCCGCTCCCCGCGCGCGCCGCCAGGGGGCGCACCAGCCCCGCCGGGACCGGCGCGCCGCGCAGGGGGCGGGGCTTTGCGCCAGGCCACGCCCTCCTTTAAAGGGGCAGCGACTCTTGTCCGCCCGGAGGGGGCGTGCGCCTGGGCGCGGGGTCAGAGCTCACCGGCCGCTGCCCGGGCCCGCTTCCCCCAGCGCGGGCACACACCGGCAACAGCGCCCCGTGCTGGGGACGGTGAGAAAAGGGCGGGGCAACCCCGCGTGGCACCGGCGGCTAGCCACGGGCCCTTACCCGGGGCGCATGGACACGGCTCCTCGGGGCCGACGGGACCGGCGGGGGACATCGAGGGCAGGGAGCGAAGGGTCAGTGCGCGCCTCGGCGGGGCGGGAGGAACGGGGAGAGGGAAGGGGAAGAGCACGGAGTGACCAGGACAGGAGACCGCGCGTCCTGATTGGCTGAGGCGGCTGCAGCCTCGGGCATCCGCGCTCTGATTGGCTGAGGCGGCATCCTCTTGAATCCGCGTTCTGATTGGCTGGGATGGCGGCATCATCCTGAGTGCGCGTTCTGATTGGCTGAGGTGGCCGCTTCCTTCTGAATCCGCGTTCTGATTGGCTGAGGCGGGCGGGCAGTGCTCGCTGACAGCCGGAGGTGCCGGGGCTGGCCCGGTCCCGTCCCGGTCCCGTCCCGGTCCCGCTCCGTGCCACCGCACCGTGCAGCGCACTCTGCGTCCCGCCCCGTGCCTGCTTTGTTCCCACTCCGTGTCCCCCCCGGGTCCTGCCCGGTGCCGTGCGCCGTGCCCCGCTCCGTGCCCCTCCCCGAGTGCCGCTCCTGCTCCGTGCCAGCTCCAGGCACACCCCGGGAGCACCCACGGGAATTCAAGGCAGCGAATCTCCCTGCGCCTCGTCTCTCCTCCCCAGGATTGGCAAATATTTGTGTAGGCAGAGCCGTTCCCAGGCCACGTGCGGGGCGAGGCCGGGCTGGCAGTGCGGGCAGGGCAGTGGCACTTTGGGGACCGGTGACACCGGCCGGGTCCGGGCTCCGGGAGGCTCGGGGCTGGGCCGGCGGGGACGTGCGGGGTGGCAGAGCGGCGTGGGGGATGTGAGCAGCGGCAGGGGGACAGAGCAGGGGGCTCAGTTTTCACCACGAGCACAAAAAAAGCCCAGAAAAGCAGAAGTGAGCCCAGACAAAGGGCTGCGTGTGGAGACAAACTCCACTGCGATTAGTCCGGCCGGCGCCACCTGCTTCCATGGAGATGAGAATCTCCCGGCACACCAGTCGAATCAATGCCTCCACATGCTCCTTCTTCTGTGGGGAGGAGACCCTCATCCTCCTCTTCCTCATCCTCCTCCTCACGATGGGAGCCAAAGCCTGCAGCCCACCGATCCCTGGCTGTTGCCACCCCCTCCCCTTCCCGTGCCCCATCCCAGCCCCGTCCCTCCCTGTGGGACCAGCTCCCTCCTGCTGCCCCATCCCACAGCCACGCAGCTCAGCCTCTCCCTCCGCCTTTTGGGGAGGCCAACACCGCCCGCCTTCCCAAACCCCGCAGCTTCTGCATCACCAGCTCCCCTTTCCATCCCTGCTCCACAGCCCATCTCACTCCCTGCCACCCCACCCGAGCACTGCGACCTCTCCCTCCTCCTCTTTGTGTCGGCTGAACAGCATCCCCCCAAACCCCTCCAATTCCTGATTCCTCTCATCGCGTTTTTGGGGAGACAGCAGTCCTTGCCGTCAATCCCTGCAAAGCTTTTTGGGGTGCACCTGACCTTTCCCACCCCTTAGAGGAGGAGAGCAATGCCCAGCTGGACATTGGGAAGGTCATCCCCTCCTCGGCATCACCACATGGGCTCACAACCCCTCGGAATGAAGGGTGAGGTAGAAAATGTCCCTGTGCTGCTGGAGGGGACAGAATTCGGGGGCAGGGTCCTCATCGACCACCGCCACCCCCGCTCCCCTCCTCTGACCCCCGGACTGGTGCCCAGGGCCGGGGGAAGATGCCGCTGGCCCGGGGGGCGGTTCGCGGTGGTCGGGCAAGTTGAGGAGGGGGAGGAAGATGAAGGGCGGGCGAGTTAGGAGGAGCTGCTTTGCATCCCTTCACGTCAGCCCTGCCTCATTCCCTCCTTCTTCCTTCCTGCGCACCCAGCGCCGGGCCCGGAGCCGCCGCCGCCGCCGCCCCGTGGAGCCGCCGGTGAGTCCTCACCGGAGCCCCCCGAGCCCCCCCCCGGTCCCCGGTTCCCCGGGGGGACAGAGCGGGGACACCGCGGTGCCGCCGCTCCGTGCCCCGCGCCCCGAGCCATCGATGGCGGCGGAGAAACGGGGGGCGCGGGGGGTCCCGGCTCGGGGCGTGGGGCCGCCCCCCCGGGAACCCCCCCGGAACTTTCCCCGTGGCCGCGCACAAAGTTTGTCGGGCGGGGAAGTTGCGGGGAGGGCGGGGGGCCCTGACCTGTTGCGGGAGGGGGAGCGGCGCGGGGAGGGATGCTCGGGGGTCGCGCCGGGGGTCCGCAGCCTCGGGAGTTTGTGCTGTTGGGGACGGGTCCCGGGTGGGGTCCCCCCGTGTTCGCAGAGTGCTCCGGGGGTGGGGGTGACCCCGTGGGCCGGTCCCGCTCCGGGCAGGTCCCGGTTCGCCTCCGGGGTGTCCCGGTGCGGGACCGCCCGGTGCTCCGGGGGGCTCCGGGGGGCTCCGGGAGGGCTGGGGGGGTTTTGAGTTCTGTGCCCGAGCAAAGGAGCGAGGGGAGCCGTGTGAAAGCCCTCCAGAGCTCTGGTCATAACACGGTGTAATGGATAAATTAGTTATCATAATTACTCAGTCAAGCATTTAGGATTTTCCTTGTGAGAGGCTCTGTAGGAAGAGAAGGGTGACCGGGGGGAAGAGGGGCTGCCAGAGCCTGACCTGCACCAGGCTGGAGCCTGATCCCACCCCAGCTCCAAATCCCAGTTCCCCTGGGCTGGAGCCTGACTCCCCCAGGTCCGTCAGACTCCCACAGCATGGTCCTGTGTCCCACACCACACTCCTCCCACATCCCACACCGCATTCCCACATCCCACACCGCATTCCCACATCCCACACCACGCTCCCAGGCTTGTCTGGGCCACTCCTCCAGCCCAGGTCTGAGCTGGCCCCGCCGAGCCGTGGGTCCGAGCGGATCCTGTGGGTGCTGGGGCTGCCCACAGCCCTGAACAAACACCTTTTGGGATGGAGGCAGGCTCCAGGCATGGCTCTCAGGGGGACTCTGAGGAGTCCCTGGGCAGCACCAGCCTCAGGGCTCTCTGTGGAGGTCGCAGGGTGCCCATCCCTGGCTGTGACCATGCCCTGCTCCCACCCTGGGTGACAATATCCTCACTGCAGGAGCAGCCATGGAACAGGCACGTCCCCCTCGCTGGGCCTGGCTCCTCTCCTGCAGGCAGCTTTGCAGCAGTGCCCTCTTTATGGGTCACACTGTGTCCCTCCAAAATGGGAAACAGGAGCTGGAGCTCTGCTGCACCCCAGGACACGTCCCCACCCGAACTGGGGAGTGACTGCTGGGTCAGACAGGGCCCCTGCAGCAGGACTGGAGTGTCTCCAGTGGTGTGGGTCGCTGCTCATCACGTTGGCTTTTTGGGCTTGGTTTAATCCCTGAGAAAGTGTGAGTTTCGGGTTTTACTGGGCCATTTTAATTTATCAACTAGTTTGGGAATCGCGGTGTGGAGAGGGAGGAGCACAGGCACTGTCTGGCTTTGCTCTCCGGCTGGGAATACTGAGGAATCTACAGAGCAGTGGCTGGAACATGCCAGCATCACAACCCATGAGGGAGAGGCTGCCTGCACTCCTTTATTTTAGTTACTCCTTGTGCAGAAGTCAGCTCCAGCTCAGCCCAGGCTGGAGCCGGCGTGGGGATGAGGGGCAGCCTCGTGTCAAGGGCATTCCTGCTGGGTCTGTTGCCCTCTGCCACCCACTCCCAGATTTGGTTTCCCAAGCCCCATCACATCCCTGGGTCAGAGTCCACCTGTCTGGGCTGAGCTGGAATGGTTGGGATGGAATGGATCAGGGCACCGTGCACGGGGGGCTGGAAGGATGTGCAGGGATGTGATGTGCCTGGAGTCCTCTGGATGAGGCACAGTCCCCTTCCCAAAGGGCTTGACCTTGGGGACGGAGACCCTGACCAGTGCCAAGTGTTTTCCCTCTGTTCTCTGTCCCACATTTTCTCCCCAGCCCCAGCACACCCTGCTCTCCTTCTCCTCCTGGCAGTGGCTGCAGGTCACAGTGGGGTTGGTGTGGGACAAGACCTGGCACAGCCCCTGTGCTTTCCCTCAGGGCCAGTTTCTGCCCAAAACACGGTGAAACAGTCAGGAATGGGTGCTCTGCTGAGCTGTGCAGGCAGGTCTGTGTCTGTGTGTTTGGGGCTCTGCTCACCCGGCTTCAGCTTCAACAGAGGAACAGGGCTCTCCCCCTCAGAGAACAAGTGATGGTGAACTTTCTCTCCCAAACTTTAATTTAAAGGGAGAAACATGTTTTTGACTTTTCCTGGCCTTTCCTTGCAGCTGTCCATCTGTTGTTTGAGTGACAGTGGAGTGTTTGTGATGAAAATTAACAGGAACAATATGCCAGCACCTGTGGGCAGCTCTGCAGTGTCCCTGTGCTGTCACCTCCTGGTCCTCAGAGTGCTTGGACAATGTTCCCTGCAAAGTGCCACAGTTTTTAGTTAAATGAACAGTGACCAGTGTCTAGGTGCTCTTGTGCAGAGCAAAGACAAACTGGCAGAAAGTTCAGGTGAATCTTGTCCAGGTTGGCTCCAGGGATAGCCCAGGATGGCTGTGGGAGGTGGGGAGGTCTGGTAGGACAAGGCACAGCAGCTCCAGGCTGCTCCAAACCCCATCCAGTGGACCCTGAACACTTCCAGGGATGGGGCAGCCCCAGTTTCTCTGGGCTCCCTGTGACAATTCCCTGCCCTCTGTCAGGGCCGTTCTTCCTGTCACTCCAGCTCCTTGTCCAGTTCCTCCCAGCTCTCCTGGAGCCCCTTTAGGCACTGTGAGGAGCCCTGAGGTGTTCCTCCTTGCAGAGCCTGGCACAGGCAGGGCTTGGCAGAGCAAACCCAGCCAGGCCATTCTGGGCAGCTCTGTCAGGAAGAGCGGGCAGGGAGGAGGAAGCAGCGCTCAGGCTGCTCATTGTTTCACTTCCACTTCTCCTCCACGGGGACCTGCCTGGGCAGGGCTCACCCTGAGTGCTGGGGATCAGGAATCTGGGCTGGGATGGAGGCGAGGGGCTGCCCCTGCTCTGCTGGGACCCTTCACTGACCCACAGCCCCCAGCAGGGACAGGGTCCCTCCCTGGGCACAGGGGACTGGCCCCAGCCCTCAGAGCCACACCAGCCCATGTTGGGGGACCTGGAGAAGGGGAAGAGGGGGAGGAAGGACAGGCAGACCTTCCAGAGGAAGAGTGCTCACCACTGCCTCTAAATTTATCTTTCCTGTTTCTCAGCAGCAGCATTGTCTCATGCCTGCTCTCTGTGTGTCAGGCCATTCTCCCCTCCCCGCCTCTCTCCTGTCCCTCACCACGTTATCCTGGTTTAACCAGCTCTGTCTCTCCCCTTCTTTTCATGTTTCAGTCCTGCTGTGCTCCCTGGCTGCTTTTCCCGTCCGTCCCCTCCGGTGTGTTCCCACACCCACCATCCCAGGGCTCTCCCCACGTCCTGCAGCACCAGCCCCTGGCTTGGGGGTTCAGCTGGGGCTGGGAGGCTGCCAGCTCTTCTGGGCTCAGGACTGGGACCCCATAAGCAAGCTGGAGGTTTCCCTTGAGCCCTCTGTCCAGCCCATGGTGGGCTGCTCTCAAGGGAGAGCTTCTCCTTGGAGCTGTGGGATCATTTTGGTTTGACAGGACCAGCCTCAGGGCAGCCTGGCCTGCTCATCCCAGCCTCCCCAAGAGATGCTGCACATGGCCAGGGGGGTCAGGGACATCCAGCAGTGCCTGGGAGTGCTCAGGACCAGCCTGGCTGGCGGCTGCTGTTGGGAAGAATTGTTTTTGTGGTTAGGATGGATGTTCAGGGAGCTGCTTCCCTTCCCAGCCAGTCCACAGGGATTGTGAGGGTCTCCTTCCTCACAAAGGACTCTCTACTCTGAATCCTGACTCCTGCCATCCAAAATGTGGGCAGCTTAAACTCCCAACTCAAACACCTCCCTGCTCAGTTATAGTTCCTTGTTGAGCTGCTGGGAGTCGCCCTTGCCAGGACAGGCTGACCTGCCCTCCTGGCTCTGCCCGGGCTGTGCTCCAGAGCCAGCAGCTTGTGCTCGCTCTGCACACAGCCACCAGCCCTACAGGTGCTCAAATGCTGTGTGGAGTGGCACTTGGGGACATGTTGTAGTGGTGGCCTTGGCGGTGCTGGGCACGGTTGGACTCTGTGATCTCAGAGGGTTTTTAGCCCTGGTGTTCCATGATTCCAGCCCACGTGTGCCCGTGGCTGAGGGGGCACCCGCCCTCAGAGCAGCTCTGTGCCCTCTGGAGAACAAAAGCTCTGCAGAGGCAGAGCTGTCGGCAGGGCTGGATGAGTCTCATCCATCACTGAGTCTGCTGAATCCCTTCACATCCATCCCCGTCTGCCTCGGCTGGGCCGTCCCTGAGCTCGCCTGCCGAGAGCCAGCCCTGATTGATGGGGGCTCCAGGGGGCTGGTTTGGCTCTGTGATTATCACCAAGGGACACATTGAAGGAAATTATTTCAACAGCTGAATATTGTGTGTGTTTATGGCACTTTCTGGCTGTGAAAAGGAAGGGCACAAAGTACAGGGGCTGTGTAGATTGGGATGAGAACAGGGGAGGGTGAGTGGTGCAGACCCCAGGGCAAGCCAGAACCAAGGCAGAGACAGCCCAGCCTCACTGAGACCTCAGCAAATATTAATTAGGATGAGTAAATGGTGCAGGTGTCCCCACCCTGCTGCTCACGAGCGGGATTTGCCCACAGCATCTCCTTGTGCCACCCAAGGAGCCCTTCATGGCAGGGAGGTGATCCATCCCCCAGAGCCCACAGCAGCTCCAGGCCAGGTTCATCCAGCACTGGCTCAGCTCTCAGGAATGGGACAGCCAGGAGCTGCAGGGCTCTGGGCACTGCTCCTGGTGTGCTGGGCTGGGTCCCTGTCAGTGTCCAACCACTGCCACACCCCGGCCTTTCAAGTCCTTTTCAGAAGATAAATATGTGTATTTTTGTACGAAATCCTGGCCTCTGCCCCGAGCCAGGAGCGCTGCAGGAGCTTTCCCAGCGTGGTGACACACAAAAGCACACGTGCAGCACGCAGGAATTGCGTTTCACCCTGGCCCTGTGACCTGGCAGCAGTGTGCAGCACCCCCAGAGCAGACCCCTGCCTTCCCCCTGGAAACCAGAGCAGACCCCTGCCTTCCCCCAGGACAACCAGAGCAGAGCTCTGCCTTCCCCCTGGAAAACCAGAGCAGACCCCTGCCTTCCCCCAGGAAAACCAGAGCAGACCCCTGCCTTCACCCAGGAAAACCAGAGCAGACCCCTGCCTTCCCCCAGGAAAACCAGAGCAGACCCCTGCCTTCCCCCAGGAACACCAGAGCAGACCCCTGCCTTCCCCCAGGAAAACCAGAGCAGACCCCTGCCTTCCCCCAGGGAAACCAGAGCAGACCCCTGCCTTCCCCCAGGGAAACCAGAGCAGACCCCTGCCTTCCCCCAGGAAAACCAGAGCAGACCCCTGCCTTCCCCCAGGGAAACAGCCGAGTCCTGTGCTGCTGTGCATGTCAAACCCTGCCCTGCAGACAGGCTGGTGCTGTGGGGGCAGCAGGCACGGCTGGCTTTGGGCCATGTGGGATGGAGATGTGTTTTCCACACCTGGCTTGGGTCAGTCCTGAGCTGGGAGCTCTGAGCTGCCACCAGCAGGGACCTCTGTCCGGTGCCTCCTGCTCCTTCTGTCCAGCCCAGCCTCCCAAACGCTCCCTGCCCTGCTCAGCTGTGCAGAAAAGGATCCAAAACCTTTCCCACCTTGGGGATCTGAAAGTGGAAGTGGTGTTGGCAGCTGTGCAGCTGGGTTTGTTCCTGTCATGCTGTGACGCCTCAGAGAGCCTTGTTGTTGGAAAGCTGGGAGTGGGACATTGCCAGGGGGCCTGTGCAGTGCCCGGTGGGGGTGGAGGGGGCTCAGTGCTCCCCAGTTCTGCCCACACCCCTCTGCCATGGAGGGAAACTCTGGTTCTGTCCCTGCTGTCCCCTGGGGTCTGCAGGAAGGGGCACTCCCCGTGTGTGTGGCTGGGCTGGGCTCAGTTCTGGTGCCAGAGGTGATTCCTGATCTGCAGAGCTCTGCCATGGAGGGAAGCTCTGGTTCTGTCCCTGCTGTCCCCTGGGGTCTTCAGGAAGGGGCAGTCCCTGTGTTTGTGACTGGCTGGGCTCAGTTCTGGTGCCAGAGGTGATTCCTGATCTGCAGAGCTCTGCCATGGAGGGAAGCTCTGGTTCTGTCCCTGCCATAGCTGGGGTCTGCAGGAAGGGGCACTCCCCGTGTGTGTGGCTGGGCTGGGCTCAGTTCTGGTGCCAGAGGTGGTTCCTGATCTGCAGAGCTGGAGGTCGGGGTCCCCCTGCCTCGCTAACATCACAAACCACAGCCTGTGCAGTGCTCAGGGATGTCCCCGGGCTCACGGGGCGGTTTTTCTCAGCCAGAACAGCCTCAGAGTGTGGATCTGCTGGAGCAGACACAGCTTGAGGTGTCCCCTGCCCTGCAGCCCCTGTCCTGTCCCAGCACAGCCCTCCTGCAGCTGGCAGCTCCTGGAGGATTGCCCGGCTCAGTGTTAATTACCACACTCCAATTAGAGCCCCTGAGCTGTGATTACCCCGTTCCCAGCCCTGCAGAGGGGACAGCAGGCACGGGGATCGTGGCAGAGCCCAGCCGTGCACAGATCTCATGGGGAGCAGACCCCCAGCCCTGCAGGGACCCCTGCCCAGGATGGGCTGTGGGAGAGCAGGGGAGCTGGGCTGTACTGGGCTGTACTGGGCTGTGCTGGGCTGGGCTGTTCTGTGCTGGGCCGTGCTGGGCTGTGCTGGGCTGGGCTGAGCCGTGCTGGGCTGTGCTGGGCTGTGCTGAGCTGTGCTGGGCCGTGCTGGGCTGTGCTGAGCTGTGCTGGGCTGTGCTGGGCTGTGCTGGGCTGTGCTGGGCCGTGCTGTGCTGGGCCGTGCTGGGCTGTGCTGGGCTGTGCTGGGCTGTGCTGTGCTGTGCTGGGCCGTGCTGTGCTGGGCCGTGCCGTGCTGTGCTGTGCTGGGCTGTGCTGTGCTGGGCTGTGCTGTGCTGTGCTGTGCTGTGCTGTGCTGTGCTGGGCCGTGCTGTGCTGGGCCGTGCTGGGCTGTGCTGGGCTGTGCTGGGCTGTGCTGTGCTGTGCTGTGCTGTGCTGTGCTGTGCTGGGCCGTGCTGTGCTGGGCCGTGCTGGGCTGTGCTGGGCTGTGCTGGGCTGTGCTGTGCTGTGCTGTGCTGAGCCGTGCTGAGCCGTGCTGGGCTGTGCTGGGCTGTGCTGTGATGTGCTGGGCTGGGCCGTGCTGTGCTGGGCCGTGCTGTGCTGTTCTGGGCTGTTCTGAGCTGTTCTGTGCTGTGCTGGGCCGTGCTGGGCTGTGCTGGGCTGTGCTGAGCTGTGCTGGGCTGTTCTGGGCCGTGCTGGGCCGTGCTGGGCCGTGCTGGGCTGTGCTGGGCTGTGCTGTGCTGGGCCATGCTGAGCTGTTCTGTGCTGTTCTGTGCTGTTCTGTGCTGTTCTGGGCTGTTCTGTGCTGTTCTGGGCTGTTCTGGGCCATGCTGGGCCGTGCTGGGGGTCCCTGTTTGCCCAGTTTGCGAGGGGTCACATCTGTCCAGCTGCAGGACTGGGGTGGGGAGGCTGAGCCTGTCAGGTCACACATGGTCTGGGGTCCCTCCCTGCTCAGCTCTGGCTGGGCACGGTGCTGTGGGTGGATCCGGGTCAGCCCTGTGTTTCCATCGCTCTGTCCTCAGAGCCCAGCCCAGGACAGAGCCTGGGGACACAGGGACAGGAGGGTCCTGCAGGATGGACAGACACATGGCAGTGTCACAACTGGACTGAAATTGTTCCCAAGCACAAGGGCAGCAATGCTGCTCAAAGTAACACCCCGAGTGAGACCCTTCCCTCTGTGGGGACCTTCCCTTGCATTGAGCAGCCCTTGGACATCCCACCGGGCAGTCTGTTCCCTTTGGGGTCACACACATCTCCCTGTTGTATCATTTTGGGCTGGTTTTCCCCTTTTACAGCCAGCTGGGTCACACCCACCAGGATTCCTGACCCCTCCTGCCTGTGTGCTGTCTCCTCGTACCTCTGGCCACATTTATGGCTCTGTCCCAAGCTCCCAGCAATTTATGATTAACCCTGGGGCTGGGGATGCTGAGCAGGAGCCGTGTCCAGCAGGAGTGATGCCACAGGACATTCCTGCCACCCTGGGGTGCTTTGGGGTGGGATGGCATCCCCTGGTCCCTGCAGGACTCCAGGGAGCCGATCCCTGTGTCCTGCTGGGCTCCATCTCCTGTTGTCCTCCCTGTCACCTCCCTCTGTCCCCCATCCCAGCGCTGCTGTCCCCCTGCAGCTGGGCTCATTCTGGGCTCATTCTGGGCTCATTCTGGGCTCATTCTGGGCTCATTCTGGGCTCTTTGCTCCATCTCCACACGCCAGGCTCTGTCCAAGGAGCCGGGCAGGGCTGGCACTCTGACCCTGCTGGGTGTTCAGGGTGGGTGCTGTGGGTTTGGGACTGGCCCCAAGGGGCTGCAGCCACCCTGTCCCCCCTGTGCCCCCAGCACAGCCCAGCCAACCTGGGTTTGCTCTGCCACAGCCATCCCTGGTCCTCCCTGCTTTGGGGGTTCACCTGGGTTCACACAGGTTTTTTGGGGGTTTGCTCCCCCGTTCCACAGAGGGCTGGGAGGTGGGGAAGGGTCCAGCATCACCGAGCCCCGTTTCCTTCCTGCCCCATCCCGGGGCTGTCAGCGCCTCGGCGCCTTTCAGGGCCCTCGCAAAGAGCAGATTTATTTTCTGCTATGCTGAGAATTAGCTCCCCTTTCTTCCTCTTCCCTCTGCCCCCGCTGGAAAGAGAGAGAATGCAGGGAAGAAGAAAGGATTTCCATCGCGGCGGTGATTGGCACAGCCCTGAATGAGAGGTCATTCCAGCCGGCTCTTTCTTTTCAGGGCCCTTTTTTCCTGCTCCCTGTATTCAGGCTGGCAGCATTCTTTCCTTTCAAAGCTCCTCTGTCTGTCTCTCTCTTCCCCCTCCTTTATTTTTCATCCCTTTTCTTTACTTTTGCTGTCTTTTCATTCTGTTTTTCTCCACCCCCTTGGGGCTCCATTTTTTTCTTTCCCTTTTCCTCTATTCAGTTCCTTTTTTTCTTCTCGCATCTCTTTTGAATAGCTCGGCTATTTTCGGAGAGGAAAGGGACTGTGCCGGGGAGAAGCCGTTACAGCAAGGAGGAACTTGAAAGTCTTTTCTTTCCCTGTTTATTTCGTTTAAAAGCAAAAACTGTTTTCCAAGGCAGAGCGAGGGTTTGTGTGGAGCCTTTGAAGCCAGGCTGGGACAGCAGCAGGGCTGGGGCCCTCCCTGCTCCGGATTTTCTGCTGGTCCCAAACCGGTGACAAAGCCCTGGAGCTCTGGGTGCTGCCAGAGGGGTCCAGGCAGCCACAGCCCCTCTGCCCCAGCTCACCCCACACCAGGCACTGAGCTAAAGGCTGTTCCTGCCTCTGGGCTCTGCATCCAGCGGTTTTAGGAGTGATGTGACAAGCTCTAAGGGCAGATCCTGCAGGGTGGACACTGGCCGTGGTCAGTCCCCGTGGTCAGTCCCTGCGCTCAGCTCAGAGGGACACGAGCTGCCAGGGGTCAGTCCCTTTCCCAGGGCAGTGAGGAAGGGCTCACACACATCCACAAGGCCATGGTGATGTGGGCTCTGAGGAGAGCCCTGGCTCAGCAGGGGCTGGCCCAGCACTGCTCCAGGTGCCACCAGGGCTCAGCTGGCTGTCCCCGCTCCCTGTGCCCTGCTGCCACACCCTGGGAAGGGCTGGGAGGGCACAAGGGCTGGGAGGTCAGGACTGAACACCATCCGTGCCTGGGAGGAGATGCTGAGCAGCAGGAGCTCCTTGGGAAGGCAGGTGGGGTCAGGAAGGATCCGCTCCCCAGAACGCTCCTGCCTGGGCACCACGCTGGGCGTGAACCGTTGGTGCAGCTGCAGAGGGGATTTGGTGAGGGTTTGATGTGACTTTGGGGAGGTTTTGCTGTAGTTTTGGTGAGGTTTTGCTGCAGTTCTGGGGAGGTTTTGCTGCAGTTTTGGTGAGGTTTTGCTGCAGTTTTGGTGCACCTTGGGCTGCTCACACAGCACAGGTTTCCCCCTGCAGAGCAGAATGCTGGCTCCAGCATTTCTCTGCTCAGCCCATCCAAGGTTCCCTAAGGAGAACACCCCAGGGCAGGGACAGGCTGGTGGCCACGGGCTGCTCCACAGGTCCTGGCTGTGCCACAGCACAGGATCCTGTGGGAGTGTCCCCAAGCCAGAGCCAGGCTCCTTCCACTGCTCCAGAGCCAGACCCACCCGTGTTCCCCCATATCCCACTGCCCCAAATGGATGCAATCAGGACTCTGAACCTTTCCCACGTGGGTTTGAGTCTCCCCTTGTTTTGCTGTAACACAGAATTTGATGTGTGGCACAGGAGTGCTGCCCTCTGTGCTGGCTGTGTTGGGATCATGGAGCCAGAATCCAGATTTGGAGGGAGCTCAGGACCACCTGGCCCAGCCTGTTCTGGGACAAGAGGGACAGGAGGGTCAGGGCTGGACAGGGGGTGGCAGGGCAGTGTCACCCCCTCGTCCTCAGCCAGGAGGGGTCCCGTGCCAGGCGTGTGGGCTGGCCGGTGGTTAATTAAACAGATCATTTCTTTAATGTGAGATTCAAGTAATTGTAACCCTGAGATAGGGAAGGCTTTGGGGGAGATGAAAAGGGAGAGAGAGAGAAAGGAAGCAAAGGACAGAGGTTCAGAATGGAGAGGGAGATTAGGAGAGAGATGAAAGAGAGAGGAGAAAGATAAGAGGGAGAGAGGGGACAGATCTCGGCGCGAGATGGGCGTTGCCAGGGAAACGGGAAGAATGAGGGAGCAAGGGAGGGATGGAGGAGCAGGGATACTGGGGGTGGGGAGCGAGGGATGCAGGAGCAGAGGGATGCAGGAGCAGAGGGATGCAGGAGCAGAGGGATGGAGGAGCAGAGGGATGGAGCCTCAGTGTCAGGAGGGAAGAGGGGATTTCCAGCAGAACAGGAAGCAGGAGTGGGATGTCACAGCTCAGCACAGCCTGTGTGCTGGGGAGAGCGTTTGGGGTGGCAGCTCTGTCCCTCTGCAGTGAGACTGCTGCTCTCCTGAGCCTGGCCCTCTCACAGGACCCAGTGCTGGATCTGTATCCCTGGGCAGACACTGGAGGAACCAGCTCAGTGCTCATCACAGTTCTGTTCTGCAGCACTGTAACCTCTGGGCGTTTGAAATCCATTCCCTTTCCCCCCCAGTCAGAGTTTGCCAATAACCATTCATTTTCAAAGGGGTAAGCATTTACCTCTGGTTGATGGACACAGTGATCAGAGTGAGGATATCCCAGTTCAGTGGAATATTTTCAGAGGAAGTACCCCTGAAGAGGCTGGGGAGGGTTTGATGTGCTCTGACAACGCCCTCCACCAGCCCTTGGCTCTCTCAGAGCCTCACTTTCCCCAACTTGGTTTTCCACCTGCTCTCCTTGAAAACATGATCAACATCCCTCTGCAAATCCCAGGTTGTGTCCTTTGTTTTGTGAAGCCAAGCCCCCAAAGAACACTCTTCCTCCACCCAGGAGCCCTTCAGTGACACTGTCATGTCACATTTGTCACTGGTTGGGGGTGCAGGGAGCGGCCACGCTCTGATCCACTCTCAGTAGAGGTTTCTTCTTTCTGGAGAAGTTTTCCTTAAAACAAAAAGTTTTCCTTTGGAAATGCAGTTTGGCAGTGTCTGGTGTGGAGCCAGACAGAATTTAAACAGGTGTTTGTTTTCTGTGGCAGCAGCACCTGGCCCCGTGGCTGCTGCCCATTTCTCAGAGCTTTGGCTCATTTTTACAGCAGTTCCTCTGTGCCAGGGTCAGTTCTGGGGCAAGGAGTGCCAGTTTGGGTTCTGCTGCTCTGTGGGTCAGCCCCTGGCACACACCACCAGCACAGAGCCAGGGTGGGCAGTGCAGCCGAGGTGGCCCCAGATCCTGGGGCTGGGGCAGGACAGACATGCTGGCTCAGGTTTAAGAATAATTTTAGTTAGGATTTTCATGAAAACAACATTTTTCTGTTTGGAATTGTGGGGGGGTTGAGCAGCTGTATATGAAATCTACAGGCAAGATGAAAGCCTGTTTTCCCCTTTATTAAATTTAAATGAAGGCTGCTTTTGAGAAAGAAAGGAAAATAAAATCAAAGGTTTTCTCACAAATATCAGATCCATTATCTGCCATTTTCTGGTAAGAAGTCTTGAACAGTTTCACTAACTCCTTCCCAGTGAGAGCCCCCCATGCCCAGGGTCTTACTTTGTCCTGGGGCTCGATCCTGTGCCCTGGGAGCTTTTCCCGAAGGTTTCCCCCACCACCTCTGCCCCAGGGAACCCCCAGGACCCCCAGGCACTGGGGCAGGGGGGCTGCAGTGGGGTCCCACAGTGGGGTCCTGTGAAGGGCACAGCCAGAGCAGCTCCTAAATCTCCTGTTTGCTGTGGCACCAGGCTGGTCAGCAGCTGGGAACCTGGGCAGGGTCAGGTGAATTGGACTGCTGCTGGTGCCAGCTCTGGCTCTGGCACCTGCTCAGGTGCTGCCCTTACCCTGATGAGCTAGTGGGTATTTGGGGTGCTAATCATGGAGCAAGAGAGGAAAGTGGAAGTGAAATAGCGCAAAGAAGTGAAAGCCATGAAAAAAAACTGCTTTAAGTGGCCAGGTGGAGAGTGAGGAGCTGGTGGAGACTTGGAGTGGGGGCAGCCAGGGCAGGGTGTGCAGGATGTGCCAGGACAGAGCCGGGATCTTCCCAGGTGTGTTGGGAAAGATGGGGGGAGAGATTGCACCAAAACTAAACCTTGGAGTGGGAGGAGGAGTGATGAAAGAACCCAAATTTCACAAGCCCTGAGGATGAGGGACAGCAGGCACCAGGTGAGGGGGAGATGGACGAGTGTCCTGGGAGCTGGGCACATGCCACCAAGGCACCGAGGGGACACTGGCATTGCTGTGTGACCCTGCCATGGGGGAGAGGGATGGGCAGGCAGCAGGGGAGGTGCTGGTGTCACTGCTGGACCAGTGCTGGGACAGGGGGCTCTGCACGGTGCTGGGGCTCTGCTGCAGCCCTGGGCATGGCCCTGTGGCCATGGGGCTCTGCTGCAGCCCTGGGCACAGCCCTGTGGCCATGGGGCTCTGCTCTGACCCTGGGCATGGCCCTGTGGCCGTGGGGCTCTGCTGCAGCCCTGGGCATGGCCCTGTGGCTCTGCTGCAGCTCTGGGCATGGCCCTGTGGCCGTGGGGCTCTGTTCCAGCCCTGGGCATGGCCCTGTGGCTCTGCTCCAGCCCTGGGCATGGCCCTGTGGCCGTGGGGCTCTGCTGCAGCCCTGGGCATGGCCCTGTGGCCGTGGGCTCTGCTCCAGCCCTGGGCATGGCCCTGTGGCCATGGGGCTCTGCTCCAGCCCTGGGCATGGCCCTGTGGCCGTGGGCTCTGCTGCAGCCCTGGGCATGGCCCTGTGGCTCTGCTGCAGCCCTGGGCATGGCCCTGTGGCCGTGGGGCTCTGCTGCAGCCCTGGGCATGGCCCTGTGGCCATGGGGCTCTGCTCCAGCCCTGGGCATGGCCCTGTGGCCGTGGGGCTCTGCTCCAGTCCTGGGCATGGCCCTGTGGCCATGGGGCTCTGCTCTCCTTGGGCTGCAGGAGCCAGGCTGGCAGTGCTCTGCTCTCCTTGGGCTGCTGGAGCCAGGCCGGCAGTGCTCTGCTCTCCAGGCTGTTGGGAGTTTCCTGGGTGAGCTGGAGTGCCTGACCCCCCCTCACTCACCAGTGTGTTGGGAAATGGTGATTCCAGCTGCCTGGGCAAGTCCCGAGGCGAGAACGGGGAAGTGAGAGCGGGAAGTGAAGCAGCTGCCTCTGCCCTGTTGTGCTTCCCTGTGAGCTGTTTGTGCAGCTGCTGCTCCGGAGCGCCGCGATCCACACACAGAAAACACTGGGAATACACACAGAAAACACTGGGAATACACACAGAAAACACTGGGAATACACACACAGCAAATACACACACAGCAAACACTGCAAACCTACACACACAGCAAACACTGCGAATACACACACAGAAAACACTGGGAATACACACAGAAAACACTGAAAACCTACACACACAGCACAGCAAATACTGCAAACCTACACACAGCAAACACTACAAATACACACACAGCAAACACTGAAAACCTACACACACAACACAGCGAACCTACAGACACAGCACAGCAAACACTGCAAATCCACACACACAGCCCAGCAAACACTGGAAATCTACACACATAGCACAGCAACCTACAGGCACGGCACAGCACAAACCTACACACACAGCACAGCCCAGCAAACCTATACACGCAGCACAGCAGATTTACACACGGCACAGCAAACCTACACACACAGCAAACACTGCAAACCTACACACAGCACAGCAAATCTACACCCACACAGCACAGCAAACCTACAGACACAGCACAGCAAACACTGCCCACACAGCACAGCAAACCTACACACATACAGCCCAGCAAACCTACAGACACAGCACAGCAAACCTACACCCACAGCAAACTCTCTCACACACACAGCACTGCAAATTCACACACACAGAGCAAATCTTCCCCGCGGGTCCCGGGGCTCGTGTGTTCGATGCAGGCGGCTGCAGAGGGGTTTGTGCAGCACAGACCTTTGGGTTCCCTGCTGAGGAGGGAGCTCAGCCCTTGCCCAGGTTTCCTTTCCCCTGGCATCCCCTGTTTGGGGTGGCTGTGAGCTCCCGGCACTGTCTGTGCTGCTCTGCTCTGGCAGCCCCCTGTTCCCTGGTGCTTGTTTGGGGGGCACAGACCCAGCCCATGCTGGGGGACCACGGACCCCTGTGCCCCGCTGGGAGAGCGCCTGGGACCCGTCCCGTGTCCCCTGCCCCGTGTCCCGTGTCCCCTGTCCCGTGTCCCCTGCCCCATGTCTCCTGTCCCGTGTCCCGTGTCCCCTGCCCTGTGTCCCCCGTCCCGTGTCCCGTGTTCCCCATCCCGTGTCCCCCGTCCCCTGTCCCGTGTCCCCTTGCCCCGTGTCCCCCGTCCCGTGTCCCCTGTCCCCTGTCCCCGTCCCCTGCCTGCCGTGGGCAGCTCGGGGGAGCCCCAGGGAAGGGCTGGGTGCCCGGGGCTGTTCGCTGCCCTCCCTGCCCATCGCTCTCCTTCCTCCCACCGCTCCCAGCCCTCCTCCTCCTCTTCCCGCCGCCGCCCTCCCTCCCCCTCTCCTCGCTTTGTTCCGCTCCTCCGCACCCTCCCCTCATCGCCTTCATCTCCTCCCACCCCCATCCTCTTCCTCTTCATCTCCCCGCTGCCGCCTGCAGCCGCCCCTCCCCTCCATCCCGGGCACACGGGGGTACCTGCCTGGGACGCTCCCCTCCATCCCGGGGAGGTACCCGAGCTACCCCGATCCCATTATCCCATCCCATCCCTGTATCCCATCCCTGTATCCCATCCCTGTATCCCATCCCTGTATCCCATCCCTGTATCCCATCCCTGTATCCCATCCCATTATCCCATCCCTGTATCCCATCCCTGTATCCCATCCCTGTATCCCATCCCATTATCCCATCCCTGTATCCCATCCCTGTATCCCATCCCTGTATCCCATCCCTGTATCCCATCCCTGTATCCCATCCCATCATCCCATCCCATCCCTGTATCCCATCCCTGTATCCCATCCCTGTATCCCATCCCATCATCCCATCCCATCCCATTATCCCATCCCATTATCCCATCCCTGTATCCCATCCCATTACCCCATCCCATCCCATCCCATCCCATCCCATCCCATCCCATCATCCCATCCCATCCCATGGATCCCATCCCATGGATCCCATCCCATCCCATCCCATCCCATCCCATCCCATCCCATCCCATCCCATTATCCCATCCCATCCCATCCCACCCCACCCCATCCCATCCCATTATCCCATCCCTCTATCCCATCCCTCTATCCCATCCCTCTATCCCATCCCTCTATCCCATCCCTGTATCCCATCCCATCATCCCATCCCATCCCATTATCCCATCCCATCATCCCATCCCATCCCATCATCCCATCCCATCCCATCCCATGGATCCCATCCCATGGATCCCATCCCATCCCATCCCATCCCATCCCATCCCATCCCATCCCATCCCATTATCCCATCCCATCCCATCCCACCCCACCCCATCCCATCCCATTATCCCATCCCATCCCATCCCATCCCTGTATCCCATCCCCTTATCCCATCCCATGTGCTGTGTCTGGTGTTTGGGTGCACAGGGCAGGGACACTTTTGGGGTCAGCAGGAGCAGGCAGTGCCTGCAGCACAGTGAATGTCCCCAGCCCTGCTCCGTGTCCCTGCAGCTGTCCTGCCTGCAGGGATGGTGCCGAGGCTCTGTGGGGTTTTCCTTCTCCAAAGTGGAGGTTCATCCCACGATCTCCTCATGCTGGGCAGGTTCTCCCTGGGACTGTGACAGGATCTGGCTCAGAATTTATCCCAGTTTCACCTCCCCCGCAAGATTCCTTTGTTGTAGCTGCAGGAATAATTGTGTTTAGGAGAACACTCCTTCAGCACAAGTGGCAGCTCCCAGTGGCATCCCTGGCTGTGCTCGCTGGGAGGATGGTGCTGGGAGCCCCAGGGTGGCTGAGCTAGCCCCAGGCTGAGCCCAGTCCCACATCTCATGTCCTACTGGGTCTGGGCCCTGTCGTTTATGCTCCCTGTGCCTGCCACAGCTCAGAGCCTCTCCCAGCTGTGACCAGCTCCCAAACTGTGCGGGCACTCATTGCCTGGAGTCACTCTCAGGAGCCCGAGGGGTGCGAGCAGCCAAACCCCAGCCCCAGGAGCCAACAGCCCATCCAGAGAGGCTGGCAGTGGGCATGGATCCAAGATTCCCTCCTCTCCCAGCCCTGCAGCAGAAACCCCTGGGGCCGCTCTGTCCCCATCCCGGCTGTGGGTGCTGGGGACCACGCTGGCATCACCCGGCTCAGTCTGGGGGTCAGTCTGGGGGTCCCTGAGGGAGGCACTGAGGGCTGGAGCGAGCCCCTGGGCACAGTGTGTGTGCTGCTGTGAGCCAGGGGCTCAGGGCTGTCTCTCCCTCCCCAGCCATGACAGCGTAGGCCGGCGGCGAGAGATGGATCGGTTCAGCGAGTGCGGGACGCAGACGGACGCCGTGGTGGTGCTGTCCCTGGCACAGGCCGCGGTCCTGGGCCTGGTGTCCGACAATGAGCTGCTCGGCGCCACCGTCACCCCCGCCGGCTTCTTCCCGGGGCTGGCCGGGGAGCAGCTGGACAGTGCCACCATGGAGCCTGGGGAGCCTGATGGTGAGGAGCTGGCACCTGGCGATGGGCAGGATGAGGACGCCCTGGAAGCAGATTCCTCCCTGGAGAAGCATGCCCGGAGGAGGAAGAGGCCGCCTGTGAGGCTGATGCCCAAGGTCAAGAGCGAGAAGGCAGAGGCGGAGGCCGAGCCGCCGTACACCGTGCCGGTCCCCGGGGACGAGGAGTGCGAGGGGCAGCCCAGCCACGCGCCCCAGCCCCCCGAGCCCAGCCAGGAGCCAGCAGGGCAGAGTGGTGCCGTGGAGATGATCGACCTGGGCACCTTCAGCAGGAAGCCACGACGCCTGCGGCACCTGCGCCGGCATCGGGAGCTGGAGGGCACCGAGCGCCGGCGCAGGGGCAGCGAGCTGGCCAGCAGCACCGTGGGGGCCCCACACGCCATGGCCACCTTCGAGGCGGGTGCCCCATCCCCTGGTGAGGCCGAGGCCCCGGTGCCGGCGTCCCCGGAGCCGGTGAAGAGCGAGCAGGGCTGTGGCTGGCAGGAGCCGGGGGAGCTGGAGGTGGCCGGCGGCACCAGCGAGCACAGCAGGAAGGCGCAGCTGGACCGGCTGGACATCAACGTGCAGATCGACGACTCCTACCTGGTGGAGGCGGGCGACCGCCAGAAGCGCTGGCAGTGCCGCATGTGCGAGAAGTCCTACACCTCCAAGTACAACCTGGTGACCCACATCCTGGGCCACAACGGCATCAAGCCCCACTCCTGCCCGCACTGCAACAAGCTGTTCAAGCAGCCCAGCCACCTGCAGACCCACCTGCTGACCCACCAGGGCACGCGGCCCCACAAGTGCGGGGTGTGCAGCAAAGCCTTCACGCAGACCAGCCACCTGAAGCGGCACATGCTGCTGCACACCGACATCAAGCCCTACAGCTGCCGCTTCTGCGGCCGCGGCTTCGCCTACCCCAGCGAGCTGAAGGCGCACGAGGTGAAGCACGAGAGCGGGCGCTGCCACGTGTGCGTGGAGTGCGGGCTGGACTTCTCCACGCTCACCCAGCTGAAGCGGCACCTGGCCACGCACCAGGGCCCCACGCTCTACCAGTGCCTGGAGTGCAGCAAGTCCTTCCACTACCGCAGCCAGCTGCAGAACCACATGCTGAAGCACCAGAACGTCCGGCCCTTCGTCTGCACCGAGTGCGGCATGGAGTTCAGCCAGATCCACCACCTCAAGCAGCACTCGCTCACGCACAAGGTAGGGGCTCAGGGTGCTCTGGGGTGCTGCCCTCATCGTGCCCAGGGGAGCTGTGCCAGCTCTGGGTGTGGGTGCTGGCGGAGAGGAGTGTCCCAGTGTCCCCAGTGTTGGGAGGAGGTGGGTGGTGCAGGTGGGCAGTGGCACTGGTTGCTGGCATGAGCTGGGGTCACTGACACACAGTGAGGGGATCCCTGGGACCCAGCCCCTGCCCTTCTGGGGTTCCCTTCCTCAGGGAGGGAGTTTTAGCGTGCTGCAGGGTGTCCTGGGCAGTGCTGTGCGGAGCTGGCACTCGGCTGCCCTTACAGAGCCTGTCCAGCCCACGGACCCAGCATGTTGCTGGGCTCTCGGATACACCCCGTGCTGTGCTCAGCGTGAGGAGCCCATCCCTTGCCCATGAGGTCCCTTCTCCACTCTTGGCACCACCCATGTTATCCCCAGTGCCTGGGGGTCTGCCCAGGCTCCCCCAGCCCACACTGTCCCACCCTGCAGGGCGTGAAGGAGTTCAAGTGCGAGGTGTGCGGGCGGGAGTTCACCCTCCAGGCCAACATGAAGCGGCACATGCTGATCCACACCAGCGTCCGGCCCTACCAGTGCCACATCTGCTTCAAGACCTTCGTGCAGAAGCAGACGCTCAAGACCCACATGATCGTGCACTCACCGGTGAAGCCCTTCAAGTGCAAGGTACGGGGGGCTGACGGAGCTGGGCACACGGGGGCACAGCTCCTGCTCTGCTGTGCCCCAGGCTGAGTGCCTGGGCATGGAAGCAGCTTTGTGATGTGTCCCCTGCTCGCTTGGGCATGGATTATCTGTTCCAAGGTGTGATGGGAGCATTGCTGCTGCTGAAATGACAACCAGTGCCTCTCTCTGGCCAGTTCTGGAGCTCTGGAGCTCCCAGCAGCATCCACACTGCACCCCAATTCCCCCACACCACGGGAGGAGGGAGGGAGCCCCGTTATTCTCAGCAATATCTCCCCCAGGAGCACAGCAGCCCCGTTACTCGTGGTGGGAGCCCCAGGGCAGCCTGGGGGCCAGGTCTGCTCTGCAGAGCCTTTGCCAGCCCTGGGGCTGACTGTGGGCATGCTGCTGGCAGGTCTGTGGGAAATCCTTCAACCGCATGTACAACCTGCTGGGGCACATGCACCTGCACGCTGGCAGCAAGCCCTTCAAGTGCCCCTACTGCTCCAGCAAGTTCAACCTGAAGGGCAACCTCAGCCGGCACATGAAGGTCAAGCACGGGGTGATGGACATCAGCCTGGACAGCCAAGGTGGGTGCCTGGGGTGGGCTGGGCTGTGCCGTGGTGCCTGCAGCAGGTTCGTGCCCTCTCACCCAGGCTGTGGCTCCTGGGCAGTTCTGGGCTCCAGGGGAGCTGCTGGCACCAGCCCTCCTCACAGGTCCATGACTGTGTGTCCTGTGCTGACTCCTAGATGCCATGATGGAGCTGGCCGGGGCTGATCACGCCGAGCTGGACGGCCAGCAGGAGATGGATGACTTCGAGGAGGAGAACTCCTACGGCTACGGGGCTGTGGGCAACCCCCCAGACGAGCTGGCCGAGCAGGCCATGAAGGAGATGGCCTACTACAACATGTTGTAGCCGAGGCTGGTGGGGCTGTGGGGGCTTGGTGGGGTTACAGGGGGGTGCAGCACTCAGCCAGGTCCCCCAGAGTTGGAGGGATGGCTCCCACTGGGCTTGGGAACACAGGGATGTCCAGAAGACTTTGCTGGACCTGCCTTGGCTCTGTTGCTGCCCCCCTGCCCCTGCCTGCACCCTGCACCTGTGACTTGAAGCTGCAGGCAGGGCAGATGTGACCCAGCAGATCACTGAATGAGCAAGGGTGGGAGGGGCTGCTGTGGAGCAAGATGATGAGCATCACTAATTATTCTACCTCCTGGGTCCCCCCCTCGCTGCACAGGGGTTCCCCCTGACCGGCAGGAGCCCCTGCCCGCATGAGGAGGTGGGTTTGCATTTCCCACTCGCCCCGGGGCTCCCTGTCAGCCCCTGGGATGCAGAACAGAGTATTTTCATAGAAGCTCAGGGCGCAGTCAGTGCCCACAGCTCCGGGTCTGGAGCTGCAGCCAGCGGTGGATCCGGGGGAGGCAAACCCAGCCCAGCCCCAGCAAATGATGGTATTTTGAAAGTAATTTATTTTTTTCAGATGTGCCGCGTGGTTGGATTTATCTTTACACTGAGTTCAGTTCCCTTCAACCAATGTGCTTTGTAAACCCGTGTAAGCTGTGTGGTCTGTGTGGGGAGAGGGGGTTGTGAGGGGCTGAGGACCAGAGCGGGGTCCTGGGCAGAGTCCCCCTAAGGAGCTGGCACCCCCTCCTTTGCCCCCCAGCTGCTCTGGGGCTGGAGGAAAGGCTCCCATGGGGCAGCCTGTGAGGTGGGGGTTTGCCTCCTCCCTGCCCAGGGATTTGGCAGGGCAGGGCAGGGCTGAGTCTGGGATCTTCTTTGGGCTCTTCACTCTCTGCCGCGGGGCAGAGGACTCGCAGCACCCACAGCATTGCCTCCCAGAGCTGGGCTGGGTGCTGGCAGGCATCACAGAGCCAGGGCACAGGGTGTGGGACACTGTGCTGACCCCACACACACCCTACACTTAGTGACTTGTTCCCTGCAGCACCATCTGCCCCATCCCAAAAGCCCTGGGGTGGCTCTGGGTGTGCCTACCACCCCTTTCCCCCCACTACCAGCCAGGGCAGGATGGAGATGGCCACAGCCTTGGTCAGCCCCAGCCCGCCCTCAGCACGGCAGGGCTGTGCAGCCCCTGTGCCACCTTCAGGCAGTGCCAAAATGCTGGAGTGCACGTCCCTCCGTGCCCGCAGCGCAGAGCTGTGCCATGCCTGGGGAGATATTTAATGGCACCACACGGTTATGGGGTACATGAACCAGGGCAGGACAGACACACCCCACACGCCCCCCACCCCTGCACTCCCCTGCTACAAAGGCTTTAAAAACATTCCTAAGAAAACTTTGGAAAAATTATTCAACTGTTCCTGAGCTATGCTGGTGAGTTGGTGGAGGGCACTGTGCCCCTCCCAGCCCCATCCATCCCGGAGATGGAGAGGCTGTCCCCTATTTCTTGCCCAGAGCCTTGTCCAGGTTGTTCTTGATGGCATCGAGGAAGTCGGTCGTGTTCACAAAATGCTCGTTCAGCTTCACACTGGAGAGACAGAGAGGGATTGGTGGGGGTCCCTGCCCACTTCCTCCCACAGACACTACAGCCCTGAGTCCAGGATGTGGCCCCTGCCCACCCCAGTCAGTTGTGACGGCCACCCCGGGTCCCTGGGGACTGTCCAGAGAGGCCACCTGTGGCCACTGAGCACAGCCAGCTCCTGGTCACTGTCCCCTTGTGGCTGCCCTGTGGTCACCATGCTGTTCTCGTGGCCACCCCCCTGCTCCACCCTGAGAGCCACCCGTACTTGGCAAGGCCGTGGATGCAGCCAGCAAGGTCCTTGGTCATGGTCCCGCTCTCCACCGTGTCCACACAAACCTTCTCCAGCGTCTGTGCAAACCTGGGGACAGCAGCACCGTGACTCCAGCAGCCCCACGGGCCCTGCCACGACTGCCACCCGAGCAGCTGCTGGCAGGGACCCTGACCCGGGCCCCCCAGCCCACCCTGCTCACTTGATGAGGTCAGGGTTACTGTCCAGCTTGCCGCGGTGCTCCAGGCCCCGTGTCCAGGCGAAGATGCTGGCGATGGGGTTGGTGCTGGTGGGGCGTCCCTGCGCACACAGAGTGGTCAGCTGTGGTGTGGGCAGCTGGCACAGGCAGCTGACGGGCTCTGCACAGCACACCCACCTTCTGGTGCTCCCGGTAGTGGCGGGTGACGGTGCCGTGGGCGGCCTCGGCCTCAATGGTCTTCCCGTCCGGACACACCAGGACAGAGGTCATCAACCCCAGGGAGCCGAACCCTGCGGTGGGACAGGGGTCAGCACAGCTCCCAGGGTGATGATGGCCAGTCCAGCACACCCTACCCTGCTCCACCTTGGGCCAGGATGTCTGACTGGACATCCCCATCGTAGTTCTTGCAGGCCCACACAAAGCCACCGGAGGATTTCAGCATCTGGGCAACCATGTCGTCGATGAGCCGGTGCTCGTACCAGATCTTCAGCTTGTCAAACTCCGTCTTGTAGTGCCTGGGAGCCCAGAGCAGGGGTCAGCCATGCTCACCCCGCCTGGGTCTCACTGCCAGCACCCCCAGGACAGCCCAGCCCTCCCCATACTTATCAAAGATCTCCTGGAAGATGTCCTTGAAGCGCCCGTCGTAGGCCTTGAGGATGGTGTTCTTAGTGCTCAGGTAGAGCGGCCACTTCTTCTGGATGGCGTACTGGAAGCAGCTGTGTGCAAAGCCAGAGATGGACTGCAAAGGGAAGCACACGAACCTCGTGGGACCCTGTCCCTCAGCCTGGCACCCCTCCCGGCGTGGCCAGGCCCTGCAGGGACCCCCCGAGCCCCACAGTACCTCGTCCGTGTTGTACATGCCCATGCCCACGCCGCCGCCGGGGAAGTTGAACACCTCCCACTCCTTGGCCCCGCTGCCGTCCTTGGGCGTGAAGACCAGCTTGAACGTCCCCGACTTGTCCACCACGAAGTCGGTGGCTTTGTACTGCGGGGGCCAGGCAGAGTGTCAGCGGGGGCTGAGGGAGCTGCTGGCCAGCCCCACGCCAGCCCCACACCGCGCCGGCTCACCTGGTCGCCGTGGGCGTGGCGGCCGATGGTGATGGGCTTGGTCCAGCCGGGCACCAGGCGAGGAATGTTCTTGCAGATGATGGGCTCCCGGAACACCGTCCCGCCCAGGATGTTTCGGATGGTGCCATTGGGGCTCTTCCACATCTTCTTCAGCTTGAACTCTGTGGGGTGTGCAGATGGCACCCCTGAATGCCCCCCCAGCCCCCCGTGGCTCCTGCCAGCACCCAGCTCCACCAGGGCTGCTGCCAGAGCCTGCTGCAAGGGGAGGGACAGCCAGCATGAGATCGTGACTGTCACGGAGCAGGGGTCAGTGTGTCCCCAGGGCCATGGGGTCCCCACAGCACCTGTGAGCCCCCAGGGTGGGGAGGGGGGCACAGCACTAGGTATGGTGCAGCCCCCAGCCCACCAGAACCAGAGCTGGCAGTGGGAAGGCGCTGCTGACCCCAGAGGGCTGTGACAGACTCAGCACCCCCACCGGGACAGGAGCTCGGCCCCCTGCCCTGCCCACCTTCCACCCTGGCTTCATCAGGCGTGATGGTGGCACACTTGACAGCCACGCTGTACTTCTGCGTGGCCAGCGCTGAGTCAATGGTGACCTGGTCATCTGTCTTGTCCCGATGAGGCAGCCCCAGGTCGAAGTATTTTAGCTGGACATCCACGTTGGGCAGGATGAGCTGAGGGGCCAGGACAGTGTCAGAATGGGGGTCAGCCTGGGAAGCAGCACCGCGGCATGGCCAGCCCTGGCACCCATCCTGGCCCAGCCTGGCTGCCTGCCCAAGATGGTTCTGCTGGCCAGGATGATCCCCCCTGCCTTGAACACGCCTCACTGAAGGGTCCTCCTGGCAGCTGTGCCGATTTAATGACCTGTTTCCTGCAGACAGAGGGACAGACAGAGGGACAGACAGAGGGCAGCACAGGGATCACCCGTTCCCCCCACACTCCCCCAGCCCCACTTTTGGCACACCCGCCCGTTCCTGGGGCAGGACCCCATCACCTTCTCCTTAATGAAGGCCCAGATGATTCGTGTCATCTCATCCCCGTCCATCTCCACCACTGGATTTGCCACCTTGATCCGCTTGTCGGCATCTGGAGAACAATGGGGGTGTTAGGGGTGCACCCCTGGTCCCACAGCTCCACACCCTTGTGTGGGGCCAGGACATCCTGTGGGCACCACACAGCTCCATCCAGCCAGGTGTGGGGGCCAGCCTGACTCAGGGACAGGTACGGCTCAGGGGCAAGCCCCGCTGGGGTCTGGGCCGGTTACTGGGGCCAGCCCCCGCTGGAGTGGGGGTCAGAGTGCAAAACCCACCATGAGAGGGGGACAGGGACAGGGACACATTCCTCTGAGAGCGGGATCCGCGTGCATGCCTCAGTGAGGTGAACAACGGGACCAGAACCAGCAGCAGCTGCAGTCCCCTGGGGCCAGACTCAGGCACAAACCGGCGTGCAAATCCCTGTGATGATCCTGGACCAGGACTAAACCCCTCCGGCTGCCAAACCTGTCTGCGGCTCAGGCTGTAAAACCGCACGTGGTGCCCAGCGCAGAGGTGACCCCCCTGAGTGGGACCGGAGCACTGGCAGGAAACAGAACAAAGCCCTGGGTGGCGCCGGGAGCAGGAATGAGCCCTCCCGGGGACCAAATCCCGCCTTGGTCCGGGACCTCGAGCCAAGCCCTGCACCAGGCTCGGATTAAGTACGAGCTGGAGTGCAAAACGCCACGTGGAACCGACACCAAACTCCCCTGGGACCAAACTCATCTGCTAAACCCCTGGTAGAACCGGGACCCCCCCAGGACCAGACCTAGCGACCAACCCCTCAAAGCCCCGCGCACCGCCGGTCACCGAGAGCGCGGATCCGATTTCAGACACCGCCCCCCGAAAGAACGAGGAACGGGAGCGGCCCCCCCGCGGGGTGGCGGGTTCCGGGGTGTCCCCACTCACAGTGGCGGCGCTGCTCGGGCCGGGCGGGCGGCGGGCGGCGGGGCACGCAGCGGAGCGCGGCGGCGGCGCGCAGGCAGCGGGCGGCCATGGCGGGGGCGGACGCGACGGGGCGGACGCGGGGCGCGGTTCTCTCCGCCCCGGGGCGGGACGCAGCCCCGGATCCCCCCGTGGGGCCCCGCGGGGGCTCCGGAAGGGGCTGCTGGGGTCCCGCGGTGGGGCTGGGGGCGGTGCTGCATCCCGCCCCTCTGCCAAAGCGGCCGCGGTGCCGAGCGGTCCTCGTTCTCTCCAGAGGGATGGTGCATCCTTGGGTACATCGGGGTTGGGGATAACCGGCCAAACCCCGCGTGGAACCGGGAGCAAACCCAGCCGGGATCAAACTCGGCTGTAAAATGCCATGTGGAATGGGGACCGGGGCCGATTTGGCCCAGCACCAAATCTAGCTGTAAAGCCCTGCGTGAGATCTGGACCAAACCCCCGTGGAATCTGACTCCCAAACCACAGGGATGCGGGACCAAACTCCCCCAGGGTCTGATCCGGTAGCAAATCCTCTCGTGAAACAGGGAACAAAGCCCCCTGGGACCAGGCCTAACTGCAAAACCTTGCATGGGACCAGGAATGAAACCCGGGGATCAGACAGGGGATCAGATGAGGTTTGAAATCCCTCGTGGAACTGGGAATGGCCCCACTCCCCGGCACCAGACCCAAACCCACGGTTTCCTCGTGGAACCGGTATCAGACACCCTCAGGACCCTACCCAGCTGTTAAAGCCCGTACAGAGGTGGGACCAAACCCGGCTGCAAGCCCCGTGTGGGATCGCGGGGTCCGGCGGGGCCGTGGCCCTGCAGACACGGCCTGACCCTACATGGAAGCCGCGGCCCCGCTCGGGGCTGGCGCGTGACTCGGCAGCTGGATCCAGCAGGACAAGGGCAGCCGCCACCGTTCCACCGGGGACCTTCACCCCGGCTGGCCCCGCGTGGGGGAGGAGGAGGAGGAGGAGAACAACGGCACCACAACAATGACAGGAGGGTGATGCACACCAGGGGCACCCCCAGAAGGTGCATGGGGTGTGCCAGGGTTGCCAGGAGGCGGCTCGGGCTGGGAATTTGTTGTCCCGCTGTCCCAGCCAAACCGATGGCTTTTTTTAGCCACATGGGACGGGCAGAGCCTGCTCCAGGAAGAAAAACAGCCCTGGAGCTGGCAGCCCCCATCGGAGGGGCTGGAGGAGCTGTGGCACTCGTTGACGTCTGCCTGGCTTTAACATTAACCAGAGCAGGAGCCGCGGTGCCGGCGGGGTCAGCAGTGGTCCTGGGTGTCCCTGCTCGCCCAGCCCAGCCCGTGCTGCCAGCAGCCCTGCGGCCACCAGCCAGCACTGCTCGGAGGCCTGGCCGCTGCCCCACTGCCCCCCTGGCTGCCCTCGCCCTGGCCCCGCGGCCGGAGCCGCCCAGTGACCGCAGCGCTGGCAGGACGGGGTCAGGCCAGCACGGCACGGTCCCCCCGCGAGGAAAGGACAAAAGCGGCCATGTGGCACTGGCCCAGGGAAGGGCCCGAACAAAGGCACCGCCCGCTCATCGCTGGCCACAGCCCAGCCACCCTCCCTGCGGGGCCACTCCGGTGTCCCCAGCGTGGCTGCCCCGGGGAGACGAGAGTGCTGGCAGGGCTGGGTGTGGGGACAGGACCGCGGGGAGGGACAGGTCCCGCAGGTTTGGGGCCAGCCAGAGCACCAACAAGGACACAGCGCGGGGGCTGTGTGAGCTCCCTGCTGCCTGCGGGCTGGGCTGTGTCTGCCCGTGGAGGGGCCCCGGGGGGCTGACAGGGGCTCTGTTTCCTTGGGCTGCCCACAAACGCAAGAAGACCAGAGGTGCTGCCTGCAGGGTGGGGTAGGGGCTGTGTCCCCTCTTTGGCAACCAGCCGACCTCCTGCCTGGCACCCTTTTGGGATTCCTGCTTGCCCAGCAGAGTGTTTCAGTAGCCGTGATCCCAGCGTCTCCGGGCACTGGTGACACCCGGCTGCCAGCCACCAGCTCCGAGCGTGCCACCATGGGGACACCATGGCCGTGGCATCCCTGAACCCCACAGAGCTACACGTGGCCGTGAGGTGCCCAGACCCGTGAATTACCCCAAAACTCCCCGAGATGGCTATCACCGCAAGGATCTCACCACGGTGCCTGGGGCCATGTGCACAGGCATTAGGCAGCCCCCATAGCCACCCATCTACCAGGGACCCCAGTGGGTTCTGCCCCCCTAAACCGGGATCCCCAACAGCCCCAAGGTGCTGGAAGCCCCTCAGTGTGCTGGGGCTGAAACACGCAGTCCTGGGTACACCAGCACGGCCCCTTTAGGGCCGGTGCCACCCCAGGAACCGTGGGGGCACCTCCAGTTGAGTCCCCCAGCAGTGAGGGGGACTCCCCAGGCAGGAGCAGCCGCCCCCGGCCCTCGGTCCCCCGGGCCCCCGGGCGGTGGCGGGGCCGGGGCGGGGAGGGGCGGGCCGGCCCTTTGTTGTGCTGCGGGCGGAGCCCCCCGGAGCCGCCCCCGCACCGCCCCGCACCGCCGGGGGGGGAAACACCGCGGAGCCGCCCCCGCTGCCTGCGGCTCCCGCCGCGCCTCGGAGCCGCCGAGCGGGTGAGCAGCGGGGAGGGAAGCACCGGGCACCGGGCACCGGGCACCGGCACCGGCACCGGCACCGGCGGGTGCGCGCGTGAGAGCAGCGAGTGTGCGGGGGGCGCGCGCGGGCGGGTGCGCGTGCACGGGGCCGCGCGGGGGGCGGCGCGCGCACGTGCACGGGAGGTGGCCCGAGGGACCGGAGCTGTGCGCGAGTGTGGGTGTGCGAACACGCGTGTGTGCCCGCGGGAGTGACAGCGTGTGTGCATGGCTGTGTGTGTGACAGTGTGTGTGCGTGACTGTGTGTGACAGTGTGTGTGCGTGTCTGTTTGTATGTGTGTCTGTGCGTGGCTGTGTGTGTGACAATGTGTGTGCGTGTCTGTGTGTGACAATGCGTGTGCGTGACTGTGTGTGTGACAATGTGTGTGTGCGTGACTGTGTGTGTGACAATGAGTGTGCGTGTCTGTGTGTGACAGTGTGTGTGCATGTCTGTGTGTGTGTGACAGTGTGTGTGCATGTCTGTGTGTGTGTGACAATGTGTGTGCATGGCTGTGTGTGTGACTGTGTGTGCCTGGCTGTGTGTGTGACTGTGTGTGCATGGCTGTGTGTGTGACAATATGTGTGCATGGCTGTGAGTCTGTGTGACAATGTGTGTGCGTGACTGTGTGTGACAATATGTGTGTGTGGCTTTATGTGTGTGTGTGTCTGTGCATGGCTGTACGTGTGACAATGTGTGTGCATGGCTGTGTGACAATGTGTGCATGGCTGTGTGTCTGTATGTGTGCACCTGGGTGTGCCTGTGTGAGTCTGAGCAGCTGAGTGTGCCTGTGCATGAGCGTGTATATCTGTGTGTGTGTGTTTTGTGTGTGTGCGCTGTGTCCCTGTGTGTGTGCTGTGTGTCTGTGCCTGTGTGTTTTGTGTGTGTGCTCTGTGTGTGTTCTGTGCCTGTGTGTGTTCTGTGTTTGTGCCCGTGTGTGTATGTGCCTGTGTGTGCCTGTGTGTGTGCCCGTGTGTGTTTGTGCCTGTGTGTGTTTTGTGTGTGTGCTCTGTGTGTATTCTGTGCCTGTGTGTGTTCTGTGCCCGTGTTTGCTCTGTGTGTTTGTGCCCGTGTGTGTTTTGTGTGTGCGTGTGCGGGATGCCGGCACACCAGGGGCCGTTCCCACAGCCCGTTCCCAGGCGTGTGTTTGCCGCCCAGGGCGTGCACACCCCGTGACCTCTCTGCGTGTGTTTACGTGTGCCGGCTGTGCGCACACCAGGCCGAGGGTGCTCGGGACGGGCGTCACAGGCTGCTCACAGGGAGGCGTGTTGGTGCACGCACAGGACTCAGACGTGTGTGTGTGTGGTGTGTCCCACGTGTCTGATGTGCCCAGGACATTGTGGGGTGCACGCATGCCGTGTGTCCCAGACATGTGGCCACATCCCCTGAGCAGCTGTTGGTCCCCCTCTGGTCTGGGGGCACAGGGACGGTTGGGCTCCATGGGCTTTTGGGTCATCCCTTGGGGTCCATGGGCTTTTGGGTCATCTCTTGGGGTCCCATGGGCTTTTGGGTCATCCCTTGGGGTCCCATGGGCTTTTGGGTCATCCCTTGGGATCCCATGGGCTTTTGGGTCATCCCTTGGGCCCTAGTGCCTGCTCCGGCTGGGCCTGGGGCTGTTTAGGGGGCTGGCACCCCCTCTGACCCAAGGAGCACCGGGGCAGGATAAGGAGGGTGCCTGGGTGCTGGTTTGGGCTGTGCAGAGTCAGGACCAGCTGGGAAAGGGGCACCCCGCGCTGAGCCTGGACCCTCCATTCCTGCTCTCCAGGGAGCTGATGTTCCTGTGCTCCACCACCTCGCTGCTCCCTGCCGGTGCTCACTGCTGGGGCTCCTGCTGGCTCTTCCCTGTCCTGTGCCAGGGCTGGGGGCCCAGGGCAGCGCCCCGTGTGTCCTGCAGCTCCCAGGTGAGCAGTGTGGGATACAGGCAGGTGCTAGCATCGCAGGGGACAGGTGGGGATACCCTGTGGCCCTCAGAAGTGACTCTGCCATCGTGCGGGAGTGATGGGAGCAGTGAGGCAGGTGTGTGTTGTGGGGTACCAGTGCCCTCGGTGCCCTGCCAGGGTGAAGGGGATGCTGTGGGGCAGGGGAGGGGTGGCTGTGTGCCACCATCGCACAGCAGCCAGCCTGGCAGCGGGGTCTGAGCCACAGTGGGCCAGACTGGCAGGGGGACAGCCCAGCTTGTCCCGTGGGAGGCCCTGGGCTCAGGCAGGGTGTCACAGCTGGAATGGGGGATGCCCTATGGAGAGCCCTGCCAGGCTGCAGGGTCAGAGGCTGCCCCAGCCCCTCCCAGGAGGCTGTCAGGGCGCAGCAGAGCGGGGCTGTGCAGGGGTATCCCCGTGCAGCCTCGGAGCAGCTGTGTGACTGTGCAGGGCCCGCAGCCGCGCGCTGCAGGTGTGCATGCATGCGTGCTCGCTGTGTGTGTGCGTGGCTGGGAGCAGGGACTGCCGGCTGCTGTCTGGCGGCTCCCAGCAGCCAGCCGAGCCGGGGGCGTGCGTGTGAGCCCCGCCAGGCGGGGAGAGCCCGGCAGCGTGGGCTGGGTGCGAGCCGGGCTCCGGTCCCTGGGCAGGGGCCGTGCCCGTGCTGGGCAGGCTGCAGGGCGAGGTGGGAGCTGGTGGGCAGCAGCAGCAGCGAGGCACACACAGCCCTGTCCCCGCTCTCTGCAGACAGCAGCAGCAGCACCCAGATCCATCACCGCCTTCCCAGGCACCCACTGAACAGAGTGCCAGGCGCTGGCGTGGGAATTCGGTGCAGAAACCACTGCCCCACCTGCCTGCTGACCCCAGGCCACAGGTTTTGGTGCTGCCCAAACACCGGCGAGGTTTCCCCATTGCCGGCAGTGGGCAGGGAGGGTGGCACGGGTGCGTGCTGCTGCCTGCAGCAGGGCGTGGGGCACGCACAGGCCTGTGCGAGGGCAGAGCAGGGCAGGGTGCTGCGGGTGCCCCCGGCGCTGCCCCGCTGGCAGCTGCGTGGGCAGGACAGGAGATAAATGGGAGTTTGGCGTAAACAGCCCTGGCTGCCAGCAGTGCTGGAGTGGCGCTTAAAGGCACAGGCTCTGGCCTGGTTCTGCTGCCTTTTCCTGCCCTCCCTCGCTGTCTGCTCTGCTCTCCTTTTCCTCCCTGCCTTCCCCTTCCCTTCCCTCCTGCTCCTGCCTGCTCACCCCAGAGCAGCTGCCCTCCCCACAGGGGCTCCCGTCCTCGCTGCGTGCCATCACAGCCGAGTGCTGGCACAGCACTGCCAGGCCATGCACAGGTGACAGCCAGGTCCCTGGAGCCCCCCGAGATGCTGTGAGCTGGCATGGAGCAGGGGGCCGTGGCTGCAGGGTCCCACCACGTCCAGGGTGACCCGCTGGGCTGGGTCATGCAGAGTCCCGTCTGTCTATGTCACTTCCCGGGCAAAGGTGCTGCTGATAAGGCTGGGGTGGAGCTGTGGGGCTGTCCCAGGCCCGGGAAGGAGCAGCGGAACAGGAAGGAGGCAAGGTCGATTTGGGGCAGAGGGGCAGCCCCCAGCCCCAGCCCCTGGACACCAGGTATGGCCTGTGAGCAGGCACGGCCAGCGGCGCCGGGCGGGCAGAGAGGGAGAGCGTGGGCACAGCTGTCCTGAGAGTGTGGGCACAGCGTCCCAAGAGTGTGGGCACAGCTGTCCCGACAGTGTGGGCACAGCTGTCCCGGGAGTGTGGGCACAGGCATCCGAGGAGTGTGGACACAGCTGTCCCGGGAGTGTGGGGAGCATTTCTCCTGGGCAGGGGGCTCACAGTGGGTCCCACCATTGCGGTCCAGGGCTGGGTCTAACCAAGAAGGGCATGGGAAGCTGTCGCCCCCATTGGAAGGGCAGCACTGGGTGCCCTGGCCCCAGGAGAGCTGCCTGCTGCAGAGGAATCCTTGGACCCCATCCCTCTGTCCCCCTGTCCCCGTTGCCATGGCGATATCAGGAGGTGTCATTAATAATAGCTGCGTGGGAGCTGCTGGCCGGGTGGGCAGTGCTCCGAGGGCTGCGGGGGCTGCGGGCCCTCCCCTCACCCCAGCCACGGACAGAGCCCCCCAGGAGCCGGGCAGAGGATCTTGCCCTGCTCGGCACATGGCCACACGGGACCCCGCCACGGGCACGGGGGCTGGCAGGGATGTGTCCCCTGTGCCGAGTGCGACCTGTGGGGACAGCGGTGCTGGCCAGGTGGCTGTGGTACCCACCCCGTGGTATCCCACGGCTCCCGAGGGAGGGCAGGGAGCGCTGGGCTGTGCCGGCCAGAGCCCCCCGCCCCAGCACAGCGGCCGTGGGGCACAGCTGAGAGGCGAGGGAGCGGCCACGGGCCGAGCTGTTCCGGGACAGCAGGACACCCCGGGACAGTTTTTCCGGGCACAGCAAGATACATTCCCAGCCAGCCCCTCCTGGACCACCGCCCGGGATCCCGGGCCCGCCGGGTTTCCCTGCGGCGGGGGTGGCTGCAGGGAGTCCCCAGCTGCCGCTGTGCCGGGGACAAAGCCCCGTGCCCTGCAGCCCCTGGCGGGGCCGGTCCCGCCGGGCGGTGAGGGGGGCGGAACCGGGCGGGACCCGCCCGCCGCCTCTCCGAGCGCCCCACCCCACCCGGGACACCGGCGGGGCTGGAGCGGGTCGGTACGGCCCGAACGGCTGGAGAGCGCTCGGGAACACATCAGTAATGCTCGGGAGAGTTCGGTTCGGTCCGGCCGGGCGGGGCTCCGCCCGTGGCTGCTGCGCCCGGTGCCGGAGCGGGGCGGAGCGCGGCGAACAGGCGGGGGGCCGGGCCGAGCCGTGCCGTGCCGAACCAAGCGGCTGAGCCCCTTCTCTCCCCGCAGGTCTGCAGCGCCCGGGCGGCTTCGCGGCCGCGGCGGAGCCCCGCGGCTCGGTCCGGGATGGCGGCGCGGCCGGTGCTGCCGGTCCTGGCGGCGCTGCTGCTCTCGGCGGCTCCGGAGCCTGTCCCGCGGGTCAGCCTGCCCTACGGTGAGTGTCCGCTGGCCTGCGGGGGTAGGGTCTGCCGGCCCCGGGGAAGGGAGTCGGTCCCCGTGGGGGCTCCGGCTGGCGTCTCCCCCGTGGCGGCGGAGCGCCCCGCGTCCCCCCGGGCTCTGCGCCGCGTGGAAACGCCGTGTGACAGCCCCGGCAGCTCCCCGGGACTCCGGGAACCCCCTGTCAACCTGGCATGGAGCAGGGCTGGGGCAGAGCCCCGGGGATGCTGCGGGTCTCAGGTGCCTGGGGCACCCAGGGTGCTCGTCCCTCCGCGGGCAGGGCCGTGGTGGCCGTGTTCTGTACACGGTGGGGTGGGCTGAGCCGGCCGGGGGGCTCTGCCCGTGGGCTGCCTCCCTGGTCAGGCTGTCCCTGGGGTTGGGGACTCATCACTGTGCAGTGCTCAGCTCAGCTCTGAGCCCCACTGCGGGCTCTTACCAGCTGCACGGCCCCAGGGTGCTGTGGCTGGCCTGGGCAGGGGCCAGGGAAGGACATCCCGGAGGATGCTGGGCCAGGCAGAGCTGTAACAAGTGGGGGCCTGGCTGCAGCCCCCTGCTGCCCTGCAGAGCCCCCAGCAGCTGGCACAGGCGTGGGCTCAGCCCTGGCAGCTGTGCCGTGCGGGGGAGCCACCCACGGCTGCGCTGCCAGAAGGTGGCTGGATCCAGCTGCTGCCGGCCAGCAGAGCCCATCCCGTCCTGTGCCGGCTGGCCTGGGAGGGTGCCGCGGTTTGGGCAGCTGTGAGCGCTCCCTGGCTCAGCGGGCTGCAGCTCTCTGGTGTGGATGTGGCCCCACCACATGCTCCCGTGACCGCTGGCCATGGCCGTGGTGGCTCCAGCAGCTGTGGGACCTGCTGAGTTGGACAGGAGGCCGAGACCTAGTGAGGCAGCCAGCTCAGCGTCGTGCCAGGCTGTGCCGTGCCGTGTTGAGCCACGCTGCCCGGCCCTGCCTGCACGGACAGGTTCTGCCCCGCGCTCTGCACCCCTGTGAGGCTGTGAGAGATGTGGGGCTGCAGCCGTGGGCAGTGCCTAGGGACCGTGGCCTGGACCCCAGCGGTGCAGGGGGAGCTGGGCAGGGAGCACGGGCCAGTGGGCAGTGTGTGCCCAGCGGTGGCTCCCATGGAGCGTGGCCACGTGGGGCTGCGGTCGGTGGGAGGGAGGAGCTGGGAGCTGCTCCCCTGGGAGCACTGGATGTGCCTGCAGCAGGTTTGTCTGGAAGAAGCAGGTCTTGTCCTGACAGGTCCCTGGCAGCCACACCAGCAGCTAGCTCCCCATGCCAGCACAGCCCTGCGAGGCACAGGGGCCCCGCTGCTGCCGTGCCCACCACGGGTGGCATCACCCCTACACTGGGGTGCAGGACCCTCCCAGGGGATGCACTGGGACATCAGCTTCCTTCTCTCTGCACCGCTGTGGGAGAGCTGGGCTGGTGCTGGGGCCAGCTGAGCCCTGCAGCGTGAGGGAGGTGCTGCCCCATCCAAAACCTGGGGTGTGTAGAGCGATGGGAGGGGAGAGCCACAGGGTCCCACCCCACAGCACCATTGCCCCACAGCTCCTCCAGCCCTCACACTGGGGCTGGCAGGGGGTTGGAGGCGCCTGGCAGGAGCTCTGGGGTTATCCTGGTGGGACTCTGGGAGCAGGTAGGGGGTTGGGAGAGCTCAGGGGGTCCCCAGAGTGTCAGGGGTCAGGGAGTTGGCAGCGTGAGTCAGCCCGACGTGTCCCGCTCACACAGCCAGGCCCATCTGATTCAGAGCAGTAGGAGAGGAAGGGCTTCCGGGGCCAGGCCACCCACGCGGGACAGGACGGGCTGGGATGGGACAGGACGGGCCCTCCCTGACTCAGCTTGGCCAGTGGCCCGTGTCCGGCATGGGCTGAGCCCTGCAGGCAGCGTGGACAGCACCTGGCTGAGTCCTGCATGCATCACCTGCAGCACAGGGCTGAGCCTGTGTCCGGCATGGGCTGAGCCCTGCAGCCAGCATGGACAGCACCTGGCTGAGTCCTGCAGCACCTGCAGCACAGGGCTGAGCCCGTGTCCGGCATGGGCTGAGCCCTGCAGGCAGCATGGACAGCACCTGGCTGAGTCTGTGTCCAGCATGGGCTGAGCCCGGCGGGCTGGGCAGGAGGGTACTCAATGCTGTGACACTGGGGTCCCTCTGTGCCTGGGCTGGACAGAGCCCCCAGTGCTGCAGGGTGAGCTCCAGGGCTGGATGTGGCTGGGCAGCTGCCCCAGTGCTAGGCAGGGCTGCTGTGCCATCCTCAGGGCCAGGGCACAGCTGTGCCTCGTGGGTCCCTGGGGCGCTGTGGGGTCTGGCACGGTTCAGTGCAGTTGTGGTGCCACATGTCTGTGGCAGCGTGGGCAGAGCCGGGTCTGGCCCTGGCTGCTGCGGGTGGGTGGCATGGCCGAGGTGCTGGGCAGAGGGACCAGGAGCAGCTGTGGTGCAGGATCCTGGGCTCAGGTGCCAGCACGAGGCTGACACTAGCCGCTCTTGCCCCCAGACTCGGCCGAGAGAGTAGTGCGGCGCTTTGAGGCACCGGGTGTGTCCAACTACACGGCCCTGCTGCTGAGCCCCGACGGTGGGACCCTCTACCTGGGGGCACGAGAGATGCTCCTCACCCTCAACACCAGCAACTTTCAACCCAGCTCCCCAGTTCGCAGGGTGAGCCCAGGGATGGGCTGGGCGGCCCTTGGGGAGGGAGGGGGCACCCAACTAGCTGCAGAGCAGGGATCCCCTCCCCACAGGCGTTTTGGGTCTGTGTGAGCCATCACGAATTCAGGAGCAGCTGCCCCAGAGCAGGGTGTTTGAGGTGGGGAGAGTGTGCATGGACCAGCCAGGGCCAGGGGCGCTCCCAGTGACTGTCCCTTCTCCACAGCTGCTGTGGAGTGCAGATGAGGAGAAGAAGAGGCAGTGTGTGTTCAAAGGCAAGGACCCCCAGGTGAGCCCCACTGCCAGCAGGCATGGGGGGCACTGCCCTGTGCAGGGTGTCTGTGGGTGAAACAGCTGAGCCAAGGGCTGAGTTGGCTCCTCTGACCCCCACAGAGGGACTGTCACAACTACATCAAGCTGCTGCTGCAGCTGAACAGCACCCACCTGTACACCTGTGGCACCTGCGCCTTCAGCCCAGCCTGCGCCTACATCGTGAGTACTGCAGCAGGATCCCCCCGCAGGTCCCCCCATGCCCTCAGGGCCCTGCAGTGGGGCCCTTGGCACTGGCACTAGTGCTGCTGGCTCACAGCCTCATCCTGCTGCAGAATGTGCAGCACTTCAGCCTGGAGCGGGATGCCTTGGGGAAGGTGGTGCTGGAGGACGGGAAGGGACGCTGCCCCTTTGACCCCGAGTACCGCTCCACAGCTGTCATGGTCGGTAAGGCACGACACCCTGGGACCCTCGTCCTTCCTCCCTCGCCCTCCCTGTGCCACCCTGGAGCCCTCTCCCTCTCTGCAGTGCCCTGGGACCTTTGCCCTCCTCCCTGTTCCTCCCCCTGCCTGTGTCTGCCCGGCCAAGCTGAGCCAAGGCCGGGCTGTCCCAGACCCCAGCAGGGAGCAGGGCCATGCTGGTGGCACGTGGCACGTCCCAGCAGGAGCATGTCTTTGGCAGACGGCGAGCTCTACGCCGGGACCGTCAGCAACTTCCAGGGCAATGAGCCGACCATCTCCCGCAGCCAGGAGAGCCGCATCGCCCTCAAGACCGAGAACTCCCTCAACTGGCTGCAAGGTGGGTGCTGGGCTGCCCAGGGTCCCTTCCCCCCGTAGTGTGGGAGGCAAGGGAGGGAGTGGGGCAGCAGTGCTGAGGGTGCTTGTGCCCCCAGACCCAGCGTTCGTGGGCTCAGCCTACCTGCGGGAGAGCCTCCCTGCCGGCAACCCTGAAGGCGACGATGACAAGGTCTACTTCTTCTTCAGCGAGACCGGGAAGGAGTTCGACTATTTTGAGAACACCATCGTCTCCCGCATCGCCCGCGTGTGCAAGGTGGGCATGAATGGGGGCTGTGCCTGGGGTGTGACTCACTGCTGGGCCGGGGGAGGATGTGGGACCGTCCTGCAGCTCTCCAGCCCTTGGTGCCTGGAGCCCTGCTCCGCTGGCTCGGCGCGTGGGGCTCCCCGTGGCCGTGGCGTGGCAGCCTGACCGCTGTGCCGTGCAGGGGGACCAGGGCGGGGAGCGCGTGCTGCAGCGGCGCTGGACGACCTTCCTGAAGGCACAGCTGCTCTGCTCACACCCTGAGGATGGGTTCCCCTTCAACGTGCTGCAGGACATCTTTGTGCTCACCCCGGGTGAGCTGCGCTGGAGGGAGACGCTCTTCTACGGTGTCTTCACCTCGCAGTGGTGAGTGCTGGGGACCAGGGCAGCACGGGAGGCTCGGCAGAGCCAGGGCTGATCTTGCCGCGGGCTGTGCCTCTCCTCACCAGGAACAAGGGTGGACTGGGCAGCTCGGCCGTCTGCGCCTTCCCCATGCACAGCGTGCAGCGTGCCTTCAGCGGGCTCTACAAGGAGGTGAACCGCGAGACGCAGCAGTGGTACACGGACACCGGCCCCGTGCCAGAGCCCCGGCCAGGCACGGTAGGTGGCCCCTTGGTCCTGCCCGAGCACAGGACACAGCACTGCCCCATTGCTCTCCTGGTCCCAGTGGCTGCCACAGCATGGCACCCTCCTGAGTGGAAGCCCTTGTGAGCCCCGTCCTTTCCCTGCAGTGCATCACCAGCCACACACGGCACATGAAGATCAATTCGTCGCTGCAGATGCCAGATCGGGTGCTGAACTTTATCAAGGACCACTTCCTGATGGACAGCCCCGTGCGCAGCCAGCCGCTGCTGCTGCAGAGCCAGCGGCGCTACCAGCGGATCGGCGTGCACCGCGCACAGGGCCTGCACGGCACCTACGACGTCCTGTTCCTGGGCACGGGTGGGTGAGGAGATGGGCTCTGGCGGGGCAGGGTGTGTGCTGGGCACGGGTGGGTGCAGGAGATGGGCTCTGGCAGGGCAGGGTGTGTGCTGGGCACGGGTGGGTGCAGGAGATGGGCTCTGGCGGGGCAGGGTGTGTGCTGGGCACGGGTGGGTGCGGGAGATGGGCTCTGGCGGGGCAGGGTGTGTGCTGGGCACGGGTGGGTGCAGGAGATGGGCTCTGGCGGGGCAGGGTGTGTGCTGGGCACGGGTGGGTGTGAGAGATGGGCTCTGGCGGGGCAGGGTGTGTGCTGGGCACGGGTGGGTGCAGGAGATGGGCTCTGATGGGGCAGGGTGTGTGCTGGGCACGGGTGGGTGCAGGAGATGGGCTCTGGCAGGGCAGGGTGTGTGTGCTGGGCACGGGTGGGTGCAGGAGATGGGCTCTGGCAGGGCAGGGTGTGTGCTGGGCACGGGTGGGTGTGAGAGATGGGCTCTGGCGGGGCAGGGTGTGTGCTGGGCACGGGTGGGTGAGGAGATGGGCTCTGGCGGGGCAGGGTGTGTGCTGGGCACGGGTGGGTGCGGGAGATGGGCTCTGATGGGGCAGGGTGTGTGCTGGGCACGGGTGGGTGCAGGAGATGGGCTCTGATGGGGCAGGGTGTGTGCTGGGCACGGGTGGGTGTGAGAGATGGGCTCTGGTGGGGCAGGGTGTGTGCTGGGCACGGGTGGGTGCAGGAGATGGGCTCTGGCGGGGCAGGGTGTGTGCTGGGCACGGGTGGGTGAGGAGATGGGCTCTGATGGGGCAGGGTATGTGCTGGGCACGGGTGGGTGCAGGAGATGGGCTCTGATGGGGCAGGGTATGTGCTGGGCACGGGTGGGTGAGGAGATGGGCTCTGGTGGGGCAGGGTGTGTGCTGGGCACGGGTGGGTGCAGGAGATGGGCTCTGGCGGGGCAGGGTGTGTGCTGGGCACAGGTGGGTGCAGGAGATGGGCTCTGGCGGGGCAGGGTGTGTGCTGGGCACGGGTGGGTGCAGGAGATGGGCTCTGGCAGGGCAGGGTGTGTGCTGGGCACGGGTGGGTACAGGAGATGGGCTCTGGCGGGGCAGGGTGTGTGCTGGGCACGGGTGGGTGCAGGAGATGGGCTCTGGCAGGGCAGGGTGTGTGCTGGGCACGGGTGGGTGCAGGAGATGGGCTCTGATGGGGCAGGGTGTGTGCTGGGCACGGGTGGGTGCAGGAGATGGGCTCTGGCGGGGCAGGGTGTGTGCTGGGCACGGGTGGGTGTGAGAGATGGGCTCTGGCGGGGCAGGGTGTGTGCTGGGCACGGGTGGGTGAGGAGATGGGCTCTGGCAGGGCAGGGTGTGTGCTGGGCACGGGTGGGTGCAGGAGATGGGCTCTGGCGGGGCAGGGTGTGTGCTGGGCACGGGTGGGTGCAGGAGATGGGCTCTGGCGGGGCAGGGTGTGTGCTGGGCACGGGTGGGTGCAGGAGATGGGCTCTGGCAGGGCAGGGTGTGTGCTGGGCACGGGTGGGTGTGAGAGATGGGCTCTGGCGGGGCAGGGTGTGTGCTGGGCACGGGTGGGTGCAGGAGATGGGCTCTGGTGGGGCAGGGTGTGTGCTGGGCACGGGTGGGTGCAGGAGATGGGCTCTGGCAGGGCAGGGTGTGTGCTGGGCACGGGTGGGTGCAGGAGATGGGCTCTGGCGGGGCAGGGTGTGTGCTGGGCACGGGTGGGTGTGAGAGATGGGCTCTGGCAGGGCAGGGTGTGTGCTGGGCACCCCAGCCCTGCTCAGCACAGCCCCTCTGTTTGCAGATGACGGGCGGCTGCACAAGGCTGTGCGGGTGAACCGCGGTGTGCACATCATTGAGGAGATCCGCCTCTTCCCCGACGGACAGCCCATCCTCCAGCTGCTGCTGGACCAGGACAAGGCATGAGCCAGGGCAAGGGAGGCGCTGGGGGCTCAGCCTGCTCAGGGCAGGTCCTGTTTGTGGGCTGGGGGACAGAGACCTGGCAAGGCAGGGGTGTGCAGGAGCCCACCCCGCTGACCCCAGCGTGTCCCCTCCCGCAGGGCCTTGTCTACGCAGCCACCTACGCAGCAGTGGCCCAGGTGCCCTTTGCCAACTGCAGCCTGTACCGCAGCTGTGGGGAGTGTGTGCTGGCACGGGACCCCTTCTGCGCCTGGAGCTCGAATGCCTGCCGCAGGGTCACCCCACATCCCTCGGCACACTTACAGTAAGTGCTGCACCCTCTGCCACCCCCCTGCACCCCACGGCACCCGCTGCCCTGCCCTCCCTCTGTTCCCAGGCGTGGGGCACAGGACATCGAGGATGCTGACACGGAGCGGCTCTGCCAGCGGGCCAACACCTCCCAGCCCCGTCCCCGCATCCTCCTGACCACAGGTGAGCTCCCACGCATCCCGCACATCCCAGGGGGGATCCACACATCCTGCTCCACCACTGCCATCAGCCCCCTGCCCGCAGCGGGGTCTCCTCCCTGATGTTCCCGTGGTTCTCTCTGCAGCCTCGGGCAGCCCGTGCCAGCAGATCCAGCTACCTCCCAACGCAGTGCGGTCGCTGCCGTGCCAGCTGCTCTCCAACCTGGCCTCGCGGCGCTGGCTGCACAACGGGGTGCGTGTCAATGCCTCCTACCTGGTGCTGCCCGACGGGGCCCTCATCCTGGTGGGCAGCCCGGAGCGCGCAGGCGTCTATGAGTGCTGGTCTCTGGAGGAAGGATTCCGCAAACTGATGGCCAGCTACTGCGTGGGCGTGCGAGAGCCGGCCCTTGGGCCAGCAGACTCTGGCAGGAAGGTGGCTGCTGGCCGTGACACCCTGGAGACGGTCAGCACATCCCGGAGCACCTCGGCGGTGGGCAGCGCTGCAGCACGGCTGGAGGGCAAGACCTACTGGACCGAGTTCCTGGTGATGTGCGTGCTCTTTGCTGCTGCCGTCCTCGTGCTGGCCTTCTTTGTCCTGCACCGCCACCGTGATGGCATGAAGGCCCTGCTGGAGCCTGGTGACCCTAGCAGGCACCAGAAGCCACCCCGCAAGCCGGTGGAGAGCCTGCCCCTGAATGGCAGCAACCTGCCCAGCACGGCTCCCGAGCACAAGGGCTACCAGGCCCTGCAGGACAACTACATCGTCAGTACCCCCGTGCATGAGCCCCCAGGACCCCCACGCGCCTTCTCTGAGTCAGAGAAGAGGCCTCTCCACGTGCGTGACAGCTTCGTGGAGGTGTCTCCTGCCTGCCAAAGACCCCGGGTGCGCCTGGGCTCCGAGATCCAGGACTCGGTGGTGTGACAGGGACGAGAGCCAAGCCCTCGCCCACAACTGCCTCTGCTCTGCTGAGCCTCGCCGGACGGTGCACCGCAGCCAGGGCCCGTGCTCTGTGTGTGTGCATGCCCGGAGCTGGCACCCACACTGCGGCAGCACCCACCAGACTGTGGGGTCTGGACCCTCGTGGGCTCCCTGGCCACCACCTCGTGGGTGTGAGGGGTGCCACACGCCCCCCAGGACCCTGCAGGGCAGTTCCAGCGTCCCTGCGGCAGGGACAGACACGGTTCCTGGCTCGGGGTGCTGGTGCAGCCCCGGCTCTGCCAGGCCCTGACCCCCTCTATGCAGAGGGCAGGAGGGGGCGGCCGCAGACCCCTCGTGCCCCACCTCACTGTGACGTCCCGTGTGGGACCCAGGGCCACGCGTGCGGCTGGGCGGTGCCAGCCCCACGGCATGTGCTGTGTGTCTGTGCTTGGTTCGTTTTTGATATGTGGAAAATGTGAATTGTGTCCGGGGAAGGGGAGCTGGGAACAGCCTCCCCTGTGCTGGGTGGGCAGGGACACCCCTGCAGCCCCACGTGTGTGTGCAGAAACGTCTGATGTTTTTATATAAAGTCCTTCAGACACGTGTGTGTGTGTGGCAGGGCTGAGAGCCTTCCTATCCAGAACGATCCCAGTTGGCCTCAGGGAGTGCAGCCGTGTCTGGCTCTCCCTGCAGGCAGAGGAAGATCTGCCCAGGGCTTCAGAGGGGGCCAGGGGACTGTGCTGGCCCCCAGATCTGTGGAGTCCCCTCCTCTTGTGCTTGGCTGAGCACTGGGCCAGGGCACGCGGGGCCCTGCGGGGACAGTGGCTGTGTGCCTGCAGAGGGACGCTGCCTGGTGCTGTGCCAGCTTGGGCAGGCTGTCCTGGGGCAGCTCTGGGCTGTCCTGGGGCCGTGCTGGAGGCCAGTGCTATGGCACTGTGGTGCAGACAGAGCAGCCGTGAGAAACAGCAGAAGGTGGAGGTGACCAGGAGTAAGAAAACTTGGTGCCTGGGGCTGGGAGGAGGGCAGCCCCCAGCAGGACAGAGGCTGACAGCCCTCTTCCCAGGACCACAGCGTTGTGCTCCATGTGGGACCCACAGCGGGCCCAGGGAGATCAGCTCCTTGTCCCCATCCCACCTTGCTGCAGGCAGACCCTGGACGCTTTGCCAGCAGGACCTGGCCCTGTGGTGGCTGAGGGTGAGGCCTGGGAGTGCAGCCAGGGCTGCTTTTGATCCCTCACACAACTGGGAAGCACTGGCAGTGCCAGGACAGGGCTGGGGGAAGTGGGAGCTCTGCACAGAGCTGGCGTGTCCAGGCAGGATTCCCCTGAGGGACCAGCACTGCCTTGCTCCCAGGTGGACCCATGCACTGAACTTCCTGCACAGCCTGTTCTGGGACATCAAAAAAGCCACTGGAGGCGTTGGCTGGTGCGCTGCCAGCAGACACAGGCCTGGGGCTGCAGGGGCACGGGCCTCAGATACTGTCAGCACCGTGGGGCAGCGAGCTGGAAGGGCCGGGAGCAGCAGCCACCGTGTGAGAAACAGCCCTGGGAGCTGAGCTGGCAGCTGCTTTGCCCCAGCACGGGGGCTCTGCCGGACCCCAGGCCCCACTCAAGGGCTGCAGGCAGGGCAGGGCAATGCCTGGACAAGGACAAAGGACGTGGTGCTGCCGCAGTGATGGCACCACTCGCCTGCCCAGGATTGCCCTGGTGCCTCCCTGAGTGCTGAGCTCTTTGTGCTGCCCAGAAGGATCCCAGTGTGGAGGAGGGAGGGAGGGAAGGAGCTGCCCATGGGAAGGGCTGTGGTGGAGCAGGACGTGGAGCCTGTCCCCTGGCGTGCAGGCAGAGGCCTGGCAGGAGCCCATGTCCCCAACACCCTCGTGGCACCCGTCCCACAGCCGGACAAAGGCAGCAAAGAGCAGGGGTGAAACCGGAGCCCTTTAATTGTGTCCTCACAGGGACTGGGGGAGGAGGAGGCCAGGGCGGCAGCGCAGCTGCTGTGCTGGAGAGGAGAGAGAAAGGGAGGAGGAGGAGGAGCAGTGCAGGGTCTGAGCACAGCCGTGGGGGTCAGCTCTGCTGTGGGGAGGTTCCTGTACAGTCACTATTGGGTGACTGCTCAGAAAATGCACCCCCATCTGGGTTATTGCTCGTGAAAAACGATCCACGTTTTGGTTATTGCTCAGAGGATCCATGTTCGGGTTATTGCTCAGAGAAATGGATCCATGTGGCAGCAGGGAGGCTCCCAGAAATACTGGAGGCAGGAAGAGGCTGGCAGGGGAGGCAGCTCCCTGCTGCTGGAAGGCACGACACAGGAATTGGTCCTGGGGGCAGAGAGGGGCTGTGCTGGTGCGGAGTGGCCCCAGGCAGGAGCAGCATTTCCTCCCTCACCTGCAGAGCTGCCCTTGGAATGCATAAGGATTCAAATTCTAATGCTAGGACAGCAGAGGGGCTGCAGGAGAAGCAGATTCCTGAGACCCCCTGCTGCCAAGCAGGCACCTGGAAGGAGAGCAGGAGGGTTCCTGCCCAAGGCATTGCAGCACAGCCAGGCCATTGAGGGGCCGGGCCTGTGCTCCCTGGAAAAGGAAATGGCTGAGGCCACGAGGAGCTGCAGGAACTGGAGGAGGGCTGCTGCACAGCCACGGGGCTCACAAGACAATCTTGAAGGAGCTGCAAGAGATATGACAGGATCTGTACCTGCTTGGTAGTCACACAAAGGGTTTACAAGCCCCCAGCGCTGCAGGGACCAGAATCTCCCTGCGGGAGAGGCTCTGAAGAGCCAGCCTGGGATGCAGACCCCTCTGCCATCACCACAGACTTGGCACAGGGCAGCCCTGCCCTCCTGCCACCGCCAGCTCTGCCCCAGTGAGCAATCAGGGCGATGAACCCCCAGCCAGCCTTGAGACCAGCGCACCTGGCGAAGTCCGGGGAGCGGGAGACAACGTGCTGGAATTCAGGGAGGTTGATGGTGCCGTCCTTGTCGATGTCAGACTCCTCCAGGATCTGTGGGGGAAGGGGAGCTCTGAGCTCTGTGCCTGGGGCCGTGCAGTGCCCCTGCCCTGGATAGAGGGCCTCACGTTTTGGATGAGCTGATCCATCTCTTCGTTGCTCAGCCCGGACTCCTCGCCTTGCCCTGTCAGGCAGTTCACCAGTTGCTCCAGGTCGTTCCTGTCCAGAATGCCATCCCCATCAAAGTCTGTGGGGAGAGACAAGGGGGGTTTGGCAAGGCTGCAGTGACCCCAGACGGTCACAAGCACCGACACTGCACCAACTGTTCCCACACGGCATTCCTAAACCCACCATCCCTGTGCTCCAAGGGCACTGCCAGCCCTCCTGAACACCGATTCACCACCCTGCTCCCGCTTCCTCAAGGTGCAGGGATCCCAGAGCACAGCACCTGTCCCCAGCCTTACCAAAGATGCGGAAGGCATAGTGGGATTTGATGTCAGAGGTGGCAGAATCACTGAAGACACTCAGCATATCAAGGAAGTCTTCAAACGACATGCTGCCATCCCTGGTCTCTGAGGTTGAGAACACCTGGCAGATCTGGTGCTGGAAGGGGTTTGCCTGCAGACACAGGAACGGCTCAGGCAGGGCTGGGCCATGCTGGCTCCATCAGGCACACCGTGGCTGTGGCTGCTACGCCAGCCGGTGAGCGGGGACCCCACTCTGCCACTGCTCCATCACCCACGGCACAGCCAGACCTGTCCTGTGCACCTCCCGGGATGCAGCCCCATGCCAGGGATCCCTTGTGGCACAATAGGAATCCCCAGGATCCTGCACAGCAGTGATCCCTGGGATCCTCAGCTGCTCGGTGGGGACAAGGGGGCTCTTTACTGGCACAGCGAGGCCGTGGTGGGTGCACGGGGCCCTGACCCGGCAGCAGCAGTGTCCCGCGTCTGCCAAGCACCATACCCGCAGCTCCGGCAGCGTCAGGAACTGTCTCTTGGGAACCCGCGCGGAGCAGGCGTTCTCCCTCTCCTCCTTTGGCAGCAGTTCACTGAACCTCTTGTAGGCACTTTAAGAGAAGAAAAAGCGGCTTTGTGGAGCGAGCGGAGAGGCAGCAGCCCGGCCGGGCACCGGCAGCGCTTCCAGGGCGGGGCGGCCCCGCTAGCCAGGGCGTCACCGGCAGCACCCGCGGACCTTCGCCCCGTGACAGCCGGCTTTAGGGAGTGCCACCGGCACCTCCCGGCTCAGCTGGGCGTCCCGGCGGAACCGGAGCCCCGGACACGGCCGGAGCTCTCCGTGCCCCGCGGCAGAGGCTGAGGCTCTGCGGACCGGGCTGGTGCCGGGGACACGGGAAGGTAGGATCCGCTCCTCCATCCCGCCCCACTTTCGGTATCCCGGTACTTACAGCAAGATCTCCTGCTTGGTCAGGAACGTCAGCTCCTGCGGGGAGAGCACGGGTCAGCGCCGGCACCGGGGCCAAGCCTGACCCAGGGCACCCCGGCCATGGGTTCCTTGGCCTCCGGGCACCGTCCGGGACCGCGCCGCCCTGCCGTGCCCCCCGCTGCCGGTGCCGGTACCTGGTACTCCGCCAGCAGGTCCCGCGGGATCAGGCTGGCCGAGCCGCCCATGGCGCCGCTTCTCCCCGCTTCCTCCGCTCGCCGTGACAACTGCCCGCCCCGGGCGGGGCTGGCTGCGCCGAGGCTGTGCTCGCCCCGCCCGCCCGGCACACGCCGCACTCCCGGCGCCGGCAATCGCGGAGGTGACGGCGATGGCGGGAGGGCAGCCGGGCGAGCCCACCCCCGAGGAGTTCGCGTACGGCGAGGAGGACTTGGTGCTGCAGGCAGCCGGCTGGGGCGGCCCGGACTCCGCGCCCTCCCGGTTCGACCGGGTGCTGCTGGCGGGCTGGAGCGACCGTATGGAGCGGGGATTGTTCCGGTACCGGCTGGGACCGCTGCCCACCCGCGTCCTGCCCGGCGCCCTGCGCCTCGTGGCGCAGCTGAACGAGCAGCGCAGCGCGGAGCGCCGCCCGCCGCAGCCCGTCCGCAGCCTGCGGGACCCCTTCGACCCCGGCGCCTTCAACTTCACCCGGCTGCGCCCCGCCGAGCTGCTGTTCCGCCTGCGCCGCACCGGCGGCCCGGGGCCGCCCCCCGAGCCGCTGCTGGTGGCCATCAACGCCAGCCCGCTGGAGCGGGGACACGTCCTGCTGCTGCCGGAGCCGGCGCGGCGGCTGCCGCAGGTGCTGACGGCCCCGGCGCTGCGCGGGGCGCTGGAGGCGGCGCTGCTCAGCGCCCACCCCGGCTTCCGCGTGGGCTTCAACGGGCTGGGCGGCGGCGCCTCGGTGAACCACCTGCACCTGCACGGGCTCTACCTGGACCGCCCGCTGCCGCTGGAGGAGGCACCGGCCGAGCCGCTGGGACCGCGCCTGGGGCTGCTCCGCGCCGGACCGGCCCCCGCCTTCCTCTTCTTCGCGCCCGGCCCCGCCGAGCTGGAGCCGGTGTCGCGGGCCGTGTGCCGGGCGGCGGAGCACCTGGGCGCTGCCGGGCTGGCCTGCAACGTGCTGGCCACGCGGGGCGACCCGCCGGCGGGGCCCGGGACCGGAGCCGGCCGCGGGCTGCGGGTGCTGCTGTGGGCGCGCCGGCCGCTCTTCGGCCCCAAGGCGGGCGAGCCCTTCGCCGTGGCGCTGTGCGAGCTGGCAGGGCTGCTGCCGCTGCCCACCGAGCCGCTCTACCGGGACATCACCGAGGCGCAGGCCCTGAGCGCCATCCGCCAGCACCTGCTGCCCGAGCCCGAACTGCTGCAGCTGGGCGGGGAGCTGGCGCGGCTGCTGGAGAACTGAACCGACGGCACGGACAGCGGGTACGGAGCTGAACCGATGGCACGGACAGAGGCTGCTGGAGAACTGAACTGATGGCACGGAGAGCGGCCGCGGCGCTGACGGCTCCGGACGGCAGGGGTCGCTGTGCGTGGAGCACACGGAAGTGACGCTCGCGTGCCCGCGCGGGGCCGCTCTGCCCGCCGTGCCCCCGTCTCGATGGTGCGGTCGCCATGGGAACGCGGCGGACCCGGGAGCGGTGCGATGGCGGCGGCGGCGGGCGGCGGCGGCGGGGAGAACGTGGGCCCGGGCCCACCCCCGGGAACCCCTCCCGGCGAGGAGGCGGCCGTCGCGGCGACCCCTCCGTGCGAGGAGGCGGCCGTGGCAGCGACCCCTCCGGGCGAGGAGGCGGCGGTCGCGGCGGCCCCTCCGGACCGTCCCGCTGCCCCCACCGGACCCGAGCCGCGGAGGAAGCGCAGGCGAGTGCCGGGCCGCAGCCCCCCGGCAGGGTCCGGCTGGAGCCCGTCCTGCCGCGCCCGGAGGCGCCTCCCGGTGCCTCGCTCGCTCTCGGTCCCCAGCCCAGCCTGCCCCGGCCCCGCTGCTCCCGGTGGGACAGTGCCCCGTCGGTCCCCGGCACTCTCCAGCCCCCGGGAGCCGGTCCGGGATCCCGCTGACCCAAAATAAATAGTGTTCCCCTAGAACTGCCCCAGCCATCCCGTGTGACACACCGAGGCACGGCTCCGTGCCCAGGACAGCCTGCCGGGGCTGGCTCGGTCGCGCTGCCCGGTGTGGCACCGGGGCTGTCCCGGCTCCGTGCTCTGCCCGGTGCCTCGCTGAGCTGTCATCTCATCTCTATTCCAGTGTCCCCTCCATCAACCTGAGCGGCTGCAAGTACGAGAGTGGTGAGTCAGAGGGGTCCCTGCAGCCTTCCAGCCCACACCCGCAGGCTCTCCAGGTGCTGGCACCCAGTTCCCACTGGTTTTACTGCTGCCAGTGACTGGGACTGGACCCCGGTGTTAATGGGGAGTTTGTCACACTTCGGATTGAGATTTCTCCTGATTTAAAATGTGCAACAGCAGCATGACCCCTCAACATCCCCCACACTTGAGCTGGCCAGCTGTCTGCTAAAATGGGCAAGAAGGGTTCCATCAGCTACAGGGCAAGGGAGCACCTGGGCTTGAAGACAGGACCTGAGGGTTGTCACCTGTTTAAGGAAAAGCTGGTGGTGGGCAGGCAGGATCTGTACCTGGAACTGTCCCTGTGCTGTTCATCCCTGGTGACTCCAGGGAGCTGGTCCACTCTCCCCTCCCACTCTTCTTTCCTTCCACAAGCTGGGTCTTGAAAAAACAAACTCCTGGCTCTTAATCTAATTTGCTGAGGGATCTTGGAAAGTGTGGATCCCCATCACCTCCCCAGCCCTGCCAAATTCATACGTGGCACTAGCATGAACCATCCCAGCAGAGACCTTTTCCCGCTGAGCTGTGTTCTGCTGCTGAAAGACCTTTTATTTGGGAGATTAAACTCACACCTTTGCAACACTTGTCTCTCTGCCTGTGAGGTGTAAGACCCATGGGAAGTTCAGCTCTGCTCTTGAGGGGCCCTGGCATCTCAAGACAGGTGGGGTTAGAGGGTTAAAAGCTCCCAGAACACTTACAGCCAGAGGCTTGGGGGGTTGTCCAGATTAAACTGGTGTTCTGACACCTTCCAAGGGGTCATGCCAGTACCTTACACCTCTGAGAGGGGAGCTGCAGCCCGGGGAGCTGCATGCTCCATCCCCGGTTATTCTGGGGGGTGTCAGCCCCTGTATGTGGCTCCTCAGGCAGAGATTTGTTTCACATTCCATCCCTGGTTGTTCTGGGGGTTTATCAGTCCCTGCACATGGCTCCCCTGCCTGGCCCCTGTCACTGCTTGCCTTGGCACAGTGCGGCGGGCGGCGCAGCACTGCGGGCTGAAGGAGGCGGGAGAAAACGAGGAGTGGACGGTGTACTGGACGGACACCTCGGTCAGTTTGGAGCGCCTCATGGAAATGAAGCGCTTCCAGGTAAACGGAACAGCTGCCCAGCAGGAATTGCTCAGGAAGGGGGTGACACAAGGCTGTGGGACAGCATGTGGCAGAGTGAAACAGAAGCACCCAAAGCAGTGCCATGTCCACCCTGTGCCTCAGCCCCAGGGCACACAGTCAGATGGCTTTGCTTGTGCCATGTCCTTGGCTGGTGTCACCAGCAGCATTCAGCAGCTGTGGTGGGAGCAGGAGCATTCCAGCCATGTGATGTGCTGCAAAATAAACAGCTGTGGATGATAAATGGCTCTTGTGCTGCTCTGGGGCTAAGATGGAATGGGCAGATAAATCACTAGTGAAGCTCAGATAAAGCAGCAGTAGCAAGTCCAGCCCCCAGCAGCAGTTCAAGGCAGCCACAGGCTTAGCTTCCCTCTTGCTGCTGGTTCTCCATGCACAGGCTGTCCTCGGGGCCGGGAGAATCCATCCCCACAGGGCCTCTGCTGATCTGAGTTTTTCTGCCCCACTTTCAGAAAATCAACCACTTCCCAGGCATGATCGAGCTGTGCCGCAAGGACCTGCTGGCTCGCAACCTGAACCGCATGCTCCGGCTCTTCCCCAAGGAGTACAACATCTTCCCCCGCACGTGGTGCCTGCCAGCCGAGTGAGTGCCCCGCGGAGGGGTGGCACAGGGAGGGGGAGGCTGCTGCCCGCTCCTTCTGGCCACCAGAGCCCGATCTTCACTTGCTCTGGCACACACCTTTCAGGACCGGTGGGGATGTGTGCAAGGAAAAGGTGGGATGTGGAGAGCGGGGTCAGGTCAGGCATGGATCAGTCTGTGACTCCTGTAGATCAGGAATTCGGGTTTCGATTCATCCCTGCAGAAATTCAGTGTGTGCTGGCATGCAGCACCATGATCTCAGCACCCAGCTGTTAGGAGAGAGTTCAGTGGTGTGTTTTTTGCAGCTGGTGATAGTCACCCTTTCCTTGCACAGCTATGGAGATTTCCATACCTACAGTTCCACGAAGAAAGCAAGAACATTCATCTGCAAGCCCGACAACAGCTGCCAGGGAAAAGGGATCTTCATCACCCACCACCCGGAGGAGATCAAGCACGGGGAACGCATGATCTGTCAGCAGTACATCTCTGAGGTACTGGGACAGTCCCAGAACACCGGGGCAGGATCCCAGTCTCCACTCTGCCAGCATCCCCCCTGCTCCTTGGGACTCCTCAGCTCTGCTGGAGGTGTTGGTGGCTGCAGCACACCAGGGACACAGACAAAGCTTGTTCCTCTGCTGAGCAGCACAGGCAGATGGAGCAGTTCCTCACCCCAGCCTTGCTCCTGCCTCTTTCCTCACCCCAGCCTTGCTCCTGCCTCTTTCCTCACCCCAGCCTTGCTCCTGCCTCTTTCCTCACAGCCCTTCCTCATCGATGGCTTCAAGTTTGACATGCGCATCTACGTTCTGGTCACATCCTGTGACCCACTGAGGATTTTTCTCTACAAGGAGGGCCTGGCCCGGTTTGCCACCATGAGGTACATCGATCGCAGCACGAAAAACCTGGTAAAAAGGAAGTTTCAAAAAAACTCACATAGTATCTGTAGATGTCAGTCCTTAACTTGCCCTAGGGGCAGTCCAGGCCTTGAAAAGGCAGGTATTGGGGTTGCAGGAGTCCCAGCTTGATGCTTTCCTGTTCTTCCTCCTTCCCCTTCCTCCTCCTCACAGCAGGTATTTCAGGAGGGATAGTAAATCTACCCCAAGGCCCCACATTTGGGTGTTTATTTGCATTACCACAGAGTCATGGAGTTGTTTGCTTGGATGGAACCTTGGAAGGTCTCCAAGCTCAAAACTTGGTCAACAACAAATTTTTATCTGATTTCTCAGGGTCTCACCCTATCAGGTTTTGAAAACCTGCAGAATGAAGCCCCCCAGTGTCTCTGGGCAGCATGTTCTGCTTCTGGCCCTGATAAGCATGCTCAATTCCACACCATTCCTACTCTGCCCGTGCTTCAGGCAGAAAAGAACGTGGGAGTATCTGGTGGGGCTGTTCCTGTTCCTGCTTAGTGGTCAGAGTGAACAAACATCTCTTGTGGTTCCCTGCCAGAATGACATCTGCATGCACCTGACCAATTATGCAATCAACAAACACAACGAGAACTTCGTCACGGACGACACGGTGGGCAGCAAGAGGTACTGGCGTGTCTGAGCACTGCAAGAACACTGCTTTACCTCAGCTCTCCTGGGGTGATCCAGCTGAGCCTTACCTCCTGTTCCCCATGCAGGAAGCTGTCCACCCTGAATGCCTGGATGGCAGAGCACAGCTATGACACATCAAAACTCTGGGCAGATATTGATGACATTGTTATAAAGACGCTGATTTCAGCCCACCCTGTGCTGAAACACAATTACCAGAGCTGCTTCTCCAACCACCCTACTGGCTGTGCATGCTTTGAAATCCTGGGCTTTGACATTTTGCTGGATAGAAGGCTGAAGCCATGGCTGCTGGAGGTGAGGAAGGAGTGGAGAGCTCAGAGCTGGGGGTTTGGGATGAACAGGGCTTGTTTGATTCAAAAGGGCCACCCTGCCCACAGAATTAACCAGGCTGTGAAGCCAAACAACCTGCTGTGAGCAGGATCCAAGAGAACCCATCTCCTGCACACCATCTAATAACAAGGAGTTTCCCAAGGCTTCAGCCCCCTTGTCTTGTGAGCACCCTGAATTTGTGACAGCTGCACCCTGTGGAGGGGGCACAAGTGAGCAACACTGCAGGAGGGAGTGCTGTGTGTGGCTCCCTGTCTCTGACACAGAGAAAAGCGTCCACGGGCAGTGTGGGCCATGGCTGGGGCCATGGCTGGGAGCTGGGGTGCCAGGTTAGGTTACCTGCTTGTCTCGGCAGGTGAACCACTCTCCCAGCTTCAGCACGGATTCTCAGCTGGACCGCGAGGTGAAGGACGCCCTTCTGTGTGACACCTTCAACCTGATCAACCTGCACGCCTGCGACAGAAAGAAGGTGCTGGAGGAAGACAAGCGGCGAGTAAAGGAACGGCTCCTTCAGGCCAACCAGACTGTCCGTGAGTCCAGGTATTGCTGTCCCCGACAGCGCTGCAGGTCCCCAGTGAGCAGAGACAGGGCAGGACAAACAGGGTAACACCAGGGCTGGCTGCTGGAAGCTCCCAGAGCCCATGGCATTGTGCAGCCTCTGAGCTCTCCCAAGCCATCTGCATCCTGCAAGGAGCCAGGGCTCCTCTCTGAGTGCCAGGAGATCTTTGCCACCCTGTGCTCTGGGCGCTGACAGAGCTGTCCCCAAGCTGCCCCTGCTTGTCTTCTCTTTTGCTGGGGATGGGCAGTGCCAGAATCCTGGGCTGGCAGGGATGCTCACGTGAGGAACCACGGCCCTGCCTCAGGAACTGGGAGTAGCCTGGGCATGGGCCCTTCTCCAGGGCAGGGGTCCTTTCCAGGGCCAAGGGTTTCCCCTTCCTTTCTTTCACAAGCCGTGTTCAATGACCCTGCTGCCTTGCAGGCAGGGTGTGGCTCTCTCCAGCTGCTGTTTCCATCAGGAGTCCTGGGATAATCCTGGGACATGCTGAGCATGCCAGCCCTGCACTCTGCCTGTCCCAGAGCCTCCCTCCCAGCTCCCTGTGCTCCTCCTGCTGCAGGCGCAGGGAGCAGGAGAGCAGCCAGGCTGCCTGGCTGGCACAGGCTGAGAGCTACGAGAACACGCACCTGGGGGGGTTCCGACGCATCTACCCAGCACCTGGGACGGAGAAGTACGAGCCATTCTTCCAGCAGAGCAGGTCCCTCTTCCAGGAAACAGCATCATCCAAGGCACGAGAAGAGTACGCCAGGTACGCTGCTGCTGTGGAAACCCACTCCTCACAGGTGGCACGGAGACCACTTGCTCCTGATCCCTCCTGGGGAGCAGCTCTGCTGCTTGGCAGGTGTAAGAAAGCGGGGAGAGTGGGAGGGGAGGGGAAGGAGCCTGCACGTGCTGTGGCACCACAGCAAAGAGGCTCCTTTCAGATGGACTCCAGAGAGGCAAGGGCAGTAGTTCATTGACTTTTGGACCCCGGAGACACCATTTCCCAAATGTCCCCCTCCCTTTTGGCAGCCACAGCCTAATGCAAGGGCATTTCTCTTTTTAAAAGTCTCTTTACAACCATCCCTGTCCCACCTCTTGGCACACTTCTGTTATGGGCTACTCATACAGAACCTTGGCCAGCAGGTTGTCCTCAGGTTGAAGCTGCCCCACAGCCCTTTTGTTATTGTGGCTCTGAGCTGGTGAATGACTCTGCTCTTCTGTGGCAGGCAGTACCTGGAGGAGATGCGCCAGAAAAACGAAAAGCTGAAAGCTGCCACCAGGAAGAAAACAGAGAGGACCCAGAATAAAAGCTCAGCTCCTACAATCCACCTAGCTCACAGAAGCACCAAGTCATGGGATAGAAAGGTACCTCGGTGTCAGCATTGTCCGTGGGCTCTCCAAGTCAGTGACATGGCTCTGGGAGCTATGCTGAGCCACTGGTGCACCCATGGAGCAGAAATTCCTAGTTTGACTCCCTGCATGAAATTCAGAGTCAACAACTTGTGTTGGCAGTATTTGCAAGCACCAGTGTTGTGCTTTTCCACTTTGGCTCTCACTGGGATCTCTGTCCCACCCTGACACTGTAACTGTCCCCAGGGTTGGAGCAGCTCATGGCTTTGTCTCACCTGTGCCTTGCCCCAGCTTCAGCTTTGCTACAGCTCAGGTGTTTCTCTGGTGCAGCGCATACAGTACAACTCCATGCAGCCCCAGGACATCGTGGAACATGAAGAGAGGAGGAGAGTGAATTCTCTGCTGCGGCGTGAGAGGCTGATCCAGAAGCTGGGCATCATTGATCAGCTTTCCCGGCTGCTCCCCACAGCTGACACCCAGGAATCCTGTGCCCTCCAGAGCCAGGTAATGGCATTGCCCCGAGCCACCCCACACAGCCGAGGCAGAAGGATGGGGAGAAGGGAATTGGGCACTGAGCATCTCTGGTGGGGAAGGATGGGGGTCTGCTGCAGGCAGATCAGCTTCTGTGCCTTCAGGATGACGTGAGTCTGGAATGGTGGAGCATATGTGGGGACAAAGTGTGGGCTAATGCTTTAGTGAGCACCTGGGTGTGATTGGAGAAGACTTTTCCTCCCCATCTCCTGCCAAGGCCTACAGAAGTAGGCCATGGCATTTTTCCTTCCCCCCTTCCAGCTGCAGTTTCCCTGGGATGTCGTCGAGGACCAAAACACCAGCGATGTAATGATGCTTATCTCCCTCCTGGGAGTCCCACCCCGGGACATCCCTAGAGCCCAGGCCAGGCCACGGCCCATCCCAGGCCCAGATCCCAACGACGTGAAGACCCTCTGCGTTCAGGGCCGGAGTGTCCTGTACCACGCACGGAACGAGGGCCCGCGAGCGCTGGGCGGGGGCTGGCTGCACGGCCAGGCCGCAGGGGCAGCGGTCACCCAGCCCTGTGTCCACCCTAAGTGGCAGCAGCAGAGAGAGCTGCAGTTCCCTGCCTCTGGAACCCAGGCTGAAGGCTGTAAGTACACATCTCCTTCCTGAGGATGCTCCTGGCCTCGCCAGGGTGGGAGGAATGGGTGGTGGGCTGGATGAGTTCTCAGGGGTGCTGGGACACTGCAAAAGAGTCACCATGCTCTGTCTGGGACACTGGTAAACACTGGAAGTCTCTGTCTGAGGCTTGGAGCCTCCCATTTGCAGGGACAGGGAAGAACCATGGGTAGTTTCCCAGGATCAAGGGTTGATGTGCAGGCAGCGGGGAGTGTGAGAAGCCATGAAAATCAAAGGGGTGCATTTGCTCCTGTGGGTCAGAGGGGACACGGTGACACAGCACAGCCCCAGTCTCTTCCCAGGCCTCCCTCCCACCACACTGCTCCCTGTCCATGCTCACCCTCCATCCTCACCCAGCCCTGCCTGGCTCCCTGGCATCAGCTTCATCCATTTTGCAGCCTTAGGAGCAGGGAAGCAGGGGCAGAGGAGGGGCTGGCAGTACCAAGCCCCACTGGGAAGGGCAGTGGGGGCTGCTGGCTCTGCACAGCGCCACATCTCTCTGTGCTGTTCCAGGGGATGCTGGTAGCCTGTCATCCTCCGATGGAGGCAGCTGTCCCCCAGTTTCTCCAGCCAGCCCTGGACAGGCCACAGGTGATGCCATCTCCAGCCATCCGCATCGTCCCGTCGCCACTGCCGTTCAGGTGGAGCACACACACGCCTCAGCCCATGGCAGAGCCTCGCCATGCCACTGTGTCACATCACGCCAGCACCTTGACCCATGCCAGTGCCTCGCACCTTCACAGCATGAAAAGCACAGGTAACATGGCCAAGGCCTCAGCCTTCCTCCCGTGTGTGCTGGAACGAAAACCAGGACTTGCAGGACAGACTGGCTGCCTCCATCAGCTCTGGAGTCGGCTGCTGAGCCCCCTGACCAGAGCCCGGGCCCAGCATGGCTCCGGCCACTCACCCCGGCCAGCTTCACCTCTGCCGAGACCGGAGCCCGGTGCTCGTGCCCCTGTCCGTGCCCTGCCCGCTGCACTCGCGTCCGTGACCCACCACCGCCTGCGGGGAAGCCGCCCGGAGGCCAGCTCGCTCCGGACCCGTCGGAACCTCGCTTCCCCCGCCGGGGCCGCTCCCCGCGCCGGCCCCGCCCGTCCTGGGCCTGTTCCCGGCCATGGCGCTGCTGCTGCAGCGCGGCCTGCGGGCGGTGCCGCTGCTCGCCTGGGCCCCGCGGCGGGCGGCGGCGGCGCGGCCCGGGGACCCGGAGCCGCCGGAGCCGGCGCTGGAGGAGACGGAGAGGTGCGGAGCGGCCGTTCCGCGGTCGGGGCCCGTGCCGGCCCGGGCGCTCACGCGTGTTCCCCGCAGGGCGCGGCGGCGGCGGACGGCGGCGCGGATGGAGCGGCTGCGGCGGGAGCTGGGCGGGGGGCGCGGAGCCCCCGAGCGCGCCCTGACCTGGCAGGCGATGGAGCAGCTGCGGTGAGCGCGGGACCGGGCGGGCCGCGCCCTGCCCGCTGACCGCCCCGGTGACCGTGCCCGTGCCCGCAGGTTCCTGCGGCGGGAGCTGCCCGAGGAGTGGCCACTGGAGCGCCTGGCCCAGGGGTTTGGTGTCAGCACGGACGTGGTGCGGCGGGTGCTGCGGAGCCGCGGCTGCCCCTCGCCGCGCCGCCGCCTGCGGCAGGACCAGCGGGCGCTGAGCGCCGCCGCCACCGCAGCGCCGCCGGCACGGGGAGCGGGGAGCGGCCGCGAGGTGCGCGCCCCCGACGGGACGCTGCTGTACCGGCTGCCGCGGGGCTGGGGCGGGCCGGGGCCCGGCGCGCAATAAACGGAGTTGGGACCCGCCTCCGCCTGTGCTGCTTCCGTCGCGCCGGGCGCGGGCTGCGAGGCCGCGGGGATGAGCTCCGAGGCCGCGGGGATGGGCTCCGAGGCCCCGGGGATGGGCACCGAGGCCCCGGGGATGAGCTCCGAGGCTGCGGGGATGGGCTCCGAGGCCCCGGGGATGGGCTCCGAGGCCCCGGGGATGGGCTCCGAGGCCCCGGGGATGAGCTCCGAGGCCGCGGGGATGGGATCCCAGGGGCCGGGGATGAGCTCCGAGGCCCCGGGGATGGGCACCGAGGGGTCGGCGATGGGATCCGAGATGGCGCGGCTGCTGGAGGCGGTGGATTTTGCAGCCAGGAAACACAAGGAGCAGCGGCGTTTGGATCCCGAGGGCACCCCCTACATCAACCACCCCATCGGTGCGGAAACCCCGCTCCCGGGAGACCCCTGCGGCCCCTCTCTCCCTCACCCCTGGGACCCCTCCTGCCCCTGGACCGCCGAGAGCCCCTCGCTCTGGTCCCTGGAGAGAACCGTGTCCCTTCTCCCGTACCGTGTCCTCCAGCCCGGTGGGGCAGAGCTTCTAAAGCACTGCAGCCCTGTCCCCTGCCCAGCCCTGTGTCCGTGTGTAGCTGCCACCACACTATTGCACTCTGTGGCTGTGGCCCACAGGAGCTGCTGGGGGGCTCCTGTGCCACGATCGCACCTGCCAGGCCTGGGGGCAGCTCCCACCCTGGGGACAGCTCCCACCCTGGGGACAGTGCCCACCTTGGGGACAGTGCCAGCGCGGCCTGCCTGCCTGCCCAGCCAAAGGATTCATCGCGCTGGCTGTGCCCGTGGGGCTTCCCCTGCCCGGGGTCGGTGTCGGGGAAGCCTCCCTGCCCGCTGTGCAGCACAGCCCCCGTGGGAGTCACTGTCCTGGCCCGGAGCTGCCCGTTCCCCGGTGCCTCCCCCCACCTTTCCGTTCTCGCTGCAGGCGTCGCCAGGATCCTGGCACACGAGGCCCGCGTGACGGACATAGTGGTGCTGCAGGTAACGCCCTGCCCTCCCCTGCCCCTTCCCCGGTGTTCGGCCCCGACGCCTGCAGTGCCCCTCGCCCCCTCCTCGCCGCAGGCCGCCCTCCTGCACGACACCGTGGAGGACACGGACACCACGTTCTCCGAGATCGAGGAGTGGTTCGGCGCTGAGGTGCGGCGCGTGGTGGAGGAGGTGACGGACGACAAGACCTTGCCCAAGATGGAGCGGAAGCGGCTGCAGATCGAGCGCGCTCCCCATTGCAGCCGCAGGGCCAAGCTGGTCAAGCTGGCGGACAAGCTGTACAACCTGCGGGACCTGAACCGCTGCACCCCGCGAGGTACCGCCCGCGCCGGCGGCACCGCGGGCACGGGGACGGCTGGGCCCAGGCTGCCCTAGGCCCGGGGCGGCAGTGGCGGGAGCGGGGACAGTGTGTCTGTGTGTCTGTCTGTGTCTCTGTGTGTCTGTCTGTGGGTCCATGTTCGAGGACTCTGGGCTGGTGCCGCTGCCGGCGAGGCCGGGCCGGAAGTGACGCCGCGCGTGTCCCCGCAGGATGGTCGGCGGAGCGCGTGCAGGAGTACTTCCGGTGGGCGGCGCGCGTGGTGTCCGGGCTGCGCGGGACCAGCGCGGCCCTGGAGGGGGCGCTGCAGCGCCTGTTCGAGGAGCGCGGCGTGGCCACGTGAGCGGCGCGGCCGCGGCCGCCTCGGCCAATAAAAGTGCGGAGAGCTCGGCGTCCCTGCGTTGCCATGGTACCGCGCGCTTCCGCCGCGACCGTCGCCGCCGAGTTCCGGCCGCGCCGCGACCGCGCTCGGGCGTTCCCGGTGCCGAGCCGGTCCCCGCCATGGCGCTCGCCGGGCGGCGCGACGCGCCCGAGCCGCCGGACTTCGGGATCCTGAAGCGGCTGGCGCGAGACCAGCTCGTCTACCTGCTGGAGCAGGTCCGGGGGCCGCCCGGGGCGGGGATCCCGCACCGGGGCGGGCGCAGGGAGCCGGCGGGGTCGGTGTTGGCCCTGGGCTCGGGGGTCGGGAGTCGGGGTCGTGGCGGGAGGGGCTCGGCGCGGGGCAGCCGCGGGGTGCCGGCCCATGCGCGCCTGCCCGCAGCTCCCCGGGAAGAAGGACCTGTTCATCGAGGCCGACCTGATGAGCCCCCTGGACCGCATCGCCAACGTGTCCATCCTGAAGGTACCGCGGGCTCCGCTCGGGCTGGCCCTGCCCGCCGCCGCCCGCGCCCACCCCGCGCCTGTCCCCGCAGCAGCACGACGTGGACAAGCTGTACAAGGTGGAGACCCGGCCGGGCCCCGGCGCCAGCGACCAGTGAGTGCCCTGGGCCAGGCTGCGGGCAGGGCTGGCTCCTGCTCACAGGGCCTTGGAGAGAAGGGACCGGGAGCGCGGGGTGCGAGCGGCGCCGGGCACGAGCAGCGCCGGGCACGAGCAGCCCCTCGCTCCCTCTGTGATGCAGGTTCTGCTTCCTGGTGCGGCCGCGGGTCAGGACCATGAGGTTCATCGCGGGTGAGTGCGGCTCCAGCGCTGTGCTGAGCCCGAGGGGCTCTGGGCGAGCCCCGCTCCCGGGGTCTCCCTGTGCCTGCGGCGATCGGGCGCTGAGAGCCGAGGGGAGCTGTGCCTGGCAGGGTGGGCAGCTCTGCAAGGGCTCTGCGGGCTGTCCACAGATATTGTCAACGCTGACAAGATGTCAGGGAGGAGCAGGAAGTACAAAATCATCTTCAGCCCCCAGAAGGTTAGTGGGACCCTGCCACTGCCCATTCCCCTGTCACTCTGTGCCTGCCCAGCCTTTGTTTCCATCCCATTTATAGGCACCAAAAATCGTTCATTTCTAACCCTGAAATGTTTAAGTAAACCCAAATGTTGTGACACCTGGGAAGGCGCTGGGTCCTTCCAGAGCTTTTCCTGCTCAGAGCCTGCTTGGCCCTGAGGGTCTCCCCTTCCCTTCCAGTTCTATGCCTGCGAGATGGTGCTGGAGGAAGAGGGGGTCTTTGGTGGTGAGTGGGGCTGCAGTGCTGGCTCAGGGCAGCTGACACCGCAGGATTCCCGTTAAATCCCTGTGTGGGCAGGGACAGGAAGGTGGGAAGGCAACACGGGTTCTCTCAAGGCTGGCAGATGTGTGCCCACACAGCATCAGCCCCTCTCTTCTGCCTGAGGAGAGGAGACAGGGTCCTGCCCCCCCTCCTGCCTAAAGCTCTACAGGCCCTGTTTTGGGGCTGCTGTGATTCTTGGGGCTCTTCCTGCCCAGGGCTGCATCAGTGTCCCCTGTCCCTGTCCCAAACACAGATGTCACCTGCGATGAATGGTCCTTCTACCTGCTGCCCCTGGATGAAGACATCATCAGCATGGAGCTGCCCGAGTTCTTCCGTGACTACTTTCTGGTCAGTGGGACGCTGTTGGGGTGACAGCCCTTGCTGTCCCCTGTACCTCACTGGGACAAGGGGCTGTTCAGAGGGAGGTGTGGCGTCCTGCTCAGCCCCTCAGTCTGCAGGACTGAGGGAGGGCCTCATGTCCTCCCAAAAGGGGCAGCTTTTGTTGGGAGTGGCTGTTTGCCCCCGAGCTGGCCCCTGTGCCCCTGGCTGAGCAGCTTTGGGGCATCCCATTGTGTTGCTGGGATGAAGCTCCCAGCTCCCTGCCCAGCCCAGTGCTCTGCCATGGCAGTCCTTCCCTGCCAGCTGCCCCCACTCACACTCTGATCCTGCAGGAGGGAGATCACCGCTGGATCAACCCCATCGCCAGAGCCTTGCAGTTGCTGAACTCCCTTTACGGCCCTTTTGGGAAGACTTACGGCATCGGCCGCTGTGCTAAGGTGTGGCTGGCACCAGGGGCCCCTTGGTCCCCATCAGGGCTGCAGGGACCTGGCCCCATCAGCCACGTCACCACAGAGGTGTCACTGCTCTGTGCCTGCCCTGGGCAGGATTTTGGGTGGGCAGTGGACGGTGGCTGCTGCTCGCTGGGGTGTGCTGCCCTGAGCAGGGGAGCGTTTGTGCCTGGCCGTGGTTGTCAGTCCTGCTGTGTGTCGGGGCCCTGGATGGGAGCCTGGGGCTGCTCCCCCACCCTGGCACCCTCTGCTCCTCACAGATGAGCTACGAGCTGTGGCGGGACCTGGAGGAGGAGAGCGACAGTGAAGGCCAGGGCAGGAAGCCTGAGATTGGACACATCTTCCTCATGGACAGAGGTGGGCTGAGGCAAGGGCAGCGGCTGGGGATGTGGATTGGGCAGCAGGGCCCCCAGGGAGGGCAGGGAAAGCCTCTGTGGGGTGGCAGGAGGAGCAGGAGGACAGCCTGGCTTTGGCTCTGCTTACAGACACAGACTACGTGACAGCTCTCTGCTCCCAGGTGGTCTACGAGGGGCTGGTGGACGACACCTTCCGCATCAAGTGTGGTAGGTGACTTGGGGACAGCAATGGGGCAGAGCGGGGCTGGGCACTCAGAGCAGGGCTGGGCACTCAGAGCACTCAGAGTGGGGCTGTGCTCTCAGAGCACTCAGAGTGGGGCTGTGCTCTCAGAACAGGGCTCTGCACTCACAGTCAGGCAGACCAGGGCTCTGCACTCACAATGGGGCAGCATCTGCAGGGTTTGTGCCTGTCCCACAGGGACAAGGGGCAGTTCCAGTGTGGGATGCTGCTGGAGGTCATCCACAGGGACAGTCCTCACTTTGACCAAGAGACTGGGCTGGCATTCCCTGTCTCTGCTGCCTCTTACAGCAAGGCCTGTGTGTGTGGGAATGTTGCTGTGTCTGGGACAAAGCAGCTCTTCACTTTTCCCTCCAGGCAGTGTGGATTTTGGGCCAGATGTCACTTCTTCTGACAAGAGTATCAAGGTGCTGCTCAATTCCCAGGACAAAGTGAGTCCTCAGGAGCCTCGGGGGAGTCCCCTTGGGAGGAGGCAGTGGACCATTCCCTCCCCTAAGCTTGAGCAGGAGTGGCTGGGGGCTGCTGGGCCCCCAGAGCATGGGTCAGGCACAGACCAGAGAAACCTGGTGCAGCTCCACTTCTGAACCTGTCAGAGTCCCTGCGTGCAGGGCTGTGTCACAAATGAGTGTTTGAATGTCACTAAAGGAATCACCACCAACGGTATCCACAAAAACGGGTTTAATATAAAACCCACTGCATGACAAAATTCGTTGGCAAAGTTCTAAATGGTTAAAGCACACAGATGAAAAGCAAAAAATAATTATAAATCAATCTATCCAAACCAAAATCAACCCAAAAATACCTACGTGGAGGTGGGGAATGAGGGGGGAATCAAAGGGATAGGAAAGGGTAAGGATGGAAAGGAATGCAGAAGACCTTCCTGTTGAGTCACAAGGTTCACAGTAATTTTCCATCTTGGCCACAATTCAGGTTGGTATTTATGGAATTTTACACTGAAAATATTATTCCACTTGGGATTTATTCAGGTTACAAAAATAAGTTTCCCAGGCTGTTAATTTAAAAACAGGACAGGACTAGATCGTAGGAGGAGAGTGTGTTTGTGCTAAGCTGGGGAGGAGCTCAGCCCAGGTTCTGTTAAACAAAGCTGATCCCTGAGGAGCATTTCTCAGGTGATGATGCGGCCTGGGTCAGAGGGATGCAGCAGCACAGGCTGCTGTGCTGCCAGCCAGGGCTTTGTGGCTCGGGGTGGCGCGTGGCCAGCGTGCTGTGCAGGCTGCTGGAGCGCTGGCCCCGGGCTCTGTGCCTGGCTGGGCCCTGGGAGCTGCGCTGCTTCCACAGGTGTTCAGCCAGATCCGCAACGAGCACTTCTCCAGCGTGTTTGGCTTCCTGAGCCAGAAGTCACGGAACCTGCAGGCGCAGTACGATGTGAGTGCCACCCTGGCGTGGGGTGCCTGTGGCTCTGTCCCTCACGGCCAGGCCACCAGCCCCTGCTCTCCCTCCACAGCGGCGCCGGGGCATGGACATCAAGCAGATGAAGGACTTTGTGTCCCAGGAGCTGAAGGGACTGAAGCAGGAGCATCGCCTGCTGAGCCTGCGTAGGAACCTGAGGGCAGGGAGGGGCCCCTGGCTGTTCTGCAAGTGCTGGAGCTCTGGGGAAAGGAGGCTGGGGGCCCTGGATGTGCCCAGAGGGGCAGGGCAGGGGCTGCTGAGTGTGCTAACAGTGCCTGTAGAGCCCCTTCCCCTCCAAAGCCTCTGTCTCTTGGTTGTGTAGATATTGGTGCCTGTGAGTCCATCATGAAAAAGAAAACCAAGCAGGACTTCCAGGAGACCATCAAGGCTGAACACTGTGAGTGCTGCTCCATGCCCTGTCTGTGCCCACCCCTGCCCCAGTCTGACCCATGGCCTCACTTGCCCCAGGCAGCCTCAGGCCTGGGTGTTCCCTGTGTGCCCTCCCAGCCCTTGTTTTGAGGCTGTCTCAGGATCCTCAGTAGTGTCAGGCTGCACTCTCTGAGAGGGAATGTGTGGTGGGGTGGGGGCCCCATTTCCTGGGGTGCTGGGAGGGCAGTGGACCCCAGAGCCCAGCTCAGTGGGCTGTCAGGAGCCCTGGGGTGATGCTGCCTGTGCCCTGCCACAGCACTGCTGGAGGGCTTTGACATCCGTGAGAGCACCAGCTTCATCGAGGAGCACATTGACCGGCAGGTGAGAGCCCGGGGGCCCAGCCTGCTGCAGGCACCCCTCTGCCCCTGCTCACCCCCACTCCCCACAGGTGTCCCCCATCGAGAGCCTGCGCCTCATGTGCCTCCTGTCCATCACGGAGAATGGTGAGTGCCCCGCTGGGCAGCGGCACCGAGCCCCAGCCCTGGCACAGAGCTCACCTGGTGCTCCCCACAGGTCTGGTCCCCAAGGACTACCGCTCCCTGAAAACCCAGTACCTGCAGGTGAGGGAGCCACTGCAGGGCAGGAGCTGTGTCGGGTGGGGGATCCCCTCCCCTCCCTGTGGTGCTGGGCAGCAGCACTCCTGGAGCTGGGCCCTGCCTCCACAGGCCCTTCAGGAGCCCCAGCACACCCAGATCCTGCCTCCACAGGCTCCATGTGAGCCCCAGGCTCCAGCTGCCCTGCCCTGTGCGTGCTGGGGGGCTCTGAGCAGAGGGGACACCCTGTCTGCTGCCCACGCTGATCCTGCTGCCCCATTCACAGAGCTACGGGCCTGAGCACCTGCTGACCTTCCACAACCTCAAGCGCATCGGGCTGCTGACAGAGCAGTCAGCTGGGGAGACCCTGACAGCCGTGGAGAGCAAAGTCAGCAAGCTGGTAACAGACCGTGCTGCAGGTGAGCCAGCCCCAGCCCCATGGCCCTGGAGGGGCAGCTGCTGCAGCAGATCTGCCTGCAAGCACGGGACAGACGTGTGGGCTGCAGGCACCAAGCTGCTGCAGGCAGGGCAGTGGGCTCTGCTGGGGGCACCAGGGCTGGCACCACCAAACATTCTCCAGAGCACACAGCCCTAACAGCTCCGCCAGCCTGGGGCTGGGACACAGACAGAGCCTCTTAAGATGTTTCTGCTTGTCATGCTTTCTAGGAAAGATCACAGATGCCTTTAACTCATTGGCCAGGAAGAGCAATTTCCGAGCCATAAGCAAGAAGCTGGGGTTGGTATGTCCTCGAGGGGTGCTGGCCACAGTGCCCACGGGGCAGAGAGCTCTGCTTAGCCTGTGCCCAGGCTGCAGGCTGGGCACCTCAGGGGGACACAGCTCAGCCAGAGCTGCTGCAGCTGCTCCAGGCTTCTCCTCAGGACTGGGGCCACTGCCACCTTCCCCCTGACCCTGTGCCCTGTGAGCGTGGTGCTGCGCTGGGGCTTTCCTTGTCCCCTTCAGACAGCAGTGGCACTGGGCACGCAGCCCTGTGTCCTCCATCCTGAGGCACAGGGCCGAGGGTGCTGGCAAGGTGACATTTCTGTCCCTGTCCCTGCTGCACAGCCCACCCAGGCCATGTCATGCTGGCTGTGGCACAGTGGGGTGGGAGGTGGGGACAGAGCCATGCTCCAGTGCCTGTCCCTCCTCACCCCTGCACGCTGAGGGGGCGTGGGGCCCCAGACAGCCTGGTCCTGTACCCTTGAAGTCACCTGTCACTGCAGATCCCTCGGCTGGATGGCGAGTATGACCTCAAAATGCCTCGGGACATGGCGTATGTTTTTGGTGGGGCCTATGTGCCCCTGAGCTGCAAGATCATCGAGCAGGTGAGCTCTTCTGCCCCTGCAGAGCCGGGCACGTCCCCTCCAGCCCCTGCCTCCTCCTGGGGAGTCCAGCAGGAGTCCCTGCGCCCAGGGCTGGTCCTGGTGGTGTCACCCCCTGCTCGGAGCCTCCTGAGCAGCGCCCAGAGCCGCGCTGACCCCCGGCCCATCCGCAGGTGCTGGAGCGCCGGGGCTGGCAGGGCCTCGAGGAGGTCGTGCGGCTGCTCAATGGCAACGAGTTCTGTGCCTCAGGTAGTGCCGGGCTGGGGGCGGCGGGGCTGGCAGCTGGCACGGCCTAGAGCGCTCTGCCCCTGCAGACAGCGCCGCGGAGGAGAACCCTGCCTGCGAGGCACAGCGCGTGGTGCTCGCCGTGTTCCTGGGGGGCTGCACCTTCTCCGAGATCGCGGCCCTCCGCTTCCTGGGCAAGGAGAGAGGTGGGCAGGGAAGGGAAGGGAAGGGAAGGGAAGGGAAGGGAAGGGAAGGGAAGGGAAGGGAAGGGAAGGGAAGGGAAGGGAAGGGGACCAGCAGGAGCACCTGCGGAGCCGTGGGGACGGGGTGGCGAGGAGCACGGCTGTCCTGGGACAGGGGGCTGGCAGTGTCGGTGCTGCCCCACAGCACTGCCCGGGCACCCACCGGCCTTTCCTACAGGCTGCAAGTTCATCTTCCTGACCACGGCCATCACCAACAGCGCCCGCATGATGGAGGCCATGATCGAGGCCAAGGGCTGAGCCGCGGAGGGGCCCAGGGAAGCGTGGCAGTAAAATCTGTGCTGACAACGAGCCGGCCTCGGGCTGTGTGTGGGGGGGGGCGCTGGCGGGAGCGTTACCCTGCTGAGGCCGGGTCCGGTGGGGACGGGGCAGCCGTGACAGAGGCGCGGGGACGCGCGGGCACCGCCCGGGCCGCGGGGACGCGCGGGCTCCGTGCGCGGGCACGGCGCGCTGTCAGTCGCGAGCGCGCGGTGGCGCCGTTAGCCGCGCAGGACGCGGCGGCGGTCTCGCTCCTGATTGGCTGGTAGCGCCGAAGGCTCTGCACTCCCATTGGCTGGGGGCGGCTTGGGGCGGGGCGGAGGCCCGGCCCGGGTGGCGGTTATGGGCGGGGCCGCGGCGGCGCGGCAGCCAATCAGCGCGGCCGTGACGGGAGTTCGAATCGGCGGAGCGGCGGCAATGGAGCGCGGAGGGACGAGGAAAAGGTGCGGGATCGGGAACCGGGGAGAACGGGGGGGAATCGGGGGGGAATCGGGGGGACCGGGGATCGGCGCTGGGGACACGGCGGGGCGGGAGCGCTGGGAAGCGGGCGGGAGGTGCCGCGGGCCGGGCGGTGGCTGGGGACGGGCGGTGGCTGGGGACGCCGCCGGCCCCGGGGCTGTCCCGGGCCGCTCACGGCCGCGCTGCCCGCAGCGAGGTGCTGGCAGCCGAGGCCGTGACCTGCCTGAACCGGGCCATGGCTGCGCTGCGGGACATCTGGGAAGAGATCGGTATTCCCGAGGAGCAGCGGCTGGAGCGCACCGACACCGTCCGGAAGCACATCAAGGTGAGGGCGGGGGCACCGGTTCTTCTGTTGAGCCGCGTACCTGCTGCCGCGGGAGCCCAGGGGCTGGCACTGAGCTGGCCCGGGGTGCTGGGGGCACCGGGGGACGCTGCCCCGCCCTGGGCAGCCCCGTCCTCCCGGGCCCGCAGTGCCGAGGGTCTGTGCCCCGCTCCATCCCCACGCCCTGCCTGTAACCGCACCCGTGCTGCAGAGCCTCCTGGACATGATGGTGGCGGAGGAGGAAAGCCTGAAGGAGCGTCTCCTAAAGAGCATCGTGCTGTGCCGGAAAGAGCTGGACACCCTCTGCAAGGAGCTCCAGCTGGGCCCCTTTGAGGTGAGCTGGGATCCCGCGGTTCTCCTGACAGCCGTGCTGCTGCCTGGCTGTCCCAAGAGGCCAGAGCTTAGAAGGCAAATATCTATTCAAAACTGCTTTTCTGGGTGCTTGGTAGAGCCGAGGGCTTTGTGGCTTCTCACAGACCAGGCACTGGTTGGTGGTTGTGTGTTCTCCAGCACCTTGTTTTGTGTGTTGCTGGCGTTTGTTCCTGGGGAACACCTTGCTCAGACCCAGGCCTGGTGGCTCCTATCTTTGTATAAAGCACGAGCCAGATGCAGGAGAAGTGTGGAACAGAGCTGATTTCTGGCCTCTTGCAGACGGAGGAGGAAACCACTATCCTGCAGATGGAGAAAAACCTGCGCACGTGCGTGGAGGTGCTACAGAAGCAGAAGCGGGACCGCAAGCAGGAGCTGAAGGCCCTGCAGGAACAGGACCGATCCCTGAGTGACATCCTGTGCACGCCTCTGTTCAGCATTGACACTAACAGCGTGCCCAGCCTGGAGGACCTGGACCGCTACCGGCGCCACGTGGCCTCCCTCAACACCCTGAAGGTGAGCCTGGAGGGTGAAGGGGTGGCTGAGGGGCCCACAAGGGACCCCCCAGTTCCTGACACTGGCCTCACCTCCAGGAGCAAAGGCAGGAGGAATTTGTCAGCAACAAACGTCAGATCATTCTGCTCATGGAGGAGCTGGACCACACCCCGGACACCAGCTTTGAGCGGGACGTGGTGTGTGAGGATGAGAAAGTGTTCTGCCTGTCCAAGGACAACATCATGGCCCTCCAGAAACTGCTGCAGCAGGTATGTCGTGCTCTGAGGCAGCACTGGGGCCGCTGTGTGCTGGCAGCAGCTACCACCGTGATGTAAGAGCAGCTGCCGGGTTTTGGCGAGGCTGTGTGTTGGAACACCCTTGTCGTGTGCCGAGTGCGTGGCTTTGCAGGCGCAGCAGAGCCAAGGGCTGTGCTGATCCCTGATCCCTGCTCCCTGTCCCCGCAGCTGGAAGCCCAGCGGGCCCTGAACGAGGCCGTGTGCACGGAGCTGCGCGCCAGGATCCTCGCGCTCTGGGAAAGGCTGCAGATCCCAGAGGAGGAGAGAGAGTCCTCAGCTGTGCACCAGTCCTGGTCCAGAGTCAAAACCAGGAGAGCGGTAAGAGCCCTGCTGTGCTCGTGGTGGGAGTGCTGGGGATCAGGGGATCTCATGCTCCTGGTTGCTCAGTGAGGGGTGAGGGGAGCAGGCTGAATTCTGCCTTCATGGAGGGAGCAGCTGGAAGGTGGTGCTGGCAGCGGCCTCGTTCTAGAGAGTGGCTCACTCAGAAGGTGAAACCTGTTCTCCTCCTCTTCCTCCCTGACCTGTGCTCTGGTTCTGGGGACAGTTGCAGCAGGAAGTGGACCGTCTGGAGGAGCTGAAGCTGCAGAACATGAAATCCGTGATCCAAGCAATCCGGGCAGAACTGGCTGGCTATTGGGACAAATGCTTCTACAGCCAGGAGCAGAGGGAGAACTTCAGCCCCTTCTATGATGGTGGGTGCTGGCTGGCCATGCAGTTTTGGGGAGCGATCCCAGGGGCTCCAGACCCTGACCTGGCTGTTGTGCCCTTCCAGAGAGTTACACAGAGACCCTGCTCGAGCTGCATGATGCTGAGGTGGGCAAGATGAAGACCTACTATGAAACACACAAAGATCTGTTTGAGGCTGTTCAGAAATGGGAGGAGAATTGGAAGCTGTTCCTGGAGCTGGAGGTATTGTCCAGGCAGCAGCATGCCAGGTCATGGGTCAGTGCATGCCTCTGCCCCTGTGGGAGAGCACTCTGGGAAGGAGCAGGGAGGCACTGGGAAGTCATGATGGGCCAGTGACATGCTGTGTTTCGAGCACTGGGGTGTTTGTGCAGGGCTGGCTCCTCTGGGGCCTTCACCAAGCGAGGCTGAGGGGGGTGGGTGGTGTGTTTGTGTCTCTCCTGACCACCCTTCTCTACCAGAGGAAAGCAGCTGACCCCAGTCGCTTCACCAACCGTGGAGGAAACCTTCTGAAGGAGGAGAAGCAACGAGCAAAGCTGCAGAAGACACTGTCCAAGGTAGGTGCAGACCTGGGGAAGGACCTGTGGTCCCACTGCCAGAGGAAAAGGGATCCTTGGGTGTGGGGACACCTGAGTTCAGGGCAGTCCCTACACTGCCCTCATGTCCTGATCAGCTGCAGGAGGAGCTGGAGAGAAAGGTCCAGGCCTGGGAGCAGGAGTTCAAAGGAGCTTTCCTGGTGAAGGGCCAGCAGTTCATGGAGTATGTGTCGGAGCAGTGGCAGCTCTACCGTCTGGAGAAGGAGAAGGAGAAGCAGGAGCGGGTGAGCACAGAGTTGAGCATGTTGGCTTCTGCCAGGGACTGCTCCTGGCTCCTGCCTCAGAATGCCAGCCTAGGGCTGTCCCAGCTTGGAAAGAGCAGGCAGAGGGCTGGTGCCCATTGCTGTCACACCCACATGTGCCAAGCCCCTTTCTGGCTCTGGCTGTGCCAGAGGTGACGCTTGGCTCGATCCCTGATGAAGTTCCTGCTGTGTGGCTGTGCCAGGCTGCCAGCAGGGCAGTGCCCCTGGCAGTGTCACACAGATGCAGCAGCTCTGTGGTGCTCAGGTGTGTAAGTGCAGGTGTCTCCCCCAGCACCTGAAGAAGAGCCGGGAGATGGAGGCGGAGATGCTGTACGGCAGCGCCCCACGGACCCCCATTAAACGGCGCATGCTCAGCCCCCACGCACCTGCCAAAGTAAGCAAGGTAAAATGTCCCTGCAGGGCAGTGTGCTGGGCTGGGCTCCTGCCTGCCAGCCTTGGGGAGAGGTGTGGGAAGGGCTCAGGGTGCTGCAGCCCCACGGGAAGCTGTCCTGTGTGACGTGTGCTCTGCTTTCTCCTCAGCTCCATGGCACCTTCAATGCCAGCACCACACCCAACACCACTGTTCGCACGGCCTTTGGGGGACCCATCTCCCACTCACCCACATCTCGGCTGCCACCCTCTGGGAAGAAGGTGAGGGGCCTGGGGAGAGTCCCTGCCCTGGGCTGGGCTGGAAGGGACAGGGGAGCTGAGGTGGCGCAGCTCCCTCTGTCACCCCATGGCTCGCTGCCTCTCCTGCTGAGCTTGTGGGGAACAGAAGTCCCTGTTTGTCTGCAGTCTGCTCTGTGGGGCTACTGCCAGCCTCCTGGGGTGTTTCTGGGACCTGAGGGAGGAGGAGGAGGGTGCCAGGAAATCTTTTTCCAGCCCGGATTTCTAGTACACCTGTTCCCTAGTGCTGAGCCCGTAGCCTGGGGGATGTTCAATATGTGTGTGTGCTGCCAGACAGGGCCTGAGCAGCCTTGTCTGGTGAGTGGCATCCCTGCCTGTGGCAGGGGGATGAAATGAGATGGGCTCTAAAGCCCATTCCAGGATTCTGTGCTGTTTCAGGACCCCAAATCTGGAGAGCTCCTGGAGCCTGACACTGCTCTGGCTCCACGAGCAACGGGCACTGAAGGTGCTCAATTCCCACATCCCGTAACTGTCAGCTCTTCCCCCAGTTTGGCCGGACCCAGACCTCC